>NC_090742.1:58839280-58854280 GCF_036898095.1 Palaemon carinicauda | reverse complement strand
AGTTGCTGGCCGGCAGCCATTGCCGGCCAACACTGGCTGTTACCGGCCGGCAGTTGCTGCCGACCGGCACAGGCATTTGAACCAGAGTGCTGCCGCCCTATAGCTGTTAAATAGTATACTTTAAAGCTAGTTGTGGTGTGTGCCGGCCGGCAAAGGCAGGCCGGCACACATCCCTCTATACTGTACTAGTATTCTTCTGTATAGCATATACAGTAAGAAGAAAACTATAGTAAGGGTTTTGGTACAGCACTGTATCTTCCAACACTATTGTGTTTTCTTGCACATCCCTTTGCTGTTGCCCTCAGATAGGAAGCTGAGTTCTTCCCTGTCTATTATCCAGGATTTTAAAATCATTGCTTAGGTGTGAGCTCCACCTGTTTCCTCTGGAAACCTTGCATTGGTTACTCTAGAAGTGATAAACCATTTTGATTTTATTATCTGGAAGGCTGCAACAATGGGTTGTGAGGGAAACACAAGTGTGTGTCTTTCCTTTATGAATTGTTATGCTATACTATGCATATCCAGTGATACATAGTTCACTTGATACTCATGGAAATTTCTTCTCTTTACAGGAGGACCCTCCGAAGTGCGGAAATGTTTTCTGCAATGTCCGCAGCAAGAACCTCTGCGGAAATGAGTGTTGTAGGAGACACGCAGCATGCGCTGTCTCCAAGGATGATCTCCAGTATTGGGACCCTCAGGTATGTACTGTATGCACTAACCTGATTACTGAGGCTTTTGATTCCCCTAGAACGGCGGAATCAAGGGATATAGCAAGGGAAAAGCTTCGTACTTGGGTAAGGGGCTTCAAGAAGAACACCTCTGACCCTTATCTTCCAAGAGAGAAGATGAGGGCGTATCTTTTTCCCCAGGCATCAGCTGATGCAGTGATTCCCCAGCCTCAAGAGGAGATCCCTCAAGATCAAGTCCAGGTGGACGTGGAAGTCGCAGTCGCGATGCAAGACATCCAGTTGGATGACAGGATGTCTGACCTGGACGAACGTTTGGAACAAGACCTCCTGGCAGAAGGTCAGGATGAAGTTCAAACCCCGGATGTCGTAGAGGATGAGGTCGACGAGGTGTCGGCTACTCCGGTTCAGATTCCGGAGCCTATCCCCTCAACATCGGCTGGTCTCCCAGTAGAACTGGGACAGGCCCTCTCTTCGATTGTTGGAATGATCCAACAAATGCAGAAGGAGAATCAGGAGAAGGCGGCTGCAATGGAACTGCGTATGCAGTCCCTGGCAGAATCACATGGGCCCCGGAAAAGGCTCAATGTGAAAGACCTTCCCGTATGCTCAGATGCTAACCCATGGAGGTATGCTGAGCACATGCCGATGACCACTGGAAAGATCGTCATCTCGGATAAGCTGGGTTCAGTTCCCCTAGAGGAGGTAGAATTCTGGCCCAGCAAGGCATCATATCCGGACTGCTATGTCCGGCTGAGAAAAGAACCAGCTTCAAGGGAGGAGACAGAGCCGAAGGAGGTCATTATTATGGACCACGCTAAGGCTCAAGCCCTACTTTCATCCTCGATGAAAGAGAGGGGCTTCTCTAACTCGAAGGTAGCTGCATTGAGCAAGAAGCTCCCTTCTTTTGTGTCCTCTCCTGCTAGAGCCTTCCCCTTTTTACATAAAGGGTTTGAGGCTGTCCTAAAGGCAGTCGAGGCCGGCAAGCCTTGCCCCTCCCTGGAGGAGTGTAAACCCTTGTCGCTGGCCCTGCCTATGGACCACAAAGACTGGAAGGATGTCCATCTGACATTCTCAGTGGGAAAGTTGGAGGCTGATATTGCCGGACGGCAATTCTGCGAGGACCTCCCCAAGCTGTCCGACTCTCTTTTACGAAGAGAGTTCGAGACAAAAGAAAGACTGGCTGCCTCAATGTCTCATCAGACTACTCTTGAGACGATGGCAAGAGACCCCAAGGTCCATGAAATGTTCATGGTAGTGGCTAAGTCTCACCTAGCCACAGTGACGAAGGACCTTTATGGCTTCGTCAAGGCAAGGAGAGCTTGCAGGGAGTTCGTGTTCACCGGGGCTTCGGTGAGACACGAGCCAAGGAAGTTAATCTCCTCCAACATTTGGGGAAAAGACCTTTTCCCTACCGATGTGGTCAAAGAGGTTGTTGATAAGGCCGCCGTGGAGAATAGAAACCTTCTCCAGAAGTGGGGCCTGGCTATCAAAAGAAAATCTTCCCCGGATGAGGGTCCTCAACCAAAGAGAAAGAATATGAGGACTAGGCTACCGTCTCGGCCAGCCAAGCCTTTTAGACAGCAACAGCAACTGCAATTGCCATTGCCTCCAGTGCCCCAGATGGTGGCACAAACCCCGACTACTTTTCAGTGGGTACCCCAGGCTGTGCCAGGTCAGTCAACCACATTCACCCCAACGTTCGAAGGACAGTCTTCTTCCTTTCGTGCAAAACCTAGAGGAGCAGCCAGAGGCTCGTCTAGGCGCCCCTCAAGGGGAAGGGGATTCAGAGGTGGTCGTGGTCAGGGAGGCAAGACCTCAGGACGGCAGTCCAAGTGAAACGATACCGGGAGGAGGGAGACTGATGAAATTTTGGGATCGCTGGACCTTCGATCCCTGGGCCCAAAGCCTACTCAAGAATGGACTGGGCTGGAGCTGGTACAGCACTCCACCCCCGTGCCTTCGGTTTTTCCAACACTCCACCCCCGTTTTGGAGGAGTACGTTCAAGAACTGTTGGAGAAAAAGGTGATCCGAAAGGTGAAGTCCATCAAATTCCAAGGGAGGCTGTTTTGTGTTCCCAAGAAAGACTCGGAAAAGCTCAGAGTCATTCTGGACTTGTCGCCACTCAACAAGTTCATAGTGAATTGCAAATTCAAGATGCTAACACTGCAACACATAAGGACCTTACTGCCCAGGAGGGCATACTCAGTCTCTATAGACTTGTCAGACGCCTATTGGCACATTCCAATCAGCCGTCGACTCTCCCTCTACCTAGGGTTCAGGCTACAACGGAGACTATACGCCTTCAGAGCCATGCCATTCGGGCTAAACATAGCCCCAAGGATTTTCACAAAGCTTGCGAGCGCAGCTCTTAAACAATTACGCCTAAAGGGAATTCAGGTAGTAGCCTACCTGGACGACTGGCTGGTGTGGGCAGCATCCGAGACCGAATGCTTGCAAGCTTCCAGTCAGGTGATCCAGTTCCTAGAGTACCTAGGCTTCAAGATCAACAGAAAAAAGTCTCGACTTTCTCCATCCCAAAAGTTCCAGTGGCTGGGAATCCACTGGGACCTTTTGTCACACAGTTTCTCCATCCCGACGAAGAAAAGGAAGGAGATAGCGGGCTCTGTCAAGAGACTTCTAGATTCCGAAAGGATATCAAGACGCGAACAGGAGAGGGTACTAGGCTCTCTCCAGTTTGCTTCGGTGACAGACCCAGTGCTAAGAGCACAGCTAAAGGATGCAACCGGAGTTTGGAGAAGGTATGCATCAAACGCGCGAAGAGATCTGAGAAGACCAGTGCCGCCTCGGCTACGTACTCTTCTCAGACCTTGGTCCCAAGCCAGACATCTAAAGAAGTCGGTTCTTCTTCAGCCACCTCCCCCGTCGATGACGATTCACTCAGACGCCTCGAAGGAGGGATGGGGAGGTCACTCTCATCGGAAAAAAGTCCAGGGGACTTGGTCCAAGCTATTCAGGACCTTTCATATAAACTTTCTAGAAGCTATGGCAGTGCTCCTTACCTTAAAGAAAGTCTCCCCACGTCACTCGATCCACATAAGATTGGTGATGGACAGCGAGGTGGTTGTGAGATGCTTGAATCGACAAGGGTCGAGGTCACCACATCTCAACCAAGTGATGTTAGCCATTTTCCGATTGGCGGAAAAGAAGAAGTGGTACCTGTCGGCAGTTCACCTTCAAGGAGTCCGCAATGTGACAGCGGACGCTCTATCCAGGTTCACACCGATAGAGTTGGAATGGTCCTTAGACGCAGGATCATTCTCCTTCATTCTGAATCCAGTCCCAGAACTGCAGATAGACCTCTTTGCGACGAAAGACAACAAGAAGTTGCCCCTGTACGTGTCCCCGTACGAGGACCCCTTAGCGGAAGCAGTGGACGCAATGTCCCTCGACTGGAACAGATGGTCCAGGATTTATCTGTTCCCTCCTCACAACCTTCTGTTGAGGGTCCTCAACAAACTGAGATCCTTCAAGGGGGTAGCGGCAATAGTGGCCCACAAGTGGCCGAACAGTATGTGGTTCCCCTTGGCGTTGGAACTACAGATGAAGTTCGTGCCGCTACCACATCCAGTTCTGACCCAGCGAGTCCAGAAGTCGACTGTCTGCGCTTCATTACAGAAAACCCGGACCCTGCAGCTCATGATTTTCTCGCCCTTGCGGTGAGAAAGCGTTTCGGGATTTCGAAAGCCAGCATAGACTTCCTAGAGGAATATAAGTGCAAATCGACTAGAAAGCAATATGAGTCATCTTGGAGAAAATGGGTGGCCTTTGTAAAGGCAAAGAATCCGCAGGAGATCTCAACAGACTTCTGCTTATCTTTCTTCATCCACCTCCATGGCCAAGGGTTGGCAGCTAACACGATTTCAGTGTGTAAATCTGCTTTGATGAGACCCATTTTATTTGCCTTCCAGATCGACCTAGGTAACGAGATCTTTAATAAAGTTCCGAAAGCCTGCGCTAGGCTCAGACCTTCAGCACCTCCAAAGCCCATCTCATGGTCTTTAGACAAAGTTCTTCATTTCGCCTCCCTGTTGAGCAATGAAGAATGTGCGTTAAAGGATTTGACGCAAAAAGTTATTTTCCTATTTGCACTCGCGTCCGGGGCCAGGGTTAGTGAGATCGTAGCCCTCTCGAGAGAGGCAGGTCGTGTTCAGTTCCTGGATGGGGGGGATCTGAACCTGTTTCCGGATCCTACGTTTCTCGCCAAGAATGAGTTACCCACCAACAGGTGGGGTCCCTGGAGAATCTGCCCTCTGAAAGAAGATGCTTCTCTATGTCCAGTAGAATGCCTAAAGGTCTATCTTCGTAGAACTTCAGACTTCAAGGGTGGTCAACTATTCAGGGGAGAAACATCAGGCTCAAATTTATCTCTGAATCAACTCAGAGCGAAAATCACATATTTTATTCGCAGAGCGGATCCTGACAGTACACCCGCAGGTCACGATCCGAGGAAAGTTGCCTCATCCCTAAATTTCTTTAATTGTATGGATTTTGAACATCTCCGTTCATACACGGGCTGGAAGTCTTCCAGGGTGTTCTTTCGCCACTATGCGAAGCAAGTAGAGGAACTTAAGAGATCTGTGGTAGCAGTGGGTCGTGTAGTTAACCCTACTGTTTAACTCTGCGAGGAACAGTGGTCTTAATTGGGACGATTAAGTCCAGGGTGAGTGTGTAGGTACATACTGTACTACAAACTAAATGAGGGCACCAAGTGCCCACATAGACTGTTCCTTCTTTCAAAGGTGAACCTAGCATAAGTTCAGACATGTGTGCCGAGCGTTTCTAACGCTAATGTGATTGATTTGTAATACAGACTTTTATGACTTGATACCTCGGTATCTTATTAAAGTGGTGTTTAATGGTTTTTCTTTCAGATAAACAAGTTCTGTTTACTATCATACTTATGCTTAAAGTTTTGGGTTATCCTCTTTTATATATATATATATATATATTTGTTGTTAACCTGTCTGTTTATTGTCTGTCAATAAACTTGTTCTTGAGAACCTTGCGTCTCTTTCACCTGTGTCAATTTATTGGTATAATTGAGCATTTTAATTCTATGTATCTTATCTGGGATAATTCTAATAGAATTGTTCTGTTATGCAAGTTATGTTGCATTGGTTTATGTAGTCCCCTAATGGGAGGACTCCGTCCCATAAAGGGACGAGGGCGGTTTTATTAGTTTCTTCCTATGCGGATATAAACCTTTGTCCAATACAAGTATTGTGCGGATTACTGGTCAATATATATTGACGCAGTGGTTCTATACAAACTATGCTTTACTTAATATAGGGCGAGACCACTATATTAGCTTGCCTGGTATTCATACATAGATATATGTACTCTTCGAGACTTTTCCAGAGTCTAGTAGGACTCTTCCCTGTAGGGGGCAGGAAGCTCTAACATAGTTTATAGTTAGTTGAAAAGATGTATAACGGTAACATCTTAGGTCTCTAGGTCTAGTCGACCGGGAAAAAATTACCTCCGGGGAGTACGGCACGTTCTGAGAATCCACAGATACAGTAATGCTCTGGTACACTTCCATCAGGACGACATGGCTTGAGCCCAAAAAACGGATTTTGAGCGAAGCGAAAAATCTATTTTTAGGTGAGATGGCCATGTTGCCTGATGGACCCGCCCTTGCCTTTCTAAGAAAGGGCTGTAGGACCCCTCCCTACATACAGTATCTGTAGCACCTCGTGTACGCTACAAGGAATACAGATGGCGCCAGGATTGGCGCCAGGTACGCATACGAATCGGGGGATAGGGAAGCCTTGGGAGCGGCTCCCCTTTTTCTTTCCCGAATTCGTATCTCGCCAATCACCTCCTACGAGACGAAATCTCTGTCCAGGATGTAGATTGCCATGTGACGTGTCTAGAATACGTCCTCTGATATGTCGCGATATCCCTTTCACGAGGGATACTCGCTCCGGGAGTTAGAATTCTGGTACCTTAAGGTAAATTCTCTGGGAATATCGCCGTAGTTGTAATATACCCTAGGAAGCTACCCTATAGGAACTTCCATCAGGACGACATGGCCATCTCACCCAAAAATAGATTTTTCGCTTCGCTCAAAATCCGTTATATATATATATATATATATATATATATATATATATATATATATATATATATATATATATATATATATATATATATATGTATATGTATATATATTTATACATGTGTATATATATATATACTGTATATATATATATATATATATATATATATATATATATATATATATATATATATATATATATATATATATATATATATATATATATATATATATATATATATATATATATATATATATGACGGTAAATCTATTTTTGGGTGAGGTAGCCATGTCGTCCTGATGGAAGTTCCTTCATTAGTAGCTTCCTAAGTATATTTGACTACAGTCATATATCCCAGAGAATTTACCAAAGGTATCCTGAATTCTAACTCCTGGAGCAAATATCCCTCAAAATTTTAAAAAGGGATATCGCGTATATCAGAGGACGTATTCTTGACACGTCTCATAGCTATCTACACCCCCAATAGCGTTTTTGCTTCGAGAGGGAAAAGTGGCAAGAATATAGGAGAGTCGTTAAAGAGGCGATGCTCTCGACACTCCTACTGTACTGTAAATAGTGCGCCAAATCGCCACCGCGAGGCGCCACCAAGCCATTCTTCGTAGCATTGTAGGTGTTCCAGTACCATAGAGAGGGATTCATTATCCTTTCGTCATAAAGAGGGTGAGTCCATCAGGATGACATGGCTACCTCACCCAAAAATAGATTTTTCTCTTCGCTTAAAATCCGTTTTTTAGGCTCAGGCCATGTCGTCCTGATGGAAGTTTACCAGAGCATGAATGTATCCCATCAAAGAAGAGGAAAGAGATAGCAGGACCTGTCAAAAGACTCCTTCAATCCGACAGGATATCAAGAAGGCAACAGTAGAGAGTGTTGGGGTCCCTCCAGTTTGCCTCAGTGACAGATCCAGTATTGAGAGCACAATTAAAAGATGCATCAGGAGTTTGGAGAAAATACGCATCAAACACTCGAAGAGATCTACAAAAACCGATGCCAAATATTTCATTTAATATTTAATTATTAAGTAAGCTAGAAAGTAGGAAAGACACATACACGTGTTTCCTGTCCAGCCCATTGCTATGACCTCCTCCAATATTGAACTAAAGATTCATAATGAATTCAAGAGGAAGATAATATCCTTGGATATAAGGTGTTTTCATAACACCATCTTCCATGTTCAATATAGGGGATTAAGTTAATGGTTAATAACCATTAATTGGTAGGGAGAATCACTCCCTAAAAGTGATTGTCTCACAATTGGCTGCCCATGAACTACTTGTAGGTTGGAAAAACTTTTGGGCTACAGCAATGACTGGCGGCATCTGCCGGGTTTGCCGGCATTTGCCGGGCTTGCCGGCATCTGCCGGGCTTGCCGGCATCTGCCGGGACCCCCGGCGTATGCAGGGCCCGTCGACACACGCCAGGCCCGCCGGCACACGCCGGGCCCGCCGGCACACGCCGGGCCCGCCGGCACACGCCGGGCCCTCCGGCACACACCGGCCCTTCCGGTATATTCCGGACTTGCCGGCATATCGCCGGCCTAGCCAACATATGCCGGGCTTATTCTGGGCTATTTGAAACAGATACTGTCTTCAATGTAGTGGTCTGCAGGTCGGCAGTTGCCGCTCTGCCCGCCGGCATCCGAAGGATCCCTCTATCAAGAAGGACCCGGCGGCAACCGGCGGCAACATATAAATTTTGGGTGGCCGGCAGCTGGTCAAAGTATGTTCATTGTCGTTGGGTTGTCGATCAGCGACACCCACGGCAAGTGGCGGCAGAGTAACTGCCGGCCGACATACACCCAACATGGTCGACGACAGGTACTAGCCGCTCCAGTAAATGGAAAGGCAGAGAGAAACAGAGGACGGGGGACGGTAAAGGCTCAGCCTTGCTGGCCTACATCCCGAAAGAGGGTGCAAGTGGAAGGGGGAATTATATTCGGGCTTCCACTCAACCATGTCCCATTCATATAGGGTATGGAAGGCAGTCCAAGGGAGGACTGGAGAGCACACTCAATGATATGAGGGTACCTACCGGCAGCCGGCATAGCCGGCAGTAGAGAGGCAACCTCAGTCCAATTCTATATATTACCCGTAGGGTCAAATGTAGAGCAATGGCCAGAAGGGTGATGGTTCATCCAACACAAAGAGACAGTGGAGAGGGGTAAAAGTCCTATAAGTAAGGTAAAACCCTAGAACATTACCTAACTTGAACGATTCTGATCTCATAAAGTAACCTCAGGTAGGAGAAATCATTTCACCGGGATAGGTTAAATAAGTGAGAAAGCGGTCATAGGGCACAGTCTCACTAGAGAACCGAATCTCGTACCAGATATCTAAAGTAAGGAAGAAATCATTTCTTCATACTAAGATCTAGTAGTACAGGACTGTCTGCCCGACCGAGGAAGGAGGAAATTGATATACAAGTGCCTCCAGTATGGCCTTGGGAGGACTAGCCTCCTGAACGGCAACCTAACCTAACTTGGGAAGCCATTTCACCAAGACAGTAGGATGCCTAACACAGACTTTACTCTGATTTTTGGTTCTCAGCTCAAAACCGTGTCAGTGGTTAAGAGAAAGAGACGAAACACACCACTAAATTTTACCAGAACACAGTCCGCAGCAAAGTTAACTGAGGGTAGCCTAAGCTGATCAGAGGGAAGGGGAATTGCTCTTAGATCTCGTGAGAGATAGTATCGATTTAAAAGGTATAGGAGGTGTCAGTCTCCCCTTAAAAGACAATACAAGAGCAATGAGGGAATTGTAAGAAAGTATACTGAAGCCCTTAGGCTATTAAGCCTAGGAGCATAGAGAATCGTACACCGAAACTCGCTTGTATTCTATCTTGGAAGAGGAAAAAGTTATGCAGTAATATCTTAATTGTATAAGATATTGCCTGAGCTTCAATAAAACTTACTATTAAGGTTATATCATGCATGAAGTGTGTAGGTGCCTAGGCTAGGAAGCCTAGCACTCATGAGGCTCGATCATAAATAGCCAAATCCACGACAAACATGACATAATATTTAATTTCCTAGCTAAATATCTAAATAGCTAAAGTTATTAAAGCGAGATAATGCAGGGAAATTGTTCTTGCTAACTAAATGAACAAGAAGAACGAGTGCGTCCATGACGCCATCCAGCTGGCAACAGCTCTTGTTACGTTAATTACGATCTCAATCGAAGAGTAAAACTGGCAAGAGCTTACATTTACACAATCCAAAGATATTACTTAACTTTCCAGAATTTGATGAGGCTAGTGAAGGCATCATAGCGACAAAATACTTCCAAAATAGCGAGAGATAACATGGGATAACACTGGTCAGCAAAGCTACAAACGAAAGAATTGCTTGGTGGCGCCTTGCCGTGGTGATTCAGCGCACTATTTACAGTACAGAGGAGTGTCGAGAGCATCGCCTCTTTAACGACTCTCCTATATTCTTGCCACTTTTCCCTCTCGAAGCGAAAAAGCTATTGGGGGTGTAGATAGCTATGAGACGTGTCAAGAATACGTCCTCTGATATACGCGATATCCCCTTTTAAAATTTTGAGGGATATTCGCCCCAGGAGTTAGAATTCTTGATACCATTGGTAAATTATCTGGGATATATCACTGTAGTCAAATATACCTTGGAAGCTACTAATGAAGGAACTTCCATCAGGACGACATGGCCTGACCCCAAATATATATATATATATATATATATATATATATATATATATATATATATATATATATATATATATATATATATATATATATACACACACATTTGTGTATATATATATATATATATATATATATATATATATATATATATATATATATATATATATATATATATATATATATATATATATATATATATATATATATATATATATATATATATATATATATCTTCATATGTATATATTGAATATGAAAAACACGTCTAAATGTGCAAAATTTATCATTAATTGAATGCCAAGTAACAAACTACCAATTAGCTACGGTGGTGAAGATGGGTTGATTTCAATTCTAAGTACAAAACACCTGAATTCGACAGGTATAAGTACAGAAGAATTGTCATCAACTTATATCTTTCTTTGTGGCCAAGTGGTTTAGTCACTGTCTATACAAGCTTGCCGACCAGGGTTCGATTCCCGGCCGGACACAAGCACTTGTCTTTGTGTGATTTAGCCTGGGACTCTGATCCCGAGGTCATTAAGAGAATCCAGACATTAATGTATCAAATATATATATGTCTTATTTGAATATGAAAAACACGTCTAAATGTGCAAAATTTATCATTAATTGAATGCCAAGTAACAAACTACAAATTAGCTACGATGGTGAAGATGGGTTGATTTCAATTCTAAGTACAAAACACCTGAATTCGACAGGTATAAGTACAGAAGAATTGTCATCAACCTTTATATTTCTTCGTGGCCAAGTGGTGTGGTCAATGACTATACAAGCTTGCCGACCAGGATTCGATTCCCGGCCGGACACAAGCTCTTGTCTTTGTGTGATTTCGTCTGGGGGCTCTGATCACGAGGTCGTTAAGAGAATCCAGACATTAATGTATCAAAAATATATATGGCTTATTTGAATATGAAAAACACGTCTAAATATGCAAAATTTATCATCAATTGAATACCAAGTAACAAACTACCAATTTGCTACGATGGGGAAGATGGGTTGATTTCAATTCTAAGTACAAAACACCTGAATTCGACAGGTATAAGTACAGAAGAATTGTCATCAACTTTTATCTTTCTCCGTGGCCAAGTGGTTTAGTCACTGTCTATACAAGCTCGCCGACCAGGATTCGATTCCCGGCCGGACACAAGCTCTTGTCTTTGTGTGATTTCGCCTGGGGGCTCTGATCCCGAGGTTGTTAAGAGAATCCAGACATTAATGTATCAAAAATATATATGGCTTATTTGAATATGAAAAACACGTCTAAATGTGCAAAATTTATCATTAATTGAATGCCAAGTAACAAACTACCAATTAGCTACGATGGTGAAGATAGGTTGATTTCAATTCTAAGTACAAAACACCTGAATTTGACTGGTATAAGTAGAGAAGAATTGTCATCAACTTTTATCTTTCTTCGTGGCCAAGAGGTTTAGTCACTAGCTATACAAGCTTGCCGACCAGGGTTCGATTCTCGGCCGGACACAAGCTCTTGTCTTTGTGTGATTTCGCCTGGGGGCTCTGATCTCGAGGTCGTTAAGAGAATCCAGACATTAATGTATCAAAAATATATATGGCTTATTTGAATATGAAAAACACGTCTAAATATGCAAAATTTATCATTAATTGAATGCCAAGTAACAAACTACCAATTAGCTACGATGGTGAAGATGGGTTGATTTCAATTCTAAGTACAAAACACCTGAATTCGACAGGTATAAGTACAGAAGAATTGTCATCAACTTTTATCTTTCTTCGTGGCCAAGTGGTTTAGTCCCTGTCTATACAAGATTGTAGACCAGGGTTCGATTCCCGGCCGGACACAAGCTCTTGTCTTTGTGTGATTTCGCCTGGGGGCTCTGATCCCGAGGTCGTTAAGAGAATCCAGACATTAATGTATCAAAAATATATATGGCTTATTTGAATATGAAAAACACGTCTGAATGTGCAAAATTTATCATTAATTGAATGCCAAGTAACAAACTACCAATTAGCTACGATGGTGAAGATATGTTGATTTCAATTCTAAGAACAAAACACCTGAATTTGACAGGTATAAGTACAGAAGAATTGTCATCAACTTTTATCTTTCTTCGTGGCCAAGAGGTTTAGTCACTATCTATACAAGCTTGCCAACCAGGGTTCGATTCCCGGCCGGACACAAGCTCTTGTCTTTGTGTGATTTCGCCTGGGGGCTCTGATCCCGAGGTCGTTAAGAGAATCCAGACATTAATGTATCAAATATATATATGTCTTATTTGAATATGAAAAACACGTCTAAATGTGCAAAATTTATCATTAATTGAATGCCAAGTAACAAACTACCAATTAGCTACGATGGTGAAGATGGGTTGATTTCAATTCTAAGTACAAAACACCTGAATTCGACAGGTATAAGTACAGAAGAATTGTCATCAACTTTTATATTTCTTCGTGGCCAAGTGGTGTAGTCAATGACTATACAAGCTTGCCGACCAGGATTTGATTCCCGGCCTGACACAAGCTCTTGTCTTTGTGTGATTTCGCCTGGGGGCTCTGATCACGAGGTCGTTACGAGAATCCAGACATTAATGTATCAAAAATATATATGGCATATTTGAATATGAAAAACACGTCTAAATGTGCAAAATTTATCATTTATTGAATGCCAAGTAACAAACTACCAATTAGCTAAGATGGTGAAGATGGGTTGATTTCAATTCTAAGTACAAAACACCTGAATTCGACAGGTATAAGTACAGAAGAATTGTAATTAACTTTTATCTTTCTTCGTGGCCAAGTGGTTTAGTCACCGTCTATACAAGCTTGCAGACCAGGGTTCGATTCCCGGCCGGACACAAGCACTTGTCTTTGTGTGATTTAGCCTGGGACTCTGATCCCGAGGTCATTAAGAGAATCCAGACATTAATGTATCAAATATATATATGTCTTATTTGAATATGAAAAACACGTCTAAATGTGCAAAATTTATCATTAATTGAATGCCAAGTAACAAACTACCAATTAGCTACGATGGTGAAGATGGGTTGATTTCAATTCTAAGTACAAAACACCTGAATTCGACAGGTATAAGTACAGAAGAATTGTCATCAACTTTTATATTTCTTCGTGGCCAAGTGGTGTGGTCAATGACTATACAAGCTTGCCGACCAGGATTCGATTCCCGGCCGGACACAAGCTCTTGTCTTTGTGTGATTTCGCCTGGGGGCTCTGATCCCGAGGTCGTTAAGAGAATCCAGACATTAATGTATCAAAAATATATATGGCTTATTTGAATATGAAAAACACGTCTAAATGTGCAAAATTTATCATTAATTGAATGCCAAGTAACAAACTACCAATTAGCTACGATGGTGAAGATAGGTTGATTTCAATTCTAAGTACAAAACACCTGAATTTGACAAGTATAAGTAGAGAAGAATTGTCATCAACTTTTATCTTTCTTCGTGGCCAAGAGGTTTAGTCACTATCTATACAAGCTTGCCGACCAGGGTTCGATTCCCGGCCGGACACAAGCTCTTGTCTTTGTGTGATTTCGCCTGGGGGCTCTGATCCCGAGGTCGTTAAGAGAATCCAGACATTAATGTATCAAATATATATATGTCTTATTTGAATATGAAAAACACGTCTAAATGTGCAAAATTTATCATTAATTGAATGCCAAGTAACAAACTACCAATTAGCTACGATGGTGAAGATGGGTTGATTTCAATTCTAAGTACAAAACACCTGAATTCGACAGGTATAAGTACAGAAGAATTGTCATCAACTTTTATATTTCTTAGTGGTCAAGTGGTGTAGTCAATGACTATACAAGCTTGCCGACCAGGATTCGATTCCCGGCCGGACACAAGCTCTTGTCTTTGTGTGATTTCGCCTGGGGGCTCTGATCACGAGGTCGTTAAGAGAATCCAGACATTAATGTATCAAAAATATATATGGCTTATTTGAATATGAAAAACACGTCTAAATGAGCAAAATTTATCATTTATTGAATGCCAAGTAACAAACTACCAATTAGCTAAGATGGTGAAGATGGGTTGATTTCAATTCTAAGTACAAAACACCTGAATTCGACAGGTATAAGTACAGAAGAATTGTAATCAACTTTTATCTTTCTTCGTGGCCAAGTGGTTTAGTCACTGTCTATACAAGATTGCCGACCAGGGTTCGATTCCCGGCCGGACACAAGCTCTTGTCTTTGTGTGATTTAGCCTGGGACTCTGATCCCGAGGTCATTAAGAGAATCCAGACATTAATGTATCAAAAATATATATGGCTTATTTGAATATGAAAAACACGTCTAAATGTGCAAAATTTATCATTTATTGAATGCCAAGTAACAAACTACCAATTAGCTAAGATGGTGAAGATGGGTTGATTTCAATTCCAAGTACAAAACACCTGAATTCGACAGGTATAAGTACAGAAGAATTGTAATCAACTTTTATCTTTCTTCGTGGCCAAGTGGTTTAGTCACTGTCTATACAAGCTTGCCGACCAGGGTTCGATTCCCAGCCGG
>NC_090742.1:58829280-58834280 GCF_036898095.1 Palaemon carinicauda | reverse complement strand
GGTAATTTTTCCCGGTCGACTAGACCTAGAGACCTAAGATGTTAGTTACCGTTATACATCTTTTCAACTAACCATAAACCATGTTAGAGCTTCCTGCCCCCTACAGGGAAGAGTCCTACTAGACTCTGGAAAAGTCTCGAAGAGTACATATACCTATGTATGAATACCAGGCAAGCTAATATAGTGGTCTCACCCTATATTAAGTAAAGCATAGTTAGTAAAGAACCACTGCGTCAATATGAAATATCGACCAGTTCTCCTCACAATACTTGTATTGGACAAAGGTTTATATCCGCTTACGAGGAAACTTGTAAAACCGCCACCGTCCCCTTCTGGGACGGAGTCCTCCCGATAAGGGAAAGCATAAACCAATGCAACATAGCTTGCATACAGGAACAATTTATTAGAATTATCCCAGATAAATATACATAGAATGAATGCTCAATTATATCAATAAATTGACACAGGTGAAGGAGACGCAAGGTTCTCAAGAAAAAGTTTATTGATAGACAATAAACAGACAGGTTAACAACAATTATATATATATATATATACATATATATATATATATATATATATATATATATATATATATATATATATATATATATATATATATATATATATATATATATGTATATATATATATATATATATATATATATATATATATATATATATATATATATAAGAAGAGGATAACCAAAACTTTAAGCATAAGTCTGATAGTAAACAGAAACTTGTTTATCTGAAAGAAGAACATTAGTGCCACTTTTAACATACTGAGGTATGAAGGTCAGAAAAGTCTGTATTACTAATCAGTTACAATAGCGTTATAAACGCTCGGCACACATGTCTGCACTTATGCTAGGTTCACCTTTGGAAGTGGAACAGTCAACGTGGGCACCTTAGTGCCCTCACTTAGTTTGTAGCACAGAATGTAACTACACACTCACCCTGGAATTAATTGTCCCAATTAAAACCACTGTTCCTCGCAGAGTTAAACAGCAGGGTTAACGACGCAACCCACTGCTACCACAGAACTCTTTAGTTGCTCCACTTGCTTCGCATAGTGGCGAAAGAACACTCTGGAAGACTTCCAGCCAGTGTATGAACGGAGATGTTCAAAATCCATACAATTAAGGAAATTTAAGGATGAAGCAACTTTCCTCGGATCGTGACCTTCGGGTGTACTTGTCAGGATCCGCTCTGCGAATAATATATGCGATTTTCGCCCTGAGTTGATTCAGTGATAAATTTGAGCCTGATGTTTCTCCCCTGAATAGTTGACCACCCTAGAAGTCTGAAGTTCTATGAAGATAGACCTTTAGGCATTCTACTGGACATAAAGATGCATCTCCTTTCAGAGGGCAGATTCTCCAGGGACCCCACCTGTTGGTGGGTAACTCATTCTTGGTGAGAAACAAAGGATCTGGAAACAGGTTCAGTTCTCCCCCATCCGGGAACTGAACACGATCTTCCTCTCTCGATAGGGTTACAATTTCACTAACCCTGGCCCCGGACGCGAGTGGAAATAGGAAAATAACTTTTTGGGTCAAATCCATTAACGCACCCTCCTCATTGCTCCACAGAGAAGCGAAATGAAGAATTTTGTCTAAAGACCATGAAATGGGCTTTGGAGGTGCTGAAGGTCTGAGCCTAGTGCAGGCTTTCAGAACTTTATTGGCTTCTAATAGATTTGCACTTATTTTCCTCTAGGAAGTCTATGCTGGCTTCCGAAATCCCGAAACGCTTTCTCACCGCTAGGGAGAGAAAATCATGAGCTGCAGGATCCGGGTTTTCTGTAATGAAGCGCAGACAGAAGACTTCTGGACTCGTTGGGTCAGAACTGGATCTGGTAGCGGTAGAAACTTCAGTCATAGTTCCAATGCCAGGGGGAACCACACGCTGTACGACCACTTGTGGGTCACTATTGCCGCTACCCCCTTGAAGGATCTCAGTTGTTGAGGACCCTCAACAGAAGGTTGTGAGGAGGGAACAGATAAATCCTGGACCCTCTTTTCCAGTCGAGGGACATCGCGTCCACTGCTTCCGCTAAGGGGTCCTCGTACGGGGACACGTACAGGGGCAACTTCTTGTTGTCTTTCGTCGCAAAGACGTCTATCTGCAGTTCTGGGACTTGTTCAGAATGAAGGAGAATGATCCTGCGTCTAAGGACCATTCCGACTCTATCGGTGTGAACCTGGATAGAGCGTCCGCTGTGACACTGCGGACTCCTTGAAGGTGAACTGCCGACAGGTACCACTTCTTCTTTTCCGCCAATCGGAAGATGGCCAACATCACCTGGTTGAGAGGTGGTGACCTCGATCCTTGTCGATTCAAGCATCTCACAACTACCTCGCTGTCCATCACCAACCTTATGTGGATCGAGTGACGCGGGGATACTTTCTTTAAGGTAAGGAGCACTGCCATAGCTTCTAGAAAGTTTATATGAAAGGTCTTGAATAGCTTGGACCAAGTCCCCTGGACTTTTTTCCGATGAGAGTGACCTCCCCGTCCCTCCTTCGAGGCGTCTGAGTGAATCGTCACCGACGGGGGAGGTGGCTGAAGAAGAACCGACTTCTTTAGATGTCTGGCTTGGGACTAAGGCCTGAGAAGAGAACGTAGCCGAAGCGGAACTGGTCTTCTCAGATCTCTTCGCGCTTTTGATGCATAACTTCTCCAAACTCCGGTTGCATCCTTTAGCTGTGCTCTTAGCACTGGGTCTGTCACCGAAGCAAACTGGAGAGAGCCCAGTACCCTCTCCTGTTCGCGTCTTGATATCCTTTCGGAATCTAGAAGACTCTTGACAGAACCCGCTATCTCCTTCCTTTTCTTCGTCGGGATGGAGAAACGGTGTGACATTAAGTCCCAGTGGATTCCCACCCAGTGGAACTTTTGAGATGGAGAAAGTCGAGACTTTTTTCTGTTGATCTTGAAGCCTAGATACTCTAGGAACTGGATCACTTGACTGGAAGCTTGCAAGCATTCTGTCTCGGAAGCTGCCCACACCAGCCAGTCGTCCAGGTAGGCTACTACCTGAATTCCCTTTAGGCGTAATTGTTTGAGAGCTACGCTCGCAAGCTTCGTGAAAATCCTTGGGGCTATATTTAGCCCGAATGACAGGGCTCTGAAGGCGTATAGTCTTCGTTGTAGCTTGAACCCTAGGTACGGGGAGAGTCGACGGTTGATTGGAACGTGCCAATAGGCGTGTGACAAGTCTGTGGAGACGGAATATGCCCTCTTGGGCAGTAAGGTCCTTATGTGTTGCAGTGTTAGCATCTTGAATTTGCAATTCACTATGAACTTGTTGAGTGGCGACAAGTCCAGAATGACTCTGAGCTTTTCCGAGTCTTTCTTAGGAACACAAAACAGCCTCCCTTGGAATTTGATGGACTTCACCCTTCGGATCACATTTTTCTCCAACAGTTCTTGAACGTACTCCTCCAGAACGGGGGTGGAGTGTTGGAAAAAACCGAGGGCACAGGGGTGGAGTGCTGTACCAGCTCCAGCCTAGTCCGTTCTTGAGTAGGCTGTGGGCCCAGGGATCGAAGGTCCACCGATCCCGAAAATTCTGAAGTCTCCCTCCTACCGGCATCATCTCACTTGGACTGCCGTCCTGAGGTCTTGCCTCCCCGACCGCGACCACCCCTGAATCCCCTTCCCCTTGAGGGGCGCCTAGACGAGCCTCTGGCTGCTCCTCTAGGCTTAGCTCGAAAGGAAGTAGACTGCCCTTCGAACGTTGGGGTGAATGCCGTGGACTGTGTCGACACAGCCTGGGGTACCCACTGGAAAGTGGTCGGGGTTTGTGCCACCATATGGGGCACTGAAGGCATCGGCAACTGCTGTTGCTGTTACTGTTCAACTGGCTTGGCTGGCCGAGACGGTAGCCTAGGCCTTTTAGTCTTCCTCTTCGGTTGGGGACCCTCATCCAAGGAAGACTTTCTCTTGATAGACAGGCCCCACTTTTGGAGAAGATTTCTATTCTCCGTGGCGGCCTTTTCCACAACTTCTTTGACCAATTTGCTAGGGAAAAGGTCTTTGCCCCAAATGTTGGAGGAGATTAGTTTCCTTGGCTCGTGCCTCACCGTAGCCGAGGTGAACACGAACTCCCTACAAGCTCTCCTCGCCCTGACGAAGTTGTAAAGATCCTTCGTCACTGTGACAAGATGAATCTTGGCCACTACCATGAACATTTCATGGACCTTGGGGTCACTTGCCATCGTCTCAAGAGTGGTCTGAAGAGACATTGAGGCAGCCAGTCTTTCTTTTGTCTCGAGCTCTCTCCGCAAAAGAAAGTCAGACAGCTTAGGGAGATTCTCACCGAACTGACGTCCGGCAATATCAGCCTCCAACTTCCCGACTGAGAAGGTAAGATGGACGTCCTTCCAGTCCTTGTGGGTCCATGGGTAGGGCCAGCGACAAGGGTTTACACTCCTCCAGGGAGGGGCAAGGCTTGCCAGCCTCGACTGCTTTTAATACAGCCGCAAACCCTTTCTGCAAAAAGGGGAAGGCTCTAGCAGGAGAGGACACAAAGGAAGGGAGCTTCTTACTCAATGCAGTAACTTTTGAGTTTGTGAAGCCCCTCTCTTTCATCGAAGATGAAAGCAAAGCTTGAGCCTTAGCAGGGTCCATCACTATGACCTCCTTCGGCTCTGTCTCCTCCTTTGAAGCTGGTTCCTTCCTCAACCGGACATAACAGTCCGGATATGACCCTTTGCTGGGCCAGAATTCCACTTCCTCAAGGGGAACTGAACCCAGCTTATCCGAAATGACGATCTTTCCAGTCGTCATCGGCATGTGCACAGCATATCTCCACGGGTTAGCATCTGAGCACAAGGGAAGGTCTTTCACATTGAGCCTTTTCTGGGGCCCACGTGATGCTGCAAGCTTCTGCATCCGCAGTTCCATTGCTGCCGCCTTCTCCATATTCTCCTTCTGCATTTGTTGGATCATTCCAACAATGGAGGAGAGGGCCTGTCCCAGCTCTACTGGGAGAG
>NC_090742.1:58811780-58814280 GCF_036898095.1 Palaemon carinicauda | reverse complement strand
AAAGAGAACAGAGCTGATATAACGATAGTTAGTTTGTCAAATAAAAGAGTTGTTTTAGGAAATTATTCTGTGTGTGAATTAGAGTTATGTGAAATTGATTATAATGGGATGTTGGGAGCCACAACTCCAGCCCGCACAGACGAACCCACTCAGGATTTGATTATGCAATCGCGAAATTTATGTCCCTTAGAATATCAGCCTTTAGTTAGTGACATTATCAATAATTATTCCGATGTAATTGCAATTGGAGATGAGCCACGCGGGAGGATTGATCGATTTCCCTTTATCATTGAAACTGGGCAGGCGGAGCCGATCAGGTCACGGCCTTATAAGACACCCATTCCTTTCCAGGGAGAGATAGAAATGGAAATTAATAAATTAAGGGAACAAGGGATAATCGAGGAGAGCAAATCCCCCTGGGCTTCTCCAATTGTCTATATTAGGAAAAAGGATGGCTCGGTAAGATTGTGTGTCGATTATAGGAAATTGAATGCAGTCACTAAGGATAACGCATTCCCATTGCCCTCAATCGAAGAATTACTGAAAGTGCGGGATAGCAAATATTTTGTAACTTTTGATTTAAAATCTGGATACTATTAAATACCTATTTAGGAAGAAAGTAAATGTAAAACGGCATTTATAGCTAACAATCAATTATTTTAGATTAATTTTCCTCCTTTTGGTGTTAAAAATGCTCCAAGTCATTTTCTAGAGTAATGATGGCGGTTTTGTCACCCTTAATTGGCCATAATGTTCTTATTTATTTAGATGATATCATAATTACAGGGAAAACGGCCGAAGAACATAATAATAACATTTGTAAAGTTTTAAAAGCATTGCGACATATTGGTATGAAAATAAATTTGTCAAAGTGCAAATTTTTCGGCAAACACGTCGAATTTTTAGGTCACATAATAACCCCAGAAGGTATCCAACCCTGCCCCAGTAAAGTAGCGGCTATTAGATATTTTCCCAGACCAGGTAACTCTAAGGAAGTAGCTGAGTTCTTTGGGCTCGCTGGGTATTACTGTGAATTCATAAGAGGTTTTGGAGAGATAGCGAGACCCTTAGATGCTTCATAGAAACAAAAAGTAATAAATTGGGGACATGAAGAAGACAGGGCCTTTAACCATTTGAAAGCTGTCTTAACTAGCAATGAATTACTTGCATATCCTAAATTTCATCTCCCGTTTTTAGTGACAACAGATACGACTAGCGTAGCTATTGGTGGCATAGTTTCTCATCGAGCGCTAAAAGGGGCAGAAAAGAATTATAGTACATTCGATAGAGAGTCTTTGGCTATTCTTTGGATTCTAGAGAGGCATCAGTTCTTTTTATTAGGTCAGCCGATTGAGTTGCAAAGTGACCATAGCCCCATACGTAATTTGTATTATAAAAATTATTTGACCTCTCCTCAAGCGAGATGGATTGAGAGATTGATGGAGTTTAATATAAATGTTTTTTACCTCATAGAAGGTAAAGCTAACAAAGTAGCTGATGCTCTCTCTAGAGGAACAGTAATAGGAGTAACAACTAGGGCACAAAAGAGGAACGAAGACCGTAACCAAAATAATGAAGATCCCCAGCATAATAGAGAAAATAGAGAACGGGATGAGAGTTCTCACGATGGACATGCAGTAGACGGGAGAGAACGAGAGAGAGAGAGAGAGAGGGAGAGAGAGAGAGAGATACGAACGGCGAAGGGGAATATATGTGGATGACTGAGGACATGACCAGTGGTGTCGAGAATGAATGCCCTGAGGCTGCAAGTTTGATTGACTTGGGAGGTTGGGACATAAAAGAAGTCCGAGAGGGACAGAAAAAAAGAGTAATGGATGGAAAGAGTGCGAGCAGTGATTAGAGGGGAATCGGAGAGTTATCCGTCATTTCTGAATGTGCCTCGTGAGAAATTTTTTATTGATAATGATGTCTTATATTGTGCTTACGAGAAAAGGGAAGGGACTTTTGTGCACGGGTAGTTCTTCCTCCCTCTTTAATTAAACAAGCCATCCACATTGTACATGCAAGTCCGCATGCAGCGCATTTAGGGATTGATAGAACATTAAGGAGAGCACACGAATCCTTTTTTTGGTTAGGAATGAAAAAATCTATAGAGAATTATATAAAAGGTTGTCACGCTTGTGACGGTTTCAAAGAACATAAAAACACTGTACCGGAAGCAAGAAAGTGGCCAGTAGTTCCCATTAAATTCTATAGAGTGCATATGGATGTAGTAGGACCATTTCCTACTGGGTTTACACAACATAAGTATATATGTGTATTTGTGGATGCATTTCCTCAGTACATTCATACTTACGCAATGCTGGATAAATCTGCAAATTCATTAGCCCAGGCGCTGTGCTCTTTCATTACTAGGTTTGGTTGCCCGAGAATTTTGATAAGTGATAATGGTCTTGAGTTTATAAATAAGGTGGTGAGATCGGTCATGGACTTGATGAAAATTGAACACTTTTCAGTGACAGCGTATAGGCCTTCAGCA
>NC_090742.1:58801780-58806780 GCF_036898095.1 Palaemon carinicauda | reverse complement strand
CTCAAAGGCTCTCGATAAAGTATCGGGGACAACCTTACTTTTGCAAGAGATGTGTCGGATATTAAGGTTATACTCCTGCATAATAAGACTCCAGCGTGAAATACGCTGATTTTTGTTTTTGAATTTATTTATGAAAATAAGCGGATTATGATCCATTAATACATCTATTGGAGCTGGAGATGACGACAGGTATACTTCAAAGTGGAAGAGGAGTTTAACTAAACACAAGGCTTCCTTCTCCACGGTCGAGTACTTCCTCTCTGCCGGTAATAGCTTGTTAGAGAAATACGTCACAGGATGAGTTGTTCCATCGGGAAGTTTTGAAGAAGGACAGCACCTAAACCTACATCACAAGCATCTGTGGCTAAACAAAAAGGGAGAGAAAAGTCAGGTGAACGTAATAATGGAAAAGTAATTAAAAAAGCTTTTAATTTGTCAACCGATTCTTGACACCGATTATCCCAAATAAATTTTACATCTTTCTTCAAAAGATTAGTTGATGGATGAGCAATATCGGAAAAGTTTTTCGCAAACCGGTGGTAATAACTTACCATGCCCAAAAATCTTCTTACGCCCCTCCTATTTTGAGGAGCAGGAAAGTAAAAAATAGCTTCCACATTCGCTTTCTTAGGAGCTACCTTACCCAGGCCTATCTCGTGCCCAAGATAAACTACCTTGACCTGAGTAAAATCGTTCATCTTTAAGTTAATCACCAAACCAACCTTCCTCAGAATCTCAAACAAAACTCTAATTCTCTGTAGATGTGTCTCCTAATCGTCGCTATAAATGATTAAGTCATCAATATATACTACACAGCCCTCTAAATCACAAGTAATAAAATTCACGAGTCTCTGAAAGGTGGCGGCTGCATTTTTCATACCGAATGGCATAACTTTACATTCAAACAATCCGTCACCTGTCACAAATGCAGAAATTTTCCTTGCCCTTGGAGAAAGACCGACCTGCCAGTAGCCCTTCAACAAATCAAATTTGCTAATATATTTAGCAGATCCAACACGGTCGATACAATCTTCCACCCAAGGCAAAGGGAAAGAATCTATGCTCGCCACCCTCCTTTTTAGCCAGTACCACAGGAAAGCTCCAGGGACTACAACTGGGTTCTACCACCCCGCGGTCCAGCATATACTTTACTTCATCTTTAACGATGACCCTTTTGAAAGGATTCAACCTATACGGACTCGGTTGATAGGGCTTGCCTCCCCTACATCAACATCGTGTTCCAAAATGTTAGTTCGTCCTTGTACATCCTGAAATAAATCTTTATAATCATTAATTAACATTGTTAAGGACGTTGCTTTATCCTTTTCCAGGTGCTGAAATTTAACATCAAGGTTAATAAGAATACTCGAATGGTTGGACAGACCATCAGGTCCCACAGATAACTTAATGTCTACCATAGGATCTACTTCTACCTCTACCAGTGAAATTGGTTCTACATCTACCTATACCTCTCTACTAACAAAAGGTTTTAACATATTAATGTGGCAAATTTGGGTTTTTCGACATCTTTCAGGCGTCTCAATGAGGTAATTAACATTATTCAGTTTCTTGAGTACCTTCCAAGGACCTGAGAAACGAGCCTTGAGTGGATTCCCAGGCATGGGAAGCAATACCAAGACTCTGTCTCCTGGATCAAAATATCTCATCTGGGTACCAACGTCATAATTTCTTTTCATAGCAGCTTGAGCCTTTGTTAAATTTTCCCAGGCAAAGGTCCAAGCTCTATGCAGTTTCTCCTGTAAATTAGATACATAATCTAATACATTCATGTCTTGGGTTTCTCCTTCCCAGTGTTTCCTCACAACATCCAATGTACCACGAACACAATGCCCAGATATAAGCTGAAAGGGAGAGAAACCCAAAGTCTCATTAGGTGTTGACCTGATTGCAAATAAAGCATAATGGATCTCTTTATCTCATTCACAACCTGTATCCAAACAAAATTTTCTCAAGATAGATTTAAGAATTTGGTGGAATCGCTCCACTTGGCCCTGACTTTCAGGGTGATAAGGGGAAAATGTAACATGGTCAATCCCTAGCTCATTAATTTTTCGCTTAAAGTACCTACTTGTAAAGTTTGTACCACAGTCACTTTGAATAATTTTGGGAATACCAAATCTCGTAAAGAAGCCAACCAGTGCCTCGACAATTTTCTCCCCTCTAATACTCCGCAGCGGGACAGCCTCAGGGAATCGTGACATCCTATCAACCATTGTCAAAATATATTCATGTCCCCCGCGTGTCCGCGGTAAAGGCCGTACCACATCAATAATCACCCCCCCTGAAAGGTTCCCCCACCTACGGAATAGGAATTGAAGGAGCTTTTGGAATTTTCTGATTTGGCTTCCTCACGAGTTGACATACCTTACAAGATGATACGGGCCTCTTTACATCTGGATGCATTCCAGGCCAGAAAAAAAGTTCAGATAGTTTCTGGAACGTCTTCCTAACCCCGAAATGTCCTGAAAGGTTATTCTCATGTGCCAAAATTAACAACTTACAACAGTATCGTTCTGGAATTACCAATTGTTTTATTACCTCAGCCTGATCAACAGGTGCATTAACTGACTTACTGACACCAAACCATCTTCTTTAAGAAAAACAGGTTTTGATAAATCATCAACATCAAAATTAGAATCATCAAAATTAGAAAAGTCATTTTCTTGGGCTTCTTTTAAAGCCTCAATATCCCATTCAACATCATTAAACAAATTTTTTTTACTACTACTATTACTACAACTACACGTCACAGTGTCAGTGGTCTGTCCATTAATATCATCAAAGTCTAAATTAACATAATCGAGATCAATCTCTCGAGCACGAGAATGAGTAATAACCGAGGTAGGTTCACATACAGAAACATCTAAATACCTCACATCCTCTATCTCTGTAACACTCAAAATTGGGAAATAATTTGATTCGCCATGCAACACCAAATCATTAGCAAATAACATGTCAATACCGGGAAGAGGTAAACAGTCGACAATTGCCAGTTTTACCGTTCCCTTGTAATATTCAGTTTCTAGATACATGGTTTCAAGAGGATAGGAGGCAATAGTATCAGGAAATCCTCCAAGAACTACAAAATCAGTATTTGAAAATTTAAACCCACTTGGTACAGACTTTTTTAATATTAAAGATTGTGCTGCACCAGTGTCACGAAGAATCTTAATACTACTTCCTATTCGTTTGTCAACATCAGTGAAAATAGTTCCTTTCGATATGTACCTCCCATGTTTTAGTCACTTACTTTCCTTTGATACCTCTTTCTTTGAAGATTTCTCAGCAAAACAATATCAATAGCCTCCTTATTCCTTCCCAAGTAATTTCTCATAGCAAAACAATTCGCTTTTATATGACCCTTCCTATTACACCAATAACACCTTAAACTAGACTCGTGGGATTTTCTATGTTCACTACCACCACCAGACCTACTACTATTCACGTAACTACGCGATTCTACACTTCCGTTTTTACTGCTATCTACGTTACGATTAAGACTTGTATTTTGATCAAAATCAGTAGACCTTTTCTAATAAGGTTTTCCCTGGTGAATATTTCCATTACGGGGAGAGAACATTTTGGGAAAATCTTTTACCAGGTCTTACCTATGTGCAAGGGAGTACTCATCAGAAGCAATTGCCACCTCCTGTAAAGAATCAATCTTCAACTCCTCCAAATGAATCTTTAGCTCCCTTGACACAGACCTCTTAAAATCTGCGGTCAAACTTAATTCACGCAATTTTCCAAACGTGTCAACCTCCTTGGACTTTTACCAGTCGTCCATGAACTGCTCTTTCTTTTGGTCGAATTCCACGAAAGTCATATCCAGATTCTTTTTAAAGTTCCTAAACTTTTGTCTGTACGCCTCCGGAACGAGATCGTAAGCTTTCAGAATTGTCGCTTTCACTGAATCATAATCAGATGACAAACCCTCGTTAAGTGTATTATATACACGCTGGGACTTACCTTTTAAGCGACACTGGACCAAAGTGGTTCACATGTTCCGAGGCCATTTCTACTTCTTAGCAATTCTTTCAAAAGAAATGAAGTATTTAGAGACGTCTTCCTCATCAAATTGGGGAACAAGTTTCAGAGCACTTAATAGGTTAAAACTATCCATATCACTACGATTACTACCATTATCAGCTACCATCTGTAATTTTAAACAATGGATTTCATGCTCCCTTTTCTTTGTACTTTCTTCAGCTTGTAGCTGAAGTGCTTTATACTCCAACTCTTTAATCCTAGATTGTTCCTTTAAAATATCCAATTTCAGTTGGCTTACCTTACTATCATTCACATTATTTCCATTACCTGTTTCCCCATTTTTATTTCTAACATCGTCTTCCTTTTCCTTAACATCTCTGGCACCTACCACCTTATTTTCACTATTTTCATTACCCTAATCTGTTTCCTCATCACTGATGCTAACTACGGTTTCTTTAAACATCCTAGCAGGTTTAATGACCTTAAATAACCGCTGACCTTTCTTAACCTCTGTAGGCAAACAGATTCCTCTCCCAGTCAGGGTCTGCTAAAAACTGGATAGTAGCGGCCTGAAAATAATCTACCTAAGCCCATTCACTGACCTAAACACCTCTTTGAATGCACTCAATGATGACAATGTTGGATGATCCTGGCAAGGTCGCCAAAATATGTTATGAACTTTAAACCACCATTTGTAAGAATTATAAGTGGCAAAAGAAATTGGCTCTATTCCTTTTTAAGATCAGTGCCACAAAGGTTAGAATTTAAAGCCAAGGGGAGAGACCTCCAAACAGTGAAAACCACATTGAAAACACTCAAAAAGGATAACAAATATTACTCATCAAAACTTAAACATCTAATATAAACAAAAAAGTATTACGTTAAACCCACAAATACATATATATATATATATATATATATATATATATATATATATATATATATATATATATATATATATATATATATATATATATAAAAAACTGATT
>NC_090742.1:58786780-58794280 GCF_036898095.1 Palaemon carinicauda | reverse complement strand
ATAAAGCTTATCCAGACAATTTTCACTTGTATGGGAGAGAGCACCGTCTAGCACTATACCTAACTCGCATGAATCCATTAAGTTCTTATGGAATTCAAATGAGTCAGCAGTACATATTTTTCTATCCATTGCGTCTGAACAGTGAGTTAAATGATTTAAGTCTTTAATGACCGTATATGTTTCCTTGTCTGGGGAAATCAATATGTGTCCTGTCAAACTGGATATTACTGGATTTGAGTGATTCGTCAAGAAAGTCGGAAATGGTGATTTCCTGTAAGATTGCCAGGCATCAGAAGAATCAAAGGAAATTGTAATCATAATCCTGTTATTTTCAACGCTTACTGTAATTACGCTGTAATAAAATTCTAACCTACGTGCGTCTAACAAAGGAATATAGCCTAGTTTCTCCCGTCCGTTCTCCACAATTAACTTTAAGTATTTTATTGGCAGCAAATGGGGTGACAGTACACCTTTAGTTGCTAACGTGATAGCTTCCACATAATCTTTTGATTTCTCAATGAAATGTGCAATTCTGTTATGTATGTGATCTATTTTTGAATCATAATATGTTAACGTTGCCAACAAATCCTGTACTTCCATAATCTGATGGATACTACTTGAATGTTCATTTACTAAACTCATAATTTGATTGATTGAAGCTAACTGATTCCTTAGTTCTGACATAATCAATTCATCTTCATGAGTCAAGACCTCAATTTTCTTATTTTGATTACTAATCTTAAGACGATTGGAAATTCCTAAACCTAAACTTGCAATAGACCCAAAGATGTTTAGTGCAGCAAAAATAAACGGGTTACGTCTCTCTTTATTTTCGTGTCCTACAGTCCACATCAAAAGATCACGAGCCAAAGAATCTGTCTCGTAAGTCTTATTTTGCAAGTCATCAGATAGCATCTCTGCAACTTTTAGTGTCGATCCAAGCGAACTCTCTGTAGTCAAATGAAAATGTCTTCTATGCAACTCATCTAATGAGACAGCAAACCTTGAAATGGCGCTTTTTAAGCTAGTGACATCATTCTCTGGGAGAAAAATTGCTTGCATTCGCACTTCTACAACTACGTTACTTGATGTAATAAAAACGTCTTCTTGTCTTCCAACTATAGTGCCATATTTAAAATCTATACTTTTAGTTTTAGAGCTCATCCCACACGAGAAAAATGTCTGAGCGAACAATATCACTCCCAACAACAAAAAATTCATCTTGGAAACCTGTAACGAGAAAAATATATGTAATTACTCCTGTATTAAGAAGAAAACTATTAATATACAAATAAAAATCTTTCCCTCACTTCTTTCCCTCTTATTTTAATTTCTTATGTGAGCTGATGGTACGATTCTCTCATCAGTGGGTTGGGATACGTTTTGAACTCTAAACCTATTGGCCGTTAATGTTTCCAAAATGTTAAATGGGCCCTCAAACTTAGATGTTAGCTTATAATTGAGTCCTTTATGTACATTTACCTGTATGTATACATTATCACCCACGGTATGTTTTAGTTGGCTTCGCTATTTTATCATGATTCCTTTTCATTATGATTTGTGATTCTTCTAAATTCTTTTGAAGGATATCAAAACGACTTTTGCTTGCATTTATACATTCTTTTAAAGGATTTGTTAGATTAGTTGTAGGAGTTAATACATGGAAAGGCGTTCTAACTGGGGTACCATACAAGGCTTCGTGCGGTGACATTTTAATTGATATATGATATGAATGATTCAGAGTACTCAGTACCGCAGGTATTGCAATATGCCAGTTGGGGTCTGATCCCCCTAGTGTTACTCTTAATATATTTGAAAGCTTCCTATTTGCTCTTTCCACTAGCCCATTCGACTCTGGGTGATATATCATGGTATTTATTTTCTTTATGCTAAGGAATTCACACAATGAGGTAAGAAAGTGATTATTAAATTCTCCATCCGAGTCTGAGATTATCATGTGTGGAATTCCATGTTTACAAATGTAACACTCGTAAAACTTCCTAGCGCATTCAATCGCAGTTTTAGTTTTAAGCGCTATTAGTTCTGTATATCGAGTTAAAGCATCTACAATTACTAAGAGGTGCTTATTTCTTCTGTCTGATTCGTAAAATCCTGTTAACAAATCTAAATGTATTCTTTCAAAGGGTTGATTGGGCATGGGATAAGCCCCTAAGCTGACAGTTGTTTTCGTATGCCCTTTGTTTTCCTGACATGTGCGACAATTAGCTATGTGTTTTTTTATATCTGTAAGCATCGTATGCCAATAAAACAATGATTTGGCTTTCTGTGACATTAATGAGAACCCCGGGTGTCCATGCAATGGATTTGCATGCAACCAATTCAGGACAGTGGAAATAAGTGAGATTGGTACCACTACCTTGTAGTTAGATTCATGTGGTGTATTGCAGGTTTTCTTTGTCAAGGTCCTACACTGAATATTATCTTTGATTATATTATTTTGCTGCTTATACTTTATATATCCCTTTTCCTTATGATTGCCTTTCAAAGCATTTATAATTGGTTCTAATTTCTGATCTTTTCTTTGCTCAGTCTGTAATAATTCAGCGCTCCAGCCCAAATCTTCTTGTTCAGATATCGTTTTAACAATAGGCATGGATGTTGATATATCTATTAATTCAACTAAAGGCTCCATACAAGATGACACGGGGTTGCATGATAATGCATCAGCAATGATATTTGCTTTCCCTGGTAAATACCCGATTCTCGCGCCAAAGTCTTGAATGATCAAATGCCACCGAGTTCGTTTGGGGCTGTGGTTGAAGCCTTTAAAGAATTCGGTTAGTGGTTTATGATCAGTAAGAACCTTAACGGGATAACCGTATATTATGAACTTAAATGTACTAGTGAATTAACAATAGCTAGCCCCTCCTTGTCTATTACTGCATACTTACTTTCGGAAGTTCTCAGTTTTCAAGAATAAAAAGCTATCGGGAAAAATTGTTTATCATATTGCTGAAGCAATACCCCTCCTACTCCTAAGTCTGAGGCGTCTGTTGCAATGAAGAATTCCTTACCGAAGTCAGGAAATTTTAAGATAGGAGAGCTACACAGTTCATCCTTCAAGGTATTAAACACCTGTTGATGCTGCTCAGACCATATGAAATCTACGCCCTTCTTCGTAAGATCTGTTAAGGGAGCGGCTATTATTGAATAATTGTGTATAGAACGCCTGTAATATCCACTACAACCCAGAAATTGCTGTATTCCTTTGACATTAGTAGGTATGGGAAAGTTACTGATAGCCGACACCTTATCATGGACTACTTTAAGACCTTGGCTTGGCACCATGAAACTGAAATATATTAATTCTGTTTTGAAAAATTCACACTTACTGATCTTTACCCTTAGGTTATGTTGTCTTAGTCTCTGTAGTACTAGTTCTAATTTACGTACATGTTCTTCTAAGGTGTTGGAAAAGATTACAAGGTCATCCATATAGGCATGCAATATATCCCCTAGCAAGTCTCCAAACACTATGTTAATCATTCTTGTAAATGTTATGGGAGCACAACATAAACCAAAAGGTATCCATAAAAATTCATAATGTCCCCTGGGATACTATCTTCTTCTAATGATATCTGGTGAAAGCCTTTAAGTAAGTCCAAACTGGTAAAATATTTATTCTGACCTCACAAAGACAAAATATCGTCAGTACATGGCACTGGGAATCGATCAGGGATCGTCTCCTCGTTTAGACGACGGAAATCTTCGCAGATACGCCATGTTCGATCTTTTTTCGGTACAACTATTAATGGAAAATTATAAGGGCTGTTCGATTTCCTAATGACTCCTTCTTCTAGCATTTTACATACTTCATCATTTATTTCATTATGGAATTTCATAGGGAGTCTGTACGAGGGTACGTAGATAATTTTCTGCTTGTCCTTTAACCTTATTTGATGCTCGATCACATCTGTTTTTCCTAAGGATCCATCCGTAGTGGAAAAAAACATCATGATATTAAGTTAAAAGTCCAAAACTTTTCTGCTGAATTTCTTCGTCTTGAATGTCTTTATTGATTTTATTATTAATAGATTGCAAAAGTGATTCTTCCGCAACTGATTGAGCGTGAATGATTTCAGCAACAGTAAGAATACGATGTTTATAAACTTCTACATCCAAGATATGTTGATTTTTGTGAATTACTAAAGTGGTATCTAAAAGATTACAGACTTCAATATTACATTGTTGATGTGAGCCTACTGTATAAATAGCTTGTGTGACAGAAAATCCGTTAGTTTTCAAAGTGTCGGAAAGGATTAATATTTCAGATCCCGGTAATGTTTTCTTTACTTGCACTATTAAATTCGAAGGTACGTTTGGCTCGATAGATTGCGTGCAAGATGATATTACGGGTGAACGAGAATTCTGTTGGGTCGCGTATATTATTGCTTTATTAGTGAGACAAGTTATTGGTTCTTCAACGTACGTCACTGTTTTATTTGTCGTCTCCTTTTTATCCAAAACTGATTTTAAGGTATTAAAAGACTTATAGAATTTTCCTTTGATATACACGCCATGATTGGAAGGGGCTAAGATAATGTTTTGATTGCTCATAGATGGGTATCCTATAATTACAGCTGGATACATATCAATGTTTTGTATAACAACAAAAGATCTGCGAACGTGCGCTTACCGACCTTGAACTGAACACGAGTTACGCCTATTACATTTAATTCATTATTTCCTATACTCGAGAGTCTCACTCCGGATTTTTCTATCGGAAAGTTCAAAAACAACAAATGATGTGTCCTCAAATCCATGATATTACGTGGACTACTAGAGTCAAAAAATAACGTAAAGGATTTGTGTTCTGAATTTACAGCATATAATGTTGGTCGTAACTCATTTTGGCTTATTATTGTATGAATTCGTTGCAAATCTACGGGAGTATGCACTGATTTACTTAATTCGGCCGTGTGTTTCATAGGAAAATCTATTGCCTCACAATGATCTGATAAAACATTAAATTGATTATTCAATACTACTGATGTTGACATGAATGACCTTAACCCAACATCACTCTTTTCCCCACTAGAGTTAATTATGTGGTATTTGCTTTGCTCTGCATATTCTGAGAATTAGTCTGACCTTGCGAGGTCTGGTTTGACGACCCAGGCTCAGCGTTATTCAAAGAACTATTTGTTTGTTTCTGATTTTGAACTACATTGACGTTTGGCTGTTTCTTCTTATTGAACTGAGGATTTTTCTTTTTATTTCCATATGGAACTGACTGTGGAAATGACTCTGTATTTCTAGGATTCTGTTGTGTCTTACGCGAGTAGCACTGACTATATGAATGATTCGAACTATTATGTATCGAACAGAATTTCGTTCAGCAGTCCGCGATCAAGTGACCTTAACGTTTGCAATTATAACACGCCATTCCCTCAACCTGAATATTATTAACTACATTTACTTGTTGTGGCTTTGTTTCATTTTTTGCAAAAATTTGAGTTAACACGGGATCAAGGTCAGGACACTTAGACATGTGTTTCTTTATCTGTTTATATACATCCAATTCCGTACTTGCGGGCGTTAACTTTTTATCAAAACACCGCACTAAAGCTTCAGGTAACATAAGTGTCATGCAAGTTAAATACATTAATCGTAAAATATCTTTCACGGAGATGTTATCTCTAGTAACCCAAGTGGAATTTCCTAAAATATCTTGATATTCATTAAGCCTATCGGCTATAAGAGCTGCTCTCTCAATAACATTAAGCCGAGTCATAGTGGCTTGATTAAGTGTATTTCTTAACGTTAATACTACATCGAAGGCTTCTTCACCCCCATAGACCGCGCGTAACCTAACTTTGAAATCATCCCAGCTAACTGCCTCTTGAAATGAAACACCTCTTAAATACGCACTCGCATTCCCCTTAGAAAAATTTATAAAACTTTTAGCTTCTTGTAATTGTACAAAAGGGTCTACGATTTGTTTGGCATTTAAATGGGCATGGACGGATGAAATCCATGACTCCACATTTTGAGGCAAGAACCCATTAACCCGACCCTGAAAAAGAAAGGATTGCTGACCTAGCATTTACAAGCGTCACAATCGGGAGAGGGTTTACCTGTCCTGCGTTACTTTGTCAAGGGGTGGGTCTCACAGGGGGCTTCATGATTACGGTATTTCTTTTTTTATCTCTTCGACCCCTTGCAATTCATTCAAAATATCTATATGAATACAGACGTCCACTGCGTAAACTCATAAGCACTCAATGATAAAGATTATAACAAAATTCCCCAAAACAATGCTACTAATACTAAGATATTTCACGAGAATTTCTGAAAGAAAACGGAACACAAAGATATTTCCCGGGAATTTCTGAAAGAAAACGGAACACAAAGATATTTCCCAAGAATTTCTGAAAGAAAACGGAACACAAAGATATTTCCCGAGAATTTCTGAAAGAAAACGGAATTAGCACAAAGAGAGAAAAAAATTCTAGATGAGAATTCGGAGTTGAACACAGTTTCCTTTAATGAAAGGAAAATAGAAGATTAGCAAACCACTCACCCCAGTAATAATGGACTAACAACTCGTGATAACTACACCTCACTGCTCAATACTGAAATGAATAAGAAAATTGTACTTAGCTTCGGTTCATATGGTGAAGTGTGATGTCGTCATTTCCTCTCTATCTCTTGATGTTTGGGTGAATGTTTTCGTTCCGATTTCCTCTCTCTCTCTCTTGATGTTTGGGTGAATGTTTTCGGTCCGATTTCTGTTGAATATAGTGCTTCCTGGATATGTTTTGTAAGCGTTGAACGTCAGTCCTCAGTTTTCTTAGGATGTTGATTGAAGATCCAGTTCATCAGTTTGTATGTATATCATTCATTAAATGTTTCCTTTCTTCGATGGACTATGATACTTAGTTAAAATTGTAGATTCATTACTGTTGATTTCTTGAAGATCTTTCTCTGATTCTTAAAGTTTTATTCGTTGATTCGTGAAGATCTTTCTCTGATTCTTAGAGTTTTACCGCTGCCACCATTCATTAGTGTGCTACTGTTGTTAACACACATTGAGTATGTTTGTTGGGATGTTACATCTTCAAGTAAAGTCAATCAAGTTAACTTTAAAATGGTTTATTCTTTAAAAACAACAGTGTTAACATCTCCATCACAGGAGTATAGCTGGTTTGGTCGGATGACCATTCCATATGATGTATTGATAAGAACTGGCTAAAATATCGATATTACATATATCGTAGTCAGTTATCTCAGCATTTAAACAAATAATATTAACTAAACATTAGTATAGGAAGACACCTGCATCCGGTGGCGACACAACTCTTTCACACGGTTTGTATTTGTGTTTATGCTTCATAAAAATGTTACATTGCTGAGACCTGCTAATCGCATCCTGTTATGATCTGTCTGACTACAGCACTTCTCACGCTAGCTTCTACTTCCACAATAACGTATTACGTCATGTGTTTTTAACATGTAATATATGATTATTACATATAT
>NC_090742.1:58772755-58780255 GCF_036898095.1 Palaemon carinicauda | reverse complement strand
ATATATATATATATATATATATATATATATATATATATATATATATACATGTATATAAATATATATATATATATATATATATATATATATATATATATATATATATACATGTGTATATATATACATATATATATATATATATATATATATATATATATATATATATATATATATATATATATATTTATATATATATAATATATATATATATATATATATATATATATATATATAAATATATATATATATATATATATATATATATATATATATATATATTATATATATATATATATATATATATATACATACATATATATATATATATATATATATATATATATATATATATATGTGTGTGTGTAATGTTTATAAATTACATTATTAAATCCATGACCCAAGAGGTCAATGGAGAAGAGAGGAGGGGTGTGAGAAACGTCAAGTCATTCATAAACAGGATGCAAAAGCCAAACCTTGGCAATGTAACATTTTTCATGAAGAGTAAACACAATACAAACCGTGAGAAAGAGTTGTGTCTCACCGGATCTAGATATCTTCCTGTATTAATGTTGTGTTTACAATTTTACATAAATGCTGAGATAACTAAGTATACGTTATCATCAGACAATATATTTTTGTTAGTTCTTGTCAACATGTCATACGGAATGGTCATCCGACCAAACCTTCTATACTCTGTGATAGAGCTGCTAATAAACTGTTTCAAAAGTTAACTTACTTAGACTTATTCAGAAGAAGTAACCTGCAAGTCTAAAAATACATAGCACATTGTAGAGACATTTGATTGGAACCATACTGTGTGGTTATAACAGTACCACACCAACAATTGGTCTCAGCGTTTAAACTAAAAGAACCAGCTAATCAACTTAAGTAACCAGAGAATCAACAGTAATGAATCTATAATTTTGACGAAGTATCTACATCCACCGAAGAAATGAACACATTGAATATCAACTATAAATGTTATACAAACTGAGGAACTGGATCTTCAATCAACATTTTAAGAAAACGAAGGACTGACATTCAACGTTTATTAAACATTCAAGAATCATATCCAGCAAACACCACAGTCAACATTACAGCAGGAAATCGGACCGAAAACATTCATCCAAACAGCTAAACTCTTGCAAACCAGTGAGAGAGAGAAGAAATGACGACATCGCCCTTCGTCCATATAAACTCAAGGCAAGTACATTTCTTTATTCATTTCAGTTTTAGACAGTGAATTGTTGTTATCACAAGTCAATCGTCCATTATTGCTGGGGTGAGTTGTTTGCTAATCTTCATTTTTTCTTTCATTAAAGGAAACTGTATTCAACTTCGAATTCTCGTCTAGAATTTTTTTTTCTCTGTGCTAATTCCGTTTTCTTTCAGAAGTTCTCGGGAAATATCTTTATATTAGTATCATTGTTTTGGGGGATTATGTTTTAATCTTTATATGTATACTGTACTGCTTATGCGTTTAAGCAGTGAACGTCTGTATTCATATAGATATTTTGATAGGATTGCAAGGAGTTGTAGTGATAGAAAAAAAAGTAAACATGACGCCTCCTGTGAGTCCGAGTAACCCCACCCCAGGACCTAGTAACCCCGCTCCCATTGTAACACTAGTAAATGCCCGTTCAGCTATCCTTCCTTTTCAAGGTCGGGTCAATGGGTTCTTACCTCAGAATGTCAAGTCGTGGATTTCTTCCGTCGACGCTCACTTAAATGCTAAACAAATCATAGACCCATTTGTACAATTACAAGAAGCTAAAAGTTTTATAGACTTTTCTGAAGGAGATGCGAATGCGTACTTGAGAGAAGTTTCATTTCAAGAGGCAGTTACATGGGATGATTTCAAAGTTAGGCTTCGTGCGATCTATGGCGGTGAGGAAGCCTTAGACGTAGTTTTAACATTAAGAAATACACTTAATTAAGCCACTTTGACTCGGCTTAATATCATAGAGAGAGCAGCTCTCATTGCCGATAGGCTAAATGAGTATCAGGATACTTTAGGTAATTCCACTTGGGTTACTAGAGATAACATCTCCGTGAAAGATTTCTTATGATTAATTTATTTAACCTGCATAACACTTATGTTGCCATAAGCTTTAGTGCGGTGTTTTGATAAAAAGTTAACGCCCAAAAGTACAGAATTGGATAAAGAAACACATGTCTAAGTGTACTGATCTTGATCCCTTGTTTACACAAATTTTTGCAAAAAATGAAACTAAGCCACAACAAGTAAACGTAGTTAATAATAGTCAAGTTGCAGGAATGACGTGTTATAATTGCAAACGTCAAGGTCACTTGATCGCAGACTGCAGAACGCGATATTGTTCGTTACATAATAGTTGCACTCATTCATATAGTCGATGCTACTTGCGTAATCAACAACAGAATCCTAGAAATACACAGTCAATTCCACAGTCAGTTCCCCATGGAAATAAAAAGAAAAATCCTCAGTTCAATAAGAAGAAACAACCAAACGTCAATGCAGTTCAAAATGAAAAACAAACAAACAGTTCTTCAAACAACTCTGATCCTGGGCCGTCTAGCCAAAACTCGCAAGGTCAGACTAATTTTCAGAATGTGCAGGGCAAAGCAAATGCCACATAATGGGGAAGAGAGTGATGTTGGGTCATTCATATCAATATCAGTAGTATTAAATAATCCATTTAATGTTTTATCAGATCATTGTGAGGCAATAGATTTTCCTATGAAACACACGACCTAATCAAATAAATCAGTGCATGCTCCCATAGATTTGCAACAAATTCACACAATAATAAGCCAAAATGAGTTACGACCAACATTATATGCTGTAAATTTAGAACACCGATCTTTTACAATATTTTTTTACTCTGGTAGTACACGTAATATCATGGATTTGAGGACACATCATTTGTTGTTTTCAAACTTCCCAATAGAGAAGTCCGGAGTAAGGCTCTCGGAAATAGGAAATAATGAATTAAATGTAATAGGCGTAACTCATGTTCAGTACAAGGTCGGTAAGCGCACGTTCGCCGATCTTTTGTTGTTATACAAAACATTGATATGTATCCAGCTGTAATTATAGGATACCCGTCTATGGGCAATCAAAACATTATCTTAGCCCCTGCCAAGCACGGCGTGTATATCAAAGAAAAATTCTATAAGTCTTCTAATACCTTAAAATCAGTTTTGGATAAAAAGGAGACGACAAATAAAACAGTGACGTACGTTGAAGAACCAATAACTTCTCTCATTAATAAAGAAATAATATACGCGACCCAACAGAATTCTCGTTCACCCGTAATATCATCTTACACGCAATCTATCGAGCCGAACGTAACTTCAAATTTAATAGTGCAAGTAAAGGAAACATTACCGGGATCTGAAATATTAATCCTTTCCGACACTTTGAAAACTAACGGATTGTCTGTCACACAAGCTATTTATACAGTAGGCTCACAACAACAATATAATATTGAAGTCTGTAATCATTTAAATACCACTTTAGTAATTCACAAAAATCAACATATCTTGGATGTAGAAGTTTATAAACATCGTATTCTTACCATTGCTGAAATCATTCACGCTCAATCAGTTGCGGATGAATCCCTTTTGCAATCTATTAAAAATAAAATCAATAAAGACATCCAAGAAGAAGAAATTCAGCAGAAATTTTTTGGACTTTTAACTGAATATCATGATGTTTTTTCCACTACGGATGGATCCTTAGGAAAAACAGATGTTATCGAACATCAAATAAGGTTAAAGGACAAGCAGAAAATTATCTATGTACCCTTGTACAGACTCCCTATGAAATTCCAGAATGAGATAAATGATGAAGTAGGTAAAATGCTAGAAGAAGGAGTCATTAGGAAATCGAACAGCCCTTATAATTTTCCATTAATAGTTATACCGAAAAAAGATCAAACATGGCGTATCTGCGTAGATTTCCGTCGCCTAAATGAGGAAACGATCCCTGATCGATTCCCAGTGCCATGTACAGACGATATTTTATCTTTGTTAGGTCAGAATAAATATTTTACCAGTTTGGACTTACTTAAAGGCTTTCACCAGATATCATTAGAAGAAAATAGTATCCCATACACTGCTTTCAGCACAGCCAGGGGACATTACGAATTTTTACGTATGCCTTTTGGTTTACGTTGTGCTCCCGTAACATTTACTAGAATGATTAACATAGTGTTTGGAGACTTGCTAGGGGATATATTGCATGCCTATATGGACGACCTTGTAATCTTTTCCAACACCTTAGAAGAACATCTACGTAAACTAGAATTAGTACTACAGAGACTAAGACAACCTAACTTAAGGGTAAAGATTAGTAAGTGTTAATTTTTCAAAACAGAATTGGTATATTTGGGTTTTACGGTGTCTAGCCAAGGTCTTAAAGTAGTTCACAATAAGGTGTCGGCTATCCGTAACTTTTCGATACCTACTAATATCAAGGAAATACAGCAATTTCTGGGGTGTAGTGGATATTACAGGCGTTTTATACGCAATTATTCAATAATAGCCGCTCCCCTAACTGATCTTACGAAGAAGGGCGTAGATTTCATATGGTCTGAGCAGCATCAACAGGCGTTTAATACCTTGAAAGATGAACTGTGTAGTTCTCCTATCTTAAAATTTCCTGACTTTGGTAAGGAATTCTTCATTGCAACAGACGCCTCAGACTTAGTAGTAGGTGGGGTATTGCTTCAGCAATATGAAAAACAGTTTTTCCCGATAGCTTTTTATTCTCGAAAACTGAGAACTTCCGAAAGTAAGTATGCAGTAATAAACAAGGAAGGGCTAGCTATTGTTAATTCACGAGTGCATTTTAAGTTCATAATATACAGTTATTCCGTCAAGGTTCTTACTGATCATAAACCCCTAACCGACTTCTTTAAAGGCTTTAGTCACAGCCCCAAACGAACTCGGTGGCATTTGATCATTCAAGACTTTGGCGTGAGAATTGGGTATTTACCAGGGGAAGCAAATATCATTGCTGATGCATTATCACGCAACCCCGTGTTTTCTTGTACGGAGCCATTAGCTTAATTAATAGATATATCAACATCCATACCTATTGTTAAAACTGTATCTGAACAGGAAGATCTGGGCTGGAGCGCTGAATTATTACAGACTGAGCAAGGAAAAGATCAGAAATTAGAAAAAAATTATAAATGCTTTGGAGGGAAATCGTAAGGAAAAGGAATATATAAAGTATACACAGCAGAATTATATAATCAAAGACAATCTTCTGTGTAGATCCGTGACAAGGAAAACCCGCAATACACCACACGTGACTAACGACCAGTTAGTGGTACCAATCTCACTTATATCCACTGTCCTAAATTGGTTGCATGCAAATCCATTGCATGGACACCCGAGGTTCTCCATAATGTCACAAAAAGCCAAATCATTGTTTTATTGGCATACGATGCTTACAGATATAAAAAAACACATAGCTAATTGTCGCACTTGTCAGGAAAAGAAAAGGCACACAAAAACACCTGTCAGCCTAGGGGCTTATCTCGTGCCCAATCAACCCGTTGAAAGGATACATTTAGATTTATTAACAGGATTTTACGAATCAGACAAAGGAAATTGTAGTAATTGTAGATGCTTTGACTCGATATACAGAACTGATAGCGCTTAAAACTAAAACTGCAATTGAATGCACTAGGAAGCTTTACGAGTGTTACATTTGTAAACGTGGAATTCCACACATGATAATCTCAGACTCGGGTGGAGAATTTAATAGTCATTTCCTTACCTCATTGTGTGAATTCCTTAGCATAAAGAAAATCAATACCATGATCTATCACCCAGAGTCGAATGGGCTTGTGGAAAGAGCGAATAGGAAGGTTTTAAACATGTTAAGATTAACACTAGGGGGATCAGACCCCAACTGGGATATTGCAATACCTGTGGTACTAAGTACTCTGAATCACTCATATCATATATCAATTAAAATGTCGCTGCACGAGGCATTGTATGGTACCCCAGTTAGAACGCCTTTCCATGTATTAACGCCTACAACTAATTTATCAAATCCTTTAAAAGAATATATAAATACAAGCAAAAGTCGTTTTGATATCCTTCGAAAGAATTTAGAAGAATCACAAATCATAATGAAAAGGAATCATGATAAAATAGCGAAGCCAACTAAAACATATACCGTGGGTGATAATGTAGACATACAGGTAAATGTACGTAAAGGACTCAATTATAACTAACACCTAAGTTTGAAAGCCCATTTAACATTTTGGAAACATTAACGGCAAATAGATTTAGAGTTCAAAATGTATCCCAACCCACTGATGAGAGAATTGTACCATTGGCTCACATAAGAAATTAAAATAAGAGAAAAGGAAGTGAGAATTTTTTTTTTTTTTTATCTATGGAACTTATATGTTAACATTTTTTTCTTCTTAATACTGGAGTAATTACATACATTTTTCTCCTTACAGGTTCCCAAGATCAAATTTTACTGTTAGGAATGATATTGTTCGCTCAGATATTTTTCTTGTGTGGGAAGAGCTCTAAAACTAAAAGTAGAGATTTTAAATATGGCACTATAGTAGAGAGAACAGAAGACGTATTTATTACTGCAAGTAATATATTTATAGAAGTACGCATGCAAGCAATTTTTCTCCCAGAGAATGACGTCACTAGCTTAAAGAGTGTCATTTCAAGGTCTGCTGCTTCATTAAATGAAATGCATAGAAGACACTTTCCTTTTAATACAGAGAGTTCGCTTGCACCGACACTAAAAGTGGCAGAGATGCTATCCCACAAGTTTCAAAATAAGACTTACGAGGCAGAATCTTTGGCTCGTGACCTTTTGATGTGGACAGTTAGATACACTAACCTTGAAAAACGTAACCCGTTTATTTTTGCTGCACTAAACATCTTTGGATCTGTTGTAAGTTTAGGCTTAGGGATTTCAAATTGTCTTAGAATTAGTGATCAAAATAAGAAAATTGAGTTTTTAACACATGAAAACGAATTAGTTTTATCAGAACTAAGGAATCAGTTAACTTCTATCAATCAAATTATGAGTTTGGTGAACGAACATTCTAGTAATATCAGTCAGATTATGGAAGCACAAGACATGTTGGCAACGTTAACGTATTATAATTCAAAAATAGATTATATCCATAATAAAATTGCACATTTCATTGAGAAATCAAAAGACTAAGTGGAAGCTATTACGTTAGCGACTAAAGGTGTTCTCTCATCGCATTTGTTGCCGATAAAAGACTTAACGTTAATTCTGGAGAACGGACGGGAGAAAATAGGTTATATTCCTTTGTTAGACGCACATAAATTAGAATTTTATTACAGCCTAATTACAGTAAGCGTTGAAAATTACAGGATTATGATAACAATTCCCTTTGATTTTTCCGATGCCTGGCAATCATACAGGATATCACCATTTCCGACTTTCATGACAAATAACTCAAGCCCAGTAATATCCAGTTTGACAGGACATGTATT
>NC_090742.1:58740255-58767755 GCF_036898095.1 Palaemon carinicauda | reverse complement strand
ATATATATATATATGTATGTATTTATATCTATATATATATATATATATATATATATATATATATATATATATATATATATATATATATATACTATATATATATAGTATATATATATATATATATATATATATATATATATATATATATATATATATATGTACATACATAATATATATATATATATATATATATATATATATATATATATATATATATATATATATATATATATATATATATATATATATATATATATATATATATATATATATACTTATATATATATATATATATATATATATATATATATATATATATATACTTATATATATATATATATATATATATATATATATATATATATATATATATATATATATATAAATATATATATATATATATATATATATATATATATATATATATATATATATATATATATATATATATATATATATATATATTGGCAAAAACCGATAAATCGGTTGGAACCTTTGACCGGGGACGCCTCTCCATGTCCTAAAATAAAAAAAATAAAAAATTTTCATCATTTCAATTGAGCGTCTGAAAGAATTGATATAAAGATAAAAATTTTGACTGGGTGTCACTGGTCGCTTGCTTTTGACATTACCAATAGTCATAAAACAAAACATTGTGATTCGTGATCAATTCATGAAGATAAAATGTAGTTTTCTACACCTATACTATGCTGAGGAACGCATTATAACTCCAACCTCTGATAGGTATTACCTCTTACTACGTGTTTCCTGTTTCCTACCTTGTTTTTTCTTTCTACCTCTTACCTCCTACCTCCTACATCCTGCATTCTTATAGTTATACCTCCTACCTCCTTCATCTTTTATCCTACATCCTATATACTTATGTACCCGGTCGCGCTTGCCAGCGCTTTGATACCTCCTACCTCCTACCCTCCACATCCTACCTTCTACCCCTTACATCTTACCCCCTATCTTTAACTCCTACCTCCTACATCATACCTCTTATCTCCTACCTCCTACATAACATCTTGCCTCTTACCTCCTACCTCTTACCGCTTACCTCTTATAAGAGGTACATCTCTTACCTCCTACCCTCAACCTCCTAAATCTTTTATCCTACATCCTAGATCTTTATACCTCCTACCTCTTACCTCCAACCTCCTACTTCCTACCATCCACATCCTACCTCTTACCTCTTACCTCTTACATCTTACCTCTTACCTTCTACTTCCTACCTCTTACCATCTACTTCCTACTTCCTACCATCCACATCCTACCTCTTACCTCTTACCTCTTACCTCTTACCTTCTACTTCCTACTTCCTACCATCCATATCCTACCTCTTACCTCTTACCTCTTACCTCTTACCTTCTACCTCTTACCTTCTACTTCCTACTTCCTACCTCTTACCTCTTACCTTTTACCTCCTACCTTTTCTACACATTTTCTTTTGTACCCAGCCTCTTTCATTTCTTACCTTTCAACGCTTAATTCACTAGCATACCTCCTACGTCCTACCATCCACATCCTACCTCTTACCTCTTACCTCTTACTATCTACCTCCTACTTCCTACCATCCACATCCTACCTCTTACCTCTTACCTCTTACATCTTATCTCTTACCTCTTACCTCCTACCTCTTACCTCCTACCTCTTACCTTTTACCTCCTACCTCTTACCTTCTGCTTCCTACTTCCTACCTCTTACCTCTTACCTTTTACCTCCTACCTTTTCTACACATTTTCTTTTGTACCCTGCCTCCTTCATTTCTTACCTTTCAACGCTTAATTCAATAGCATACCTCCTACTTCCTACCATCCACATCCTACCTCTTACCTCTTACCTCTTACCTCTTACTATCTACTTCCTACTTCCTACCATCCACATCCTACCTCTTACCTCTTACCTCTTATCTCTTACCTCTTACCTCCTACCTCTTACCTTTTACCTCCTACCTTTTCTACACATTCTCTTTTGTACCCTGCCTCTTTCATTTCTTACCTTTAAACACTTAATTCACTAGCATACCTCCTACTTCCTACCCATTACCCATCACCTCTTACGTAACTTTAGATTTACTTTTACATCTTACCACACGCCTTATTTGTTTTCCTAAAAATTTGTTTACCTTTTACCTCCCTTACTATTTACCTCGTACCTCCTACATCCATTCCTTGACCGCCTATCTATAACTTATGGTAATTTTTTACCTATTAGTATTACGTCCTAATCTCTACAATCAACCGCATTCCCCCTCATCATAATATACATCAACATGGACATCTGTCAAGTAACTTATCGTTCCTACAAGACGTACCTACATGCTACACGCTACCGTGTGATCTATATTAGTCTTTAATGCTGAGTCCTGTGACTGACATGAAAGATAAGTCAATCACCGTTACTACCTTCTCTCAAAAATTGGCAACTCCTCGTCATGACTATGGGTAATGTCAAAGCGACCGGGGACACCCAGTCAAAATTTTTATTTTCATATCAATTCTTTCAGACACTCAATTGAAAAGATGAACATTTTTTCTTTGTTTTATTTTAGGATATGGAGAGGCGTCCCCGGCCAAAGGTTCCAACCGATTTATAGGTTTTTGCTTAAATATCACTCTTTTTTTGCACAAGCGTATGTCATCTATTCCTTGGTCAGTAGCCGTGACGTAATTTCATTGTTATTACTTTACTGAACTGCCGGCTGCCTCAAATCCCGTACAGTTTCCCAGAGATAACACAAAAAAAATTTGCCACAGTATGAACAAAATAGCTTATGAAGCTAGGTGATCTACTAACACCACGGGACCAAACGTACACAATCGAAAGGTAAAGCAGCTTTATATATGTCGTTAACCTACTAAAAGTAAAATACCTGAGCAGCTTGTTCGGGCGTCAAAAAGTAAGCCATACCTCTTATCTGAAATAGCGTGTTATCTCTCATGTTACCTTACCCCACAAGATAATTGATAATAAGGTGAATTCAAGCATAATGTAGGCAACACCTGAGTTCCGAATTTTTAAAATCTTTTGTCGAACGTCTTTCTAACTCCTTAAGAAACAGAGCTAATGAACATTATCGTAAGCAGAAGAAGGAGTCATTCAATAAAAAAGATCACGTGACTTCAGATGTGACATCACGTGATTATCCAAACCATCATAGCAATAATCTAAGACTATGGTTTTAAAATAGAGGGTCGAACATCTTTGTAGCTCATATCATTCGGGGGCCAATATACAAGCGTTCCCGCAAGTATACTATTTCAAACCTATATCAGTTGACCTTACACCACGTGACCATCTAAATGCGTCTGCAAATAGCCTATGCCACAATTCAAGTTCAGACCTACAAAACCTGGGGTCAAACGTCTTTCTAGCCGATTCAGAGGCTGAGAAACAAGCATTGCCGTTATAGTACCTTTTGAAACTCATGTCACGTGACCCTACCCCACGTGACCACCTGGTCACATCCGCACATAGCCTAGCCACCCCTTATAAGTTTATCTTCAAAACCTGGGGTCGAACATCTTTCTAGCTTATTCAGAAGCTGAGAAATAAGCTCCCCCATTTTTGTTTTTGAAGCATCTATCTCTATATCTACCTATCTATCTATGTCACGTGACCTTTACCGCACGTGACCATTTAAATGCATCCGCAAATAGCCTAGGCCACAATTCAAGTTCATACCTACAAAACCTTGGATCAAGCGTCGATCTAGCTGATTCAGAGGCTGAGAAACAAGCATTGCCGTTATAGTACCTTTTGAAAACTCATGTCACGTGACTCTACCCCACGTGACCACCTGGTCATATCCTCACATAGCCTAAGCCACCACTTATAAGTTTATCATCAAAACCTGAGGTCGAACATCTTTCTAGCTTATTCAGAAGCTGAGAAATAAGCTCCACCGTTTTTGCTTTTGAAGCGTCTATCTCTATATCTACCTATCTATCTATGTTACATGACCTTACCCCACGTGACCATCTAAATGCGTCCGCAAATAGCCTAGGCCACAATTTAAGTTAAGACCTACAAAACCTGGGGTCAAACGTCTTTCTACCTGATTCAGAGGCTAAGAAACAAGCATTGCCGTTATAGTACCTTTTGAAAACTCATGTCACGTGACCCTACCCCACGTGACCACCTGGTCACATCCTCACATAGCCTAAGCCACCCCTTATAAGTTTATCTTCAAAACAGGGGGTCGAACATCTTTCTAGCTTATTCAGAAGCTGAAAAATAAGCTCCCCCATTTTTGCTTTTGAAGCGTCTATCTCTATATCTACCTATCTATCTATGTTACATGACCTTACCCCATGTGACCATCTAAATGCATCCGCAAATAGCCTAGTCCACAATTTAGGTTCAGACCTACAAAACCTGGGGTCAAACGTCTTTCTAGCTGATTCGGAGGCAGAGATACAAGCATTGCCGTTATAGTACCTCTTGAAAACTCATGTCACGTGACCCTACCCCACGTGATCACCTGGTCACATCCGCACATAGCCTAAGCCACCCCCCTTATAAGTTTATCTTCAAAACCTGGGGTCGAACCCCTTTCTAGCTTATTCAGAAGCTGAGAAATAAGCTCCCCCGTTTTTGCTTTTGAAGCGTTTATCTCTATATCTACCTATCTATCTATGTCACGTGACTTTACCCCACGTGACCATCTAAATGCGTCTGCAAATAGCCTAGGCCACAATTTAAGTTCAGACCTACAAAACCTGGGGTCAAACGTCTTTCTAGCTGATTCAGAGGCTGAGAAACAAGCATTGCCGTTATAGTACCTTTTGAAAACTCATGTCACGTGACCCTACCCCACGTGACCACCTGGTCACATCCTCACATAGCCTAAGCCACCCCTTATAAGTTTATCTTCAAAACCTGGGGTCGAACATCTTTCTAGCTTATTCAGAAGATGAGAAATAACCTCCCCTGTTTTTGCTTTTGAAGCGTCTATCTCTATATCTACCTATCTATCTATGTCACGTGACCATTTAAATGCGTCCGAAATAGCCTAGGCCACAATTTAAGTTCAGACCTACAAAACATGGGGTCAAATGTCTTTCTAGCTGATTCAGAGGCTGAGAAACAAGCATTGCCGTTATAGTACCTTTTGAAAACTCATGTCACGTGACCCTACCCCTCGTGACCATCTGGTCACATCCGCACAAAGCCTAAGCCACCCCCCTTATAAGTTTATATTCAAAACCTGGGGTCAAACATCTTTCCTGCTTATTCAGAAGCTGAGAAATAAGCTCCCCCGTGTTTGCTTTTGAAGCGTCTATCTCTATATCTACCTATCTATCTATGTCATGTGACCTTACCCCACGTGATCATCTAAATGCGTCTGCAAATAGCCTAGGCCACAATTTAAGTTCTGACCTACAAAAACTGGGGTCAAACGTCTTTCTAGCTGATTCAGAGGCTGAGAAACAAGCATTGCCGTTACAGTACCTCTTGAAAACTCATGTCACGTGGCCCTACCCCACGTGACCACCTGGTCACATCCGCACATAACCTAAGCCACCCCTTCTAAGTTTATCTTCAAAACATGGGGTCAAACATCTTTCTAGCTTATTCAGAAGCTGAGAAATATGCTCCCCTATTTTTGCTTATGAAGCGTCTATCTCTATATCTACCTATCTATCTATGTCACGTGACCATTTAAATGCGTCCGAAATAGCCTAGGCCACAATTTAAGTTCAGACCTACAAAACATGGGGTCAAATATCTTTCTAGCTGATTCAGAGGCTGAGATACAAGCATTGCCGTTATAGTACCTTTTGAAAACTCATGTCACGTGACCCTACCCCACGTAATCACCTGGTCACATCCGCATAAAGCCTAAGCCACCCCCCTTATAAGTTTATCTTCAAAACCTGGGGTCGATCATCTTTCTAGCTTATTCAGAAGCTGAGAAATAAGCTCCCCTGTTTTTGCTTTTGTAGCGTCTATCTCTATATCTACCTATCTATCTATGTTACGTGACCATTTAAATGCGTCCGAAATAGCCTAGGCCACAATTTAAGTTCAGACCTACAAAACATGGGGTCAAATGTCTTTCTAGCTGATTCAGAGACTGAGAAACAAGCATTGCCGTTATAGTACCTTTTGAAAACTCATGTCACGTGACCCTACCCCACGTGACCATCTGGTCACATCCGCACAAAGCCTATGCCACCCCCTTTATAAGTTCATATTCAAAACCTGGGGTCAAACATCTTTCTAGCTTATTCAGAAGCTGAGAAATAAGCTCCCCCGTGTTTGCTTATGAAGCGTCTATCTCTATATCTACCTATCTATCTATGTCATGTGACCTTACCCCACGTGATCATCTAAATACGTCTGCAAATACCCTAGGCCACAATTTAAGTTCAGACCTACAAAAACTGGGGTCAAACGTCTTTCTAGCTGATTCAGAGGCTGAGAAACAAGCATTGCCGTTACAGTACCTCTTGAAAACTCATGTCACGTGGCCCTACCCCACGTGACCACCTGGTCACATCCGCACATAACCTAAGCCACCCCTTCTAAGTTTATCTTCAAAACATGGGGTCAAACATCTTTCTAGCTTATTCAGAAGCTGAGAAATATGCTCCCCTGTTTTTGCTTATGAAGCGTCTATCTCTATATCTACCTATCTATCTATGTTACATGACCTTACCCCATGTGACCATCTAAATGCGTCCGCAAATAGCCTAGGCCACAATTTAGGTTCAGATCTACAAAACCTGGGGTCAAACGTCTTTCTAGCTGATTCAGAGGCTGAGATACAAGCATTGCCGTTATAGTACCTTTTGAAAACTCATGTCACGTGACCCTACCCCACGTGATCACCTGGTCACATCCGCACATAGCCTAAGCCACCCCCCTTATAAGTTTATCTTCAAAACCTGGGGTCGATCATCTTTCTAGCTTATTCAGAAGCTGAGAAATAAGCTCCCCTGTTTTTGCTTTTGAAGCGTCTATCTCTATATTTACCTATCTATCTATGTCACGTGACCATTTAAATGCGTCCGAAATAGCCTAAGCCCCAATTTAAGTTCAGACCTACAAAACATGGGGTCAAATGTCTTTCTAGCTGATTCAGAGGCTGAGAAACAAGCATTGCCGTTATAGTACCTTTTGAAAACTCATGTCACGTGACCCTACCCCACGTGACCATCTGGTCACATCCGCACAAAGCCTAAGCCACCCCCCTTATAAGTTTAAATTCAAAACATGGGGTCAAACATCTTTCTAGCTTATTCACAAGCTGAGAAATAAGCTCCCCCTTGTTTGCTTTTGAAGCGTCTATCTCTATATCTACCTATCTATCTATGTCATGTGACCTTACCCCACGTGATCATCTAAATGCGTCTGCAAATAGCCTAGGCCACAATTTAAGTTCAGACCTACAAAACCTGGGGTCAAACGTCTTTCTAGCTGATTCAGAGGCTGAGAAACAAGCATTGCCGTTACAGTACCTCTTGAAAACTCATGTCACGTGGCCCTACCCCACGTGACCACCAGGTCACATCCGCACATAACCTAAGCCACCCCTTCTAAGTTTATCTTCAAAACATGGGGTCAAACATCTTTCTAGCTTATTCAGAAGCTGAGAAATATGCTCCCCTGTTTTTGCTTATGAAGCGTCTATGTCTATATCTACCTATCTATCTATGTTAGATGACCTTACCCCTTGTGACCATCTAAATGCCTCCGCAAATAGCCTAGGCCACAATTTAGGTTTAGATCTACAAAACCTGGGGTCAAACGTCTTTCTAGCTGATTCAGAGGCTGAGATACAAGCATTGCTGTTATAGTACCTTTTGAAAACTCATGTCACGTAACCCTACCCCACGTGATCACCAGGTCACATCCGCACATAGCCTAAGCCACCCCCCTTATAAGTTTATCTTCAAAACCTGGGGTCGATCATCTTTCTAGCTTATTCAGAAGCTGAGAAATAAGCTCCCCTGTTTTTGCCTTTGAAGCGTCTATCTCTTTATCTACCTATCTATCTATGTCAAGTGACCTTACACAACGTGACCATCTAAATGCGTCCATAAATAGCCTAGGCCACAATTTAAATTCAGACCTACAAAACCTGGGGTCAAACGTCTTTTTAGCTGATTCAGAGGCTGAGAAACAAGCATTGCCGTTATAGTATCTTTTGAAAACTCATGTCACGTGACCCTACACCAAGTGACCACCTGGTCACATCCTCATATAGCCTAACCACCACTTATAAGTTTATCTTAAAAACCTGGGGTCGAACATCTTTCTAGCTTATTCAGAAGCTGAGAAATAAGCTCCCCTGTTTTGGCTTTTGAAGCGCCTATCTCTATATCTACCTATCTATCTATGTCAAGTGACCTTACACCATGTGACCATCTAAATGCGTCCGCAAATAGCCTAGGCCACAATTTAAATTCAGACCTACAAAACCTGGGGTCAAACGTCTTTCAAGCTGATTCAGAGGCTGAGAAACAAGCATTGCCGTTATAGTACATTTTGAAAACTCATGTCACGTGAGCCTACCCCAAGTGACCACCTGGTCACATCCTCATATAGCCTAACCACCCCTTATAAGTTTATCTTCAAAACCTGGGGTCAAACATCTTTCTAGCTTATTCACAAGATGAGAAATAAGCTCCCCCGTGTTTGCTTTTGAAGCGTCTATCTATATATCTACCTATCTATCTATGTAATGTGACCTTACCCCACGTGATCATTTAAATGCGTCTGCAAATAGCCTAGGCCACAATTTAAGCTCAGACCTACAAAACCTGGGGTGAAACGTCTTTCTAGCTGATTCAGAGGCTGAGAAACAAGCATTGCCGTTACAGTACCTCTTGAAAACTCATGTCACGTGGCCCTACCCCATGTGACCACCTGGTCACATCCGCACATAACCTAAGCCACCCCTTCTAAGTTTATCTTCAAAACATGGGGTTAAACATCTTTCTAGCTTATTCAGAAGCTGAGAAATATGCTCCCCTGTTTTTGCTTATGAAGCGTCTATCTCTATATCTACCTATCTATCTATGTTACATGACCTTACCCCATGTGACCATCTGAATGCGTCCGCAAATAGCCTAGGCCACAATTTAGGTTCAGATCTACAAAACCTGGGGTCAAACGTCTTTCTAGCTGATTCAGAGGCTGAGATAAAAGCATTGCCGTTATAGTACCTTTTGAAAACTCATGTCACGTGACCCTAACCCACGTGATCACCAGGTCACATCCGCACATAGCCTAAGCCACCCCCCTTATAAGTTTATCTTCAAAACCTGGGGTCGATCATCTTCCTAGCTTATTCAGAAGCTGAGAAATAAGGTCCCCTGTTTTTGCCTTTGAAGCGTCTATCCCTATATCTACCTATCTATCTATATCAAGTGACCTTACACCACGTGACCATCTAAATGCGTACATAAATAGCCTAGGCCACAATTTAAATTCAGACCTACAAAACCTGGGGTCAAACGTCTTTTTAGCTGATTCAGAGGCTGAGAAACAAGCATTGCCGTTATAGTACCTTTTGAAAACTCATGTCACGTGACCCTACCCCAAGTGACCACCTGGTCACATCCTCATATAGCCTAACCACCACTTATAAGTTTATCTTAAAAATTTGGGGTCGAACATCTTTCTAGCTTATTCAGAAGCTGAGAAATAAGCTCCCCTGTTTTTGCTTTTGAAGCGTCTATCTCTATATCTACCTATCTATCTATGTCAAGTGACCTTACACCATGTGACCATCTAAATGCGTCCGCAAATAGCCTAGGCCACAATTTAAATTCAGACCTACAAAACCTGGGGTCAAACGTCTTTCAAGCTGATTCAGAGGCTAAGAAACAAGCATTGCCGTTATAGTACCTTTTGAAAACTCATGTCACGTGACCCTACCCCAAGTGACCACCTGGTCACATCCTCACATAGCCTAACCACCCCTTATAAGTTTATCTTCAAAATCTGGGGTCGAACATCTTTCTAGCTTATTCAAAAGCTGAGAAATAAGCTCCACCGTTTTTGCTTTTGAAGCGTCTATCTCTATATCTACCTATCTATCAATGTCACGTGACCTTACCCCACGTGACCATCTAAATGCGTCCGCAAATAGCCTAGGCCACACTATGAATTCAGACCTACAAAACCTAGGGTCAAACGTCTTTCTAGCTGATTCAGAGGCTGAGAAACAAGCATTGCCGTTATAGTACCTTTAGAAAACTCATGTCACGTGACCCTACCCCACGTGACCACCTCGTCACATCCTCATATAGCCTAACCACCCCTTATAAGTTTATCTTCAAAACCTGGGGTCGAACATATTTCTAGCTTATTCAGAAGCTGAGAAATAAGCTCCCCCGTTTTTGCTTATGAAGCGTTTATCTCTATATCTACCTATCTATCTATGTAACGTGACCATTTAAATGCGTCCACAAATAGCCTAGGCCACAATTTAAGTTCGGACCTACAAAACCTGGGGTCAAACGTCTTTCTAGCTGATTCATAGGCTGAGAAACAAGCATTAGCGTTATAGTACCTTTTGAAAACTCATGTCACGTGACCCTACCCCAAGTGACCACCTGGTCACATCCGCACATAGCCTAAGCCACCCCCCTTATAAGTTTATCTTCAAAACCTGGGGTCAAACATCTTTCTAGCTTATTCAGAAGCTGAGAAATAAGCTCCACGGTTTTTGCTTTGGAAGCGTCTATCTCTATATCTACCTATCTATATATGTCACATGACCTTACCCCACCTGACCATCTAAATGCGTCCGCAAATAGCCTAGGCCACAATTTAAGTTCAGACCTACAAAACCTGGGATCAAACGTCTTTCTAGCTGATTCATAGGCTGAGAAACAAGCATTGCCGTTATAGTACCTTTTGAAAACTCATGTCACGTGACCTTACCCCACGTGACCAACTGGTCACATCCGCACATAGCCTAAGCCAACCCTTATAAGTTCATCTTCAAAACATTGGGTCGAACATCTTTCTAGCTTATTCAGAAGCTGAGAAATAAACTCCCCCGTTTTTGCTTATGAAGCGTCTATCTCTATATCTACCTATCTATCAATGTCACATAACCTTACCCCACGTGACCATCTAAATGCGTCCGCAAATAGCCTAGGCCACAATTTAAGTTCAGACCTACAAAACCTGTGGTCAAACGTCTTTCTAGCTGATTCAGAGGCTGAGAAACAAGCATTGCCGTTATAGTACCTTTTGAAAACTCATGTCACGTGACCCTACCCCACGTGACCACCTCGTCACATCCACACATAGCCTAAGCCACCCCCCTTATAAGTTTATCATCAAAACCCGGGGTCAAACATCTATCTAGCTTTTTCAGAAGCTGAGAAATAAGCTAACCCGTTTTTGCTTTTGAAGCATCTATCTCTATATCTACCTATCTATCTATGTCAAGTGACCTTACACCACGTGACCATCTAAATGCGTCCACAAATAGCCTAGGCCACAATTTAAATTCAGACCTACAAAACCTGGGGTCAAACGTCTTTCTAGCTGATTCAGAGGCTGAGAAACAAGAATTGCCGTTATTGTACCTTTTGAAAACTCATGTCACGTGACCCTACCCCAATTGACCACCTGGTCACATCCTCATATAGCCTAACCACCCCTTATAAGTTTATCTTAAAAACCTGGGGTCGAACATCTTTCTAGCTTATTCAGAAGCTGAGAAATAAGCTCCCCTGTTTTTGCTTTTGAAGCGTCTATCACTATATCTACCTATCTATATATGTCAAGTGACCTTACACCATGTGACCATCTAAATGCGTCCGCAAATAGCCTAGGCCACAATTTAAATTCAGACCTACAAAACCTGGGGTCAAACGTCTTTCTAGCTGATTCAGAGGCTGAGAAACAAGCATTGCCGTTATAGTACCTCTTGAAAACTCATGTCACGTGACCCTACCCCAAGTGACCACCTGGTCACATCCGCACATAACCTAAGCCACCCCTTCAAAGTTTATCTTCAAAACATGGGGTCAAACCTCTTTCTAGCTTATTCAGAAGCTGAGAAATAAGCTCCCCCGTTTTTGCTTATGAAGCGTCTATCTCTATATCTAACTATCTATCTATGTTACATGACCTTACCCCATGTGACCATCTAAATGCGTCCGCAAATAGCCTAGGCCAAAATTTAGTTTCAGACCTACAAAACCTGGGGTCAAACGTCTTTCTAGCTGATTCAGAGGCTGAGATACAAGCATTGCCGTTATAGTAACTTTTGAAAACTCATGTCACGTGACCCTACCCCACGTGATTACCTGGTCACATCCGCACATAGCCTAAGCCACTCCCCTTATAAGTTCATCTTCAAAACCTGGGGTCGAACATCTTTTTAGCTTATTCAGAAGCTGAGAAATAAGCTCCCCGTTTTTGCTTGTGAAGCGTCTATCTCTATATCTACCTATCTATCTATGTCACGTGACCTTTCACCATGTGACCATCTAAATGCGTCCGCAAATAGCCTAAGCCACAATTTAAATTCAGACCTACAAAACCTGGGCTCAAACGTCTTTCTAGCTTATTCATAGGCTGAGAAACAAGCATTGCCGTTATAGTACCTCTTTAAAACTCATGTCACGTGACCCTACCCCACGTGACCACCTGGTCAAATCCTCACATAGCCTAACCACCTCTTATAAGTTTATCTTCAAAACCTGGAGTCGAACATCTTTCTAGCTTATTCAGAAGTTAAGAAATAAGCTCCCCCGTTTTTGCTTTTGAAGCGTCTATCTCTATATCTACCTATCTATCTATGTCACGTGACCTTACCCCACGTGACCATCTAAATGCGTCCGCAAATAGCCTAGGCCACAATTTAAGTTCAGACCTACAAAACCTGGGATCAAATGTCTTTCTAGCTGATTCAGAGGCTGAGAAACAAGCATTGCCGTTATAGTACCTTTTGAAAACTCATGTCACGTGACCCTACCCCACGTGATCACCTGGTCACATCCTCACATAACCTAAGCCACCCCTTCTAAGTTTATCTTCAAAACATGGGGTCAAACCTCTTTCTAGCTTATTCAGAAGCTGAGAAATAAGCTCCCCCGTTTTTGCTTATGAAGCGTCTATCTCTATATCTAACTATCTATCTATGTTACATGACCTTACCCCATGTGACCATCTAAATGCGTCCGCAAATAGCCTAGGCCAAAATTTAGTTTCAGACCTACAAAACCTGGGGTCAAACGTCTTTTTAGCTGATTCAGAGGCTGAGATACAAGCATTGCCGTTATAGTACCTTTTGAAAACTCATGTCACGTGACCCTACCCCACGTGACCACCTGGTCACATCCTCACATAGCCTAACCACCCCTTAAAAGTTTATCTTCAAAACCTGGGGTCAAAAGTCTTTCTAGCTTATTCAGAACATGAGAAATAAGATCCACCGTTTTTGCTTTTGAAGCATCTATCTCTATATCTACCTATCTATCTATATCACGTGACCTTATCCCACCTGACCATCTAAATGCATCCGCAAACAGCCTAGGCCACAATTTAAGTTCAGACCTACAAAACCTGGGGTCAAACGTCTTTCTAGCTTATTCATAGGCTGAGAAACAAGCATTGCCGTTATAGTACCTCTTTAAAACTCATGTCACGTGACCCTACCCCACGTGACCACCTGGTCAAATCCTCACATAGCCTAACCACCCCTTATAAGTTTATCTTCAAAACCTGGAGTCGAACATCTTTCTAGCTTATTCAGAAGCTGAGAAATAAGCTTCCCCGTTTTTGCGTTTGAAGCGACTATCTCTCTATCTACCTATCTATCTACGTCACTTGACCTTACCCCACGTGACCATCTAAATGCGTCCGCAAATAGCCTAGGCCACAATTTAAGCTCAGACCTACAAAACCTGTGGTCAAACGTCTTTTTAGCTGATTCAGAGGCTGAGAAACAAGCATTGCCGTTATAGTACCTCTTTAAAACGCATGTCACGTGACCCTACCCCACGTGACCACCTGGTCACATCCACACATAGCCTAAGCCACCCTCTTATAAGTTTATCTTCAAAACCTGGGGTCAAACATCTTTCTAGCTTTTTCAGAAGCTGAGAAATAAGCTCCCCCGTTTTTGCTTTTGAAGCGTCTATCCCTATATCTACTTATCTATCTATGTCACGTGACCTTACCCCACGTGACCATCTAAATGCGTCCGCAAATAGCCTAGGCCACAATTTAAGTTCAGACCTACAAAACCTGGGATCAAACGTCTTTCTAGCTGATTCAGAGGCTGAGAAACAAGCATTGCCATTATAGTACCTTTTGAAAACTCATGTCACGTGACCCTACCCCACGTGACCACCTGGTCACATCCTCACATAGCCTAACCACCCCTTATAAGTTTATCTTCAAAACCTGGTGTCGAACATCTTTCTAGCTTATTCAGAACCTGAGAAATAATATCCACCGTTTTTGCTTTTGAAGCGTCTATCTCTATATCTACCTATCTATCTATATCACGTGACCTTCCCCCATATGACCATCGAAATGCGTCTGCAAATAGCCTAGGCCACAATTTAAGTTCAGATCTGCAAAACCTGGGATCAAACGTCTTTCTAGCTGATTCAGAGGCTGAGAAACAAGCATTGCCGTTATAGTACCTTTTGAAAACTCATGTCACGTGACCCTACCCCACGTGATCACCTGGTCACATCCGCACATAGCCTAAGCCACCCCTCTTATAAGTTTATCTTCAAAACTTGGGGTCGAACATCTTTCTAGCTTATTCAGAAGCTGAGAAAAAAGCTCCCCGTTTTTGCTTTTGAAGCGTTTATCTCTATATCTACCTATCTATCTATGTCACGTGACCTTTCACCATGTGATCATCTAAATGCGTCTGCAAATAGCCTAGGCCACAATTTAAGTTCAGACCTACAAAACCTGGGCTCAAACGTCTTTCTAGCTTATTCATAGGCTGAGAAACAAGCATTGCCGTTATAGTACCTCTTTAAAACTCATGTCACGTGACCCTACCCCACGTGACCACCTAGTCAAATCCTCACATAGCCTAACCACCCCTTATAAGTTTATCTTCAAAACCTGGAGTCGAACATCTTTCTAGCTTATTCAGAAGCTGAGAAATAAGCTTCCCCGTTTTTGCTTTTGAAGCGACTATCTCTATATTTACCTATCTATATATGTCACGTGACCTTACCCCACGTGACCATCTAAATGCATCCGCAAATAGCCTAGGCCACAATTTAAGTTCAGACCTACAAAACCTGGGGTCAAACATCTTTCTAGCTGATTCAGAGGCTGATAAACAAGCATTGCCGTTATAGTACTTTTTGAAAACTCATGTCACGTGACCCTACCCCACGTTACCACCTGGTCACATCCGCACATAGCCTAAACCACCCCTTAGAAGTTTATCTTCAAAACCTGGAGTCGAACATCTTTCTAGCTTATTCAGAAGCTGAAAAATAAGCTCCCCCGTTTTTGCTTTCAAAGCGTCTATCTCTATATCTATCTATCTATCTATGTCACGTGACCTTACCCCATGTGACCATCTAAATGCGTCCGCAAATAGCCTAGGCCACAATTTAAGTTCAGACCTACATAACCTGGGGTCAAACGTCTTTCTAGCTGATTCAGAGGCTGAGAAACAAGCATTGCCGTTATAGTACCTTTTGAAAACTCATGTCACGTGACCCTACCCCACATGACCACCTGGTCATGTGGCGTGATGTTGCAAAAACAACCCCCACACCCTTGAATCTTACTTCTGACAATTGTCTCCGCAACACAAACTTTCCCCTGACGTTATCTAAAACCAGTCTCTTAGACAAAAGTACAAAATAAACAAAAACATGACCTTAAAACTATATATTTCTCACAAACTATAATAAATCAAACCAAACCATCCACACAAAGCAAAACTTTAAACTAATCAAAACTTAACAGTTTAAACTAGAATAACCAGCATCAAAAACTTTACATTATATATACCATAAACACCATCCAAATAAACGAAAAAAAAACCTAACAAACTTAAATCTAAACCGCACACCAACTCAAAATATGTGTTTAAATATATTGCGACACGGACACTGTCGCCACACACAAGCCGAACTGTCTTTTCACGGCAAACTACCACTATATGGTAAACAGGATCCTCTGTTAATATGCCATAACGGCCTCAACTCCTTGAGTCACAGGTGCCAGTATCATCATCATCATCATCGTCATCATCATCATCATCAATCTAAATACACAGGCCAGGTCGTCAACAGTTGAGCAGTCAAATGAGCAGTACAAACAAAATCGTAATACAGGCCAGGTCATCAACAATACATCCAGTTTCTAAAAAATAGAGTCACTCCAAAGGAGGAATCACGGCCTGCCAAAATAAAAAAGAAAACACTTACGAATACTCCTAACTAACTTAACTATCGCACTATAATGAAAGATAAATAATAAACTGTTCCTATTATTCATAATCACGACTAGCAAATATAAAAAAACTGTACTTACTCGGAAAATAAATAATCACTTCCAACGTTGTTAAGAAAAATATATAAATCCAGCGTTCACACAACTGCCTCAGGACGAAGTCAATCAAAAAAGTTCAGACCTACAAAACCTCGGGTCATACGTCTTTCTAGCTGATTCAGAGGCTGAGAAACAAGCATTGCCATTATAGTACCTTTTGAAAACTCATGTCACGTGACCCTACCCCACGTGATCACCTGGTCACATCTGCACATAGCCTAAGCCACCCCTCTTATAAGTTTATCTTCAAAACTTGGGGTCGAACATCTTTCTAGCTTGTTCAGAAGCTGAGTAATAAGCTCCCCGTTTTTGCTTTTGAAGCGTTTATCTCTATATCTACCTATCTATCAATGTCACGTGACCTTTCACCATGTGATCATCTAAATGCGTCTGCAAATAGCCTAGGCCACAATTTAAGTTCAGACCTACAAAACCTGGGCTCAAACGTCTTTCTAGCTTATTCATAGGCTGAGAAACAAGCATTGCCGTTATAGTACCTCTTTAAAACTTATGTCACTTGACCCTACCCCACGTGACCACCTGGTCACATCCGCACATAACCTAAGCCACCCCTTCTAAGTTTATCTTCAAAACATGGGGTCAAACCTCTTTCTAGCTTATTCAGAAGCTGAGAAATAAGCTCCCCCGTTTTTGCTTATGAAGCGTCTATCTCTATATCTAACTATCTATCTATGTTACATGACCTTACCCCATGTGACCATCTAAATGCGTCCGCAAATAGCCTAGGCCAAAATTTAGTTTCAGACCTACAAAACCTGGGGTCAAACGTCTTTCTAGCTGATTCAGAGGCTGAGATACAAGCATTGCCGTTATAGTAACTTTTGAAAACTCATGTCACGTGACCATACCCCACGTGATCACCTGGTCACATCCGCACATAGCCTAAGCCACTCCCCTTATAAGTTCATCTTCAAAACCTGGGGTCGAACATCTTTTTAGCTTATTCAGAAGCTGAGAAATAAGCTTCCCGTTTTTGCTTTTGAAGCGTCTATCTCTATATCTACCTATCTATCTATGTCACGTGACCTTTCACCATGTGACCATCTAAATGCGTTCGCAAATAGCCTAGGCCACAATTTAAATTCAGACCTACAAAACCTGGGCTCAAACGTCTTTCTAGCTTATTCATAGGCTGAGAAACAAGCATTGCCGTTATAGTACCTCTTTAAAACTCATGTCACGTGACCCTACCCCACGTGACCAACTGTTCAAATCCTCACATAGCCTAACCACCCCTTATAAGTTTATCTTCAAAACCTGGAGTCGAACATCTTTCTAGCTTATTCAGAAGCTGAGAAATAAGCTTCCCCGTTTTTGCTTTTGAAGCGACTATCTCTATATCTACCTATCTATCTACGTCACGTGACCTTACCCCACTTGACCATCTAAATGCGTCCGCAAATAGCCTAGGCCACAATTTAAGCTCAGACCTACAAAACCTGTGGTCAAACGTCTTTTTAGCTGATTCAGAGTCTGAGAAACAAGCATTGCCGTTATAGTACCTTTTGAAAACTCATGTCACGTGACCCTACCCCACGTTACCACCTGGTCACATCCACACATAGCCTAAGCCACCCTCTTATAAGTTTATCTTCAAAACCTGGGGTCAAACATCTTTCTAGCTTTTTCAGAAGCTGAGAAATAAACTCCCCCGTTTTTGCTTTTGAAGCGTCTATCCCTATATCTACTTATCTATCTATGTCACGTGACCTTACCCCACGTGACCATCTAAATGCGTCCGCAAATAGCCTAGGCCACAATTTAAGTTCAGACCTACAAAACCTGGGATCAAACGTCTTTCTAGCTGATTCAGAGGCTGAGAAACAAGCATTGCCATTATAGTACCTTTTGAAAACTCATGTCACGTGACCCTACCCCACGTGACCACCTGGTCACATCCTCACATAGCCTAACCACCCCTTATAAGTTTATCTTCAAAACCTGGTGTCGAACATCTTTCTAGCTTAGTCAGAACCTGAGAAATAATATCCACCGTTTTTGCTTTTGAAGCGTCTATCTCTATATCTACCTATCTATCTATATCACGTGACCTTACCCCACGTGACCATCTAAACGCGTCCGCAAATAGCCTAGGCCACAATTTATGTTCAGACCTACAAAACATGGGGTCAAATGTCTTTCTAGCTGATTCAGAGGCTGAGAAACAAGCATTGCCGTTATAATACCTTTTTAAAACACATGTCACGTGACCCTACCCCACGTGACCACCTGGTCACATCCGCCCAAAGCCTAAGCCACCCCTTATAAGTTTATCTTCAAAACCTGGGGGGGGGGGGGTCGAACATCTTTCTAGCTTATTCAAAAGCTGAGAAATAAGCTCCTCCGTTTTTGCTTTTGAAGCCTCTATCTCTATATCTACATATCTATCTATGTCACGTGACCTTACCCCACGTGACCATCTAAATGCGTCCGCAAATAGCCTAGGCCAGAATATAAGTTCAGACCTACAAAACCTGGGGTCAAACGTCTTTTTAGCTGATTCATAGGCTGAGAAACAAGCATTGCCGTTATAGTACCTTCTGAAAACTCATGTCACGTGACCTTACCCCACGTGACCACCTGGTCACATCCTCACATATCCTAAGCCACCCCTTATAAGTTTATCTTCAAAATCTGGGGTCGAATATCTTTCTAGCTTATTCAGAAGCTGAGAAATAAGCTCCCCCGTTTTTGCTTATGAAGCGTCTATCTCTATATCTACCTATCTATCTATATCACGTGACCTTACCCCACATGACCATCTAAATGCATCCGCAAATAGCCTAGGCCACAATTTAAGTTCAGACCTACAAAACCTGTGGTCAAACATCTTTCTAGCTGATTCAGAGGCTGATAAACAAGCATTGCCGTTATAGTACTTTTTGAAAACTCATGTCACGTGACCCTACCCCACGTTACCACCTGGTCACATCCGCACATAGCCTAAACCACCCCTTAGAAGTTTATCTTCAAAACCTGGAGTCGAACATCTTTCTAGCTTATTCAGAAGCTGAAAAATAAGCTCCCCCGTTTTTGCTTTCAAAGCGTCTATCTGTATATCTATCTATCTATCTATGTCACGTGACCTTACCCCATGTGACCATCTAAATGCGTCCGCAAATAGCCTAGGCCACAATTTAAGTTCAGACCTACATAACCTGGGGTCAAACGTCTTTCTAGCTGATTCAGAGGCTGAGAAACAAGCATTGCCGTTATAGTACCTTTTGAAAACTCATGTCACGTGACCCTACCCCACATGACCACCTGGTCATGTGGCGTGATGTTGCAAAAACAACCCCCACACCCTTGAATCTTACTTCTGACAATTGTCTCCGCAACACAAACTTTCCCCTGACGTTATCTAAAACCAGTCTCTTAGACAAAAGTACAAAATAAACAAAAACATGACCTTAAAACTATATATTTCTCACAAACTATAATAAATCAAACCAAACCATCCACACAAAGCAAAACTTTAAACTAATCAAAACTTAACAGTTTAAACTAGAATAACCAGCATCAAAAACTTTACATTATATATACCATAAACACCATCCAAATAAACGAAAAAAAACCTAACAAATTTAAATCTAAACCGCACACCAACTCAAAATATGTGTTTAAATATATTGCGACACGGACACTGTCGCCACACACAAGCCGAACTGTCTTTTCACGGCAAACTACCACTATATGGTAAACAGGATCCTCTGTTAATATGCCATAACAGCCTCAACTCCTTGAGTCACAGGTGCCAGTATCATCATCATCATCATCGTCATCATCATCATCATCAATCTAAATACACAGGCCAGGTCGTCAACAGTTGAGCAGTCAAATGAGCAGTACAAACAAAATCGTAATACAGGCCAGGTCATCAACAATACATCCAGTTTCTAAAAAACAGAGTCACTCCAAAGGAGGAATCACGGCCTGCCAAAATAAAAAAGAAAACACTTACGAATACTCCTAACTAACTTAACTATCGCACTATAATGAAAGATAAATAATAAACTGTCCCTATTATTCACAATCACGACTAGCAAATATAAAAAAACTGTACTTACTCGGAAAATAAATAATCACTTCCAACGCTGTTAAGAAAAATATATAAATCCAGCATTCACACAACTGCCTCAGGACGAAGTCAATCAAAAAAGTTCAGACCTACAAAACCTCGGGTCATACGTCTTTCTAGCTGATTCAGAGGCTGAGAAACAAGCATTGCCGTTATAGTACCTTTTGAAAACTCATGTCACGTGACCCTACCCCACGTGATCACCTGGTCACATCCGCACATAGCCTAAGCCACCCCTCTTATAAGTTTATCTTCAAAACTTGGGGTCGAACATCTTTCTAGCTTATTCAGAAGCTGAGAAATAAGCTCCCCGTTTTTGCTTTTGAAGCGTTTATCTCTATATCTACCTATCTATCTATGTCACGTGACCTTTCACCATGTGATCATCTAAATGCGTCTGCAAATAGCCTAGGCCACAATTTAAGTTCAGACCTACAAAACCTGGGCTCAAACGTCTTTCTAGCTTATTCATAGGCTGAGAAACAAGCATTGCCGTTATAGTACCTCTTTAAAACTCATGTCACGTGACCCTACCCCACGTGACCACCTGGTCAAATCCTCACATAGCCTAACCACCCCTCATAAGTTTATCTTCAAAACCTGGAGTCGAACATCTTTCTAGCTTATTCAGAAGCTGAGAAATAAGCTTCCCCGTTTTTGCTTTTGAAGCGACTATCTCTATATTTACCTATCTATATATGTCACGTGACCTTACCCCACGTGACCATCTAAATGCGTCCGCAAATAGCCTAGGCCACAATTTAAGTTCAGACCTACAAAACCTGGGATCAAACGTCTTTCTAGCTGATTCAGAGGCTGAGAAACAAGCATTGCCATTATAGTACCTTTTGAAAACTCATGTCACGTGACCCTACCCCACGTGACCACCTGGTCACATCCTCACATAGCCTAACCACCCTTTATAAGTTTATCTTCAAAACCTGGTGTCGAACATCTTTTTAGCTTATTCAGAACCTGAGAAATAATATCCACCGTTTTTGCTTTTGAAGCGTCTATCTCTATATCTACCTATCTATCTATATCACGTGACCTTACCCCACGTGACCATCTAAACGCGTCCGCAAATAGCCTAGGCCACAATTTATGTTCAGACCTACAAAACATGGGGTCAAATGTCTTTCTAGCTGATTCAGAGGCTGAGAAACAAGCATTGCCGTTATAATACCTTTTGAAAACACATGTCACGTGACCCTACCCCACGTGACCACCTGGTCACATCCGCCCAAAGCCTAAGCCACCCCTTATAAGTTTATCTTCAAAACCTGGGGGGGGGGGTCGAACATCTTTCTAGCTTATTCAAAAGCTGAGAAATAAGCTCCTCCGTTTTTGCTTTTGAAGCCTCTATCTCTATATCTACATATCTATCTATGTCACGTGACCTTACCCCACGTGACCATCTAAATGCGTCCGCAAATAGCCTAGGCCACAATTTAAGTTCAGACCTACAAAACCTGGGATCAAACGTCTTTCTAGCTGATTCAGAGGCTGAGAAACAAGCATTGCCGTTATAGTACCTTTTGAAAACTCATGTCACGTGACCCTACCCCACGTGATCCCCTGGTCACATCCGCACATAGCCTAAGCCACCCCTCTTATAAGTTTATCTTCAAAACTTGGGGTCGAACATCTTTCTACCTTATTCAGAAGCTGAGAAATAAGCTCCCCGTTTTTGCTTTTGAAGCGTTTATCTCTATATCTACCTATCTATCTATGTCACGTGACCTTTCACCATGTGATCATCTAAATGCGTCTGCAAATAGCCTAGGCCACAATTTAAGTTCAGACCTACAAAACCTGGGCTCAAACGTCTTTCTAGCTTATTCATAGGCTGAGAAACAAGCATTGCCGTTATAGTACCTCTTCAAAACTCATGTCACGTGACCCTACCCCACGTGACCACCTGGTGAAATCCTAACATAGCCTAACCACCCCTTATAAGTTTATCTTCAAAACCTGGAGTCGAACATCTTTCTAGCTTATTCAGAAGCTGAGAAATAAGCTTCCCCGTTTTTGCTTTTGAAGCGACTATCTCTATATTTACCTATCTATATATGTCACGTGACCTTACCCCACGTGACCATCTAAATGCGTCCGCAAATAGCCTAGGCCAGAATATAAGTTCAGACCTACAAAACCTGGGGTCAAACGTCTTTTTAGCTGATTCAGAGGCTGAGAAACAAGCATTGCTGTTATAGTACCTTCTGAAAACTCATGTCACGTGCCCTTACCCCACGTGACCACCTGGTCACATCCTCACATATCCTAAGCCACCCCTTATAAGTTTATCTTCAAAATCTGGGGTCGAACATCTTTCTAGCTTATTCAGAAGCTGAGAAATAAGCTCCCCCGTTTTTGCTTATGAAGCGTCTATATCTATATCTACCTATCTATCTATATCACGTGACCTTACCCCACGTGACCATCTAAATGCATCCGCAAATAGCCTAGGCCACAATTTAAGTTCAGACCTACAAAACCTGGGGTCAAACATCTTTCTAGCTGATTCAGAGGCTGATAAACAAGCATTGCCGTTATAGTACTTTTTGAAAACTCATGTCACGTGACCCTACCCCACGTTACCACCTGGTCACATCCGCACATAGCCTAAACCACCCCTTAGAAGTTTATCTTCAAAACCTGGAGTCGAACATCTTTCTAGCTTATTCAGAAGCTGAAAAATAAGCTCCCCCGTTTTTGCTTTCAAAGCGTCTATCTCTATATCTATCTATCTATCTATGTTACGTGACCTTACCCCATGTGACCATCTAAATGCGTCCGCAAATAGCCTAGGCCACAATTTAAGTTCAGACCTACATAACCTGGGGTCAAACGTCTTTCTAGCTGATTCAGAGGCTGAGAAACAAGCATTGCCGTTATAGTACCTTTTGAAAACTCATGTCACGTGACCCTACCCCACATGACCACCTGGTCATGTGGCGTGATGTTGCAAAAACAACCCCCACACCCTTGAATCTTACTTCTGACAATTGTCTCCGCAACACAAACTTTCCCCTGACGTTATCTAAAACCAGTCTCTTAGACAAAAGTACAAAATAAACAAAAACATGACCTTAAAACTATATATTTCTCACAAACTATAATAAATCAAACCAAACCATCCACACAAAGCAAAACTTTAAACTAATCAAAACTTAACAGTTTAAACTAGAATAACCAGCATCAAAAACTTTACATTATATATACCATAAACACCATCCAAATAAACGAAAAAAAAACCTAACAAACTTAAATCTAAACCGCACACCAACTCAAAATATGTGTTTAAATATATTGCGACACGGACACTGTCGCCACACACAAGCCGAACTGTCTTTTCACGGCAAACTACCACTATATGGTAAACAGGATCCTCTGTTAATATGCCATAACAGCCTCAACTCCTTGAGTCACAGGTGCCAGTATCAGCATCATCATCATCGTCATCATCATCATCATCAATCTAAATACACAGGCCAGGTCGTCAACAGTTGAGCAGTCAAATGAGCAGTACAAACAAAATCGTAATACAGGCCAGGTCATCAACAATACATCCAGTTTCTAAAAAACAGAGTCACTCCAAAGGAGGAATCACGGCCTGCCAAAATAAAAAAGAAAACACTTACGAATACTCCTAACTAACTTAACTATCGCACTATAATCAAAGATAGATAATAAACTGTTCCTATTATTCACAATCACGACTAGCAAATATAAAAAAACTGTACTTACTCGGAAAAAAAATAATCACTTCCAACGCTGTTAAGAAAAATATATAAATCCAGCGTTCACACAACTGCCTCAGGACGAAGTCAATCAAAAAAGTTCAGACCTACAAAACCTCGGGTCATACGTCTTTCTAGCTGATTCAGAGGCTGAGAAACAAGCATTGCCGTTATAGTACCTTTTGAAAACTCATGTCACGTGACCCTACCCCACGTGATCACCTGGTCACATCCGCACATAGCCTAAGCCACCCCTCTTATAAGTTTATCTTCAAAACTTGGGGTCGAACATCTTTCTAGCTTATTCAGAAGCTGAGAAATAAGCTCCCCGTTTTTGCTTTTGAAGCGTTTATCTCTATATCTACCTATCTATCTATGTCACGTGACCTTTCACCATGTGATCATCTAAATGCGTCTGCAAATAGCCTAGGCCTCAATTTAAGTTCAGACCTACAAAACCTGGGCTCAAACGTCTTTCTAGCTTATTCATAGGCTGAGAAACAAGCATTGCCGTTATAGTACCTCTTTAAAACTCATGTCACGTGACCCTACCCCACGTGACCACCTGGTCAAATCCTCACATAGCCTAACCACCCCTTATAAGTTTATCTTCAAAACCTGGAGTCGAACATCTTTCTAGCTTATTCAGAAGCTGAGAAATAAGCTTCCCCGTTTTTGCTTTTGAAGCGACTATCTCTATATTTACCTATCTATATATGTCACGTGACCTTACCCCACGTGACCATCTAAATGCGTCCGCAAATAGCCTAGGCCAGAATATAAGTTCAGACCTACAAAACCTGGGGTCAAACGTCTTTCTAGCTGATTCAGAGGCTGAGAAACAAGCATTGCCGTTATAGTACCTTCTGAAAACTCATGTCACGTGACCTTACCCCACGTGACCACCTGGTCACATCCTCACATATCCTAAGCCACCCCTTATAAGTTTATCTTCAAAATCTGGGGTCGAACATCTTTCTAGCTTATTCAGAAGCTGAGAAATAAGCTCCCCCGTTTTTGCTTATGAAGCGTCTATCTCTATATCTACCTATCTATCTATATCACGTGACCTTACCCCACGTGACCATCTAAATGCATCCGCAAATAGCCTAGGCCACAATTTAAGTTCAGACCTACAAAAGCTGGGGTCAAACATCTTTCTAGCTGATTCAGAGGCTGATAAACAAGCATTGCCGTTATAGTACTTTTTGAAAACTCATGTCACGTGACACTACCCCACGTTACCACCTGGTCACATCCGCATATAGCCTAAACCACCCCTTATAAGTTTATCTTCAAAACTTGGAGTCGAACATCTTTCTAGCTTATTCAGAAGCTGAAAAATAAGCTCCCCTGTTTTTGCTTTCAAAGCGTCTATCTCTATATCTATCTATCTATCTATGTCACGTGACCTTACCCCATGTGACCATCTAAATGCGTCCGCAAATAGCCTAGGCCACAATTTAAGTTCAGACCTACATAACCTGGGGTCAAATGTCTTTCTAGCTGATTCAGAGGCTGAGAAACAAGCATTGCCGTTATAGTACCTTTTGAAAACTCATGTCACGTGACCCTACCCCACATGACCACCTGGTTATGTGGCGTGATGTTGCAAAAACAACCCCCACACCCTTGAATCTTACTTCTGACAATTGCCTCCGCAACACAAACTTTCCCCTGACGTTATCTAAAACCAGTCTCTTAGACAAAAGTACAAAATAAACAAAAACATGACCTTAAAACTATATATTTCTCACAAACTATAATAAATCAAACCAAACCATCCACACAAAGCAAAACTTTAAACTAATCAAAACTTAACAGTTTAAACTAGAATAACCAGCATCAAAAACTTTACATTATATATACCATAAACACCATCCAAATAAACGAAAAAAAAACCTAACAAACTTAAATCTAAACCGCACACCAACTCAAAATATGTGTTTATATATATTGCGACACGGACACTGTCGCCACACACAAGCCGAACTGTCTTTTCACGGCAAACTACCACTATATGGTAAACAGGATCCTCTGTTAATATGCCATAACGGCCTCAACTCCTTGAGTCACAGGTGCCAGTATCATCATCATCATCATCGTCATCATCATCATCATCAATCTAAATACACAGGCCAGGTCGTCAACAGTTGAGCAGTCAAATGAGCAGTACAAACAAAATCGTAATACAGGCCAGGTCATCAACAATACATCCAGTTTCTAAAAAATAGAGTCACTCCAAAGGAGGAATCACGGCCTGCCAAAATAAAAAAGAAAACACTTACGAATACTCCTAACTAACTTAACTATCGCACTATAATCAAAGATAAATAATAAACTGTTCCTATTATTCACAATCACGACTAGCAAATATAAAAAAACTGTACTTACTCGGAAAATAAATAATCACTTCCAACGCTGTTAAGAAAAATATATAAATCCAGCGTTCACACAACTGCCTCAGGACGAAGTCAATCAAAAAAGGCATTCTCCCAAGACATTCATAACTGTCGTAACCTAACTAAAAACATAAACAAACAATCTCATTTAAACCAACAGTCTTTCTCACCACAAACAATCGATACACTAACTACCCCCCCGCCTCTCTCTCACTCTCTCTCTCTCTCTCTCTCTCTCTCTCTCTCTCTCTCTCTCTTAGGATTTGGCAAAAACAAAAATAAAAATAAAACAAAAAATAAATCCTCCACAGACACATCCGCACATAGGCTAAGCCACCCCTTATAAGTTTATCTTCATAACCTGGGGGGGGGGGGGGGGGTCGAACATCTTTCTAGCTTATTCAGAAGCTGAGAAATAAGCTCCCCTCGTTTTTGCTTTTGATGCATCTATCTCTATATCTACCTATCTATATATGTCACGTGACCTTACCCCACGTGACCATCTAAATACGTCCGCAAATAGCCTAGGCCACAATTTAAGTTCAGACATACAAAACCTGGGGTCAAACGTCTTTCTAGCTGATTCAGAGGCTGAGAAACAAGCATTGCCGTTAGAAGTACCTTTTGAAAACTCATGTTACGTGACCCTACCCCACGTGACTACCTGGTCACATCCGCACATAGCCTAAGCCACCCCTTATAAGTTTGACTTCAAAACCTGGGGTCAAA
>NC_090742.1:58727755-58730255 GCF_036898095.1 Palaemon carinicauda | reverse complement strand
GTGAAGAGAGTAAGGAAGGCTGGCGCAAGAATTGAAGAGACATTGAAAGATGGAAATGGAAGGTTGTTAAAAGGAGAGGAGGCAAGGAAAAGGTGGGCGGAATATTTTGAAAGTTTGCTGAATGTTGAGGATAATAGGGAGGCAGATATAATTGCTGTTCCAGGTGTTGAATTGCCAGTGATGGGAGATGAGAATGAGAGAGAGATTACAATAGAGGAAGTGAGGAGAGCACTAGATGAAACGAGAGTAGGAAAAGCATCTGGTATGGATGGTGTGAAAGCTGAGATGTTGAAGGAAGGGGGTGTGACTGTACTTGAATGGTTGGTGAGATTGTTTAATGTGTTTTGTGTTGTCAATTGTACCAGTAGAATTGGTTTCTGCATGTATTGTACCACTATATAAGGGTAAGGGAGATGTGCATGAGGTATTAGTTTGTTGAGTGTAGTTGGAAAAGTGTATGGTAGAGTAATGATTAATAGGATAAAGGATAAAACAGAGAATGCAATCTTGGAAGTACAGGGTGGTTTTAGAAGAGGTAGGGGTTGTATGAATCAGATTTTTACTGTTAGGCAGATATGCGAGAAATATTTAGCAAAAGGTAAGGAGGTGTATGTTGCATTTATGGATCTGGAGAAAGCATATGATAGAGTTGATAGGGAAGCAATGTGGAATGTAATGAGGTTATATAGAGTTGGTGGAAGGGTGTAGTAAGCAGTGAAAAGTTTCTACAAAGGTAGTAAAGCATGTGTTAGAATAGGAAATGAAGTGAGTGATTGGTTTCCGGTGAGAGTGGGGCTGAGACAGGGATGTGTGAAGTCGCCGTGGTTGTTTAACTTGTATGTTGATGGAGTGGTGAGAGAGGTGAATGCTCAAGTGCTTGGACGAGGATTAAAACTGGTAGGTGAGAATGACCATGAATGGGAGGTAAATCAGTTGTTGTTTGCGGATGATACTGTACTGGTAGCAGACACAGAAGAGAAGCTTGACCGACTAGTGACAGAATTTGGAAGGGTGTGTGAGAGAAGGAAGTTGAGATTTATGTGGGTAAGAGTAAGGTTATGAGATGTACGAGAAGGGAAGGTGGTGCAAGGTTGAATGTCATGTTGAATGGAGAGTTACTTGAGGAGGTGGATCAGTTTAAGTATTTGGGGTCTGTTGTTGCAGAAAATGGTGGAGTGGAAGCAGATGTAAGTCAGAGAGTGAATGAAGGTTGCAAAGTGATGGGGGCATTTAAGGGAGTAGTAAAAAATAGAGGGTTGGGCATGAATGTAAAGAGAGTTCTATATGAGAAAGTGAATGTACCATCTGTGATGTATGGATCAGAGTTGTGGGGAATGAAAGTGATGGAGAGACAGAAATTGAATGTGTTTGAGATGAAGTGTCTAGGGAGTATGGCTGGTGTATCTCGAGTAGATAGGGTTAGGAACGAAGTGGTGAGGGAGAGAACGGGTGTAAGAAACGAGTTAGCGGCTAGAGTGGATATGAATGTGTTGAGGTGGTTTGGCCATGTTGAGAGAATGGAAAATAGTTTTCTGCTAAAGAAGGTGATGTATGCAAGAGTTGATGGGAGAAGTAAAAGAGGAAGGCCAAGGTTTGGGTGGATGGATGGTGTGAAGAAAGCTCTGGGTAATAGGAGGATAGATGTGAGAGAGGCAAGAGAGCGTGCTAAAAATAGGAATGAATGGCGAGCGATTGTGACGCAGTTCCGGTAAGCCCTGCTGCTTCCTCCGGTGTCTTAGATGACTGCGGAGGTAGCAGCAGTAGGGGATTCAGCATTATGAAGCTTCATCTGTGGTGGATAATGTGGGAGGTTGGGCTCTGGCGCCCTAGCCGTACCAGCTGAACTCGGTTGAGTCCCTGGTTAGGCTGAAGGAACGTAGAGAGTAGAGGTCCCCTTTTTGTTTTGTTTTTTTGTTGATGTGGGCTACCCCCCAAAATTGGGGGAAGTGCCTCTGGCATATATATATATATATATATATATATATATATATATATATATATATATATATATATATATATATATATATATATATATATATATATATATACATATATATATATATATATATATATATATATATATATATGTGTGTGTTTGTGTGTGTGTGTATGTATATATATAAATGTATATAAATATATAAATATATATATATATATATATATATATATATATATAATATATATATATATATATATATATGTATATATATATATATATATATATATATATATATATATATATATATATATATATATACGTATATATGAATATATATATATATATATTTATATATATATATATATATATATATATATATATATATATATATATATATATATATATATATATTTATATATATATATATATATGTATATATATACATATACATTTATATATAAGTATATATATATATATATATATATATATATATATATATATATATATATATATATATATATATATACATATATATATATATATATATATATATATATATAT
>NC_090742.1:58716797-58721797 GCF_036898095.1 Palaemon carinicauda | reverse complement strand
TACAACTTGTATATTGAACATGGAATGTAAAAACTCGATGCATTTATATGCGGAGATTTGCAAGCTTTATGGAAAAAAAATTAACGACTTAATTTAGGACTGAATATACCTCAGATAATAAATGCCATTGTGTAATTAATATTTAGACCTAAGCTAGCATTCACTTGCAGGTACAATTATCACATAAAATATATATAATTGCTTTGTCACTAAATATTGTTATGTTTATAAGTATTGACATGTATGCAATTATATGTTCATGGTGATAGGGTTATATTTCCATAAGTGTATATGCATTTTTAATCATGTGTGCAAACATGTATAGGCAAGTCTATGTATTGGCATACGTGTAGGCGTGTATGCAAGTATCTCGTTGTTTCACCACAGTCTTATTAGGTACAGGCAGATGCCCATATTAGGTATTTATTGTAGCATGAATGTTGAGCAACTGATTGACCAGGTAGTGTATACAGTTCATTTGTGCCCTTCACTAATCCCCGTAGAGGATAATACCATTGGAATATTTGAAGATTTTTGCAACGTCCCTTCAGCCTCTAACTGCACTTCCTCACTGTTGCTCTACATCCTTCCACTCTGCCTTAGTTCATAATTTATTTTCGTTGTCCGCCCTCCTGTAACTTCCACTTCAGAGTACTTATATGGTTTTCATCGAGTTTTGGCAACTGAATGCCCTTAAAGGATCCAATGCAGGACTATAGAGCCCAAATATATAAATCTAAACTAATCTATCACTAGCCTATGTTAGCAACCTTTTTATTATCAGGAATTTTTATACTTGTGGTTCTCATTCTCAGGTGGTACAATTTAAGTTTCAATCGTACAAAGAAGTTTGACGCCTAAGGGGCATAGACAGGCAAAAAACAATGTTAATAAAAAAAAACATCATAATTATACATAATATTCAATAATATTTGCTTTAAATATTAAAAAAAGAAATCTTAGTTGTGTAACTGAAAAATTTCTTATCCTTATCCTCGCGAACTGGAAGAAATGGTGTATATTTGGTCAGTATAATATATTTTTGGTTTCAGTACAATGCCATTTTATTAAAAGAATACTACTAAAACTAACCGCAACACTCATTACTTCTTTCAAATTAACATGTGGAATTACCTGTATTTCCTTCAACTTTAAACATTTGCCTACGCATAAGTTCAGATTCACGCTCTAGCTTTCGAAGCCTATAAGGTAGAACCCTGAGATTACTTTTGAACTCAAACATATGGGTCTACGGGCACTATTCTCTAATTACTTTATAATAAGGAAGTCAAGGGACAATTCTGGTTTCAAACCAAAAGTCCTAGACTAGGTCGAGAGTCTATTTATATTCCTGGCATCTTCTCCCCTCCTCACCACATCCATCCATCTGATCTACTGGAACCCATACTCCCTCCTCCATCATTGACATATTTTTAGCTTTCTGATCTGTTCTAAATCCTCTCTTCTTATTACATGAACATGGTATCTCGGACGGGCTTCTTTAGCCTTCTCCTTAATATTGCAACTCCATACATTTACTTCTATCTTGACTCCCTCCCTTCCAGTAGTGGTATTGAAGTAATCCATCTCACTATCTCTCATCTTGGTTCTCTCCAACAGTCTCTGTTCTGTCCTCTAAATGCCCAAGTTTCTGCCTCATATAATAATGTGTTATATAAAGTGTTAATATATTTGTGATAACTGTGTTATATATCTGGCCTATAGTTAACTTTCGCCATATTCGCTATGCCTTTTTTTTTTTTACTATATATCTCGCTGCTTTCTCAGAGCCTTCCTCCTCTGTTATTATTGATGCCAAGTACTTGAACTTATTCTTCAGCACCATGTTTACCATATTCAACGTGAATGTTTACTTCTTCATGTCCTTTTGTACTAATAACCATTAACACTGTCTTCCCAGTGTTCATCTTCAATTATTTCTTTTCTGGATTAATTCCTTTTAATCTAATTGTGTAATAGGTCAGAGGTAGAATATCTCCATTTGGTATGGCACAGGTATCTCGCCTTCATGGCACTCAAATTAACTTATGCATATCCAGGAACATATATAGCATATCAAGCTCTAAAATATTGTTTGGAAGATATAGGTATCTATGAATAAATGCTAATTTACCATTTTTGTTACATTAATGTCGCTCATATCTTTGTACATCATTGAAATTGATAGCCTTATCAGCTTCTAATTCTCTGACGAGTCATGTCATTCCTGAAACGCTAAGTATCGTTCGAATTAGACGTTAAAGTCTGGCCAGAATCCTTGTTCAGTAGATGAGTTGATATTATCCGTATCAACCTACAACAATTCTTTATTTTGTCTCAGTTACACCATGGATATTCTTTTCCTAGACATCAGACATTCCAGTAGTTTTGTATACTCAGACATTATTTTCTCGGAGAGAAAAGCAGAAATCCTTTCATAGTTTCAGCAAAATTCTTCAAGAATTGCAGGAAGGGATTTTTTTTTCACTGTAGGAAGTAGAACAGTAGATTTTTTTTTCATTTTTTTTTTTTGTACCATACAGTGGCAGTGATCACATGATAATCTGTTTATGTATTGCCTAATTTTGCATATGTCAGTTAAAATCTTTCTCAAACAATACACTATTATGATCACTTATTGAGCAGTATCAATTTGAGTTTAGTTGCATTTTCTATTCGGAATGAGCACACACCTGTCATATTCCTCTTCTTTGTTACGCAATTACAGTACATTTTAACACTAGCCTAAAAGTTTTGTTATCATAATGTAATTTAAACATATACATTTTTTTTATTAACTTCATACACGAACTAAGTTGTGCATACCTAAATATATTATGCAAATTTCGTGAAACTTTTATAATAATATCGGATATAATATTTAGCAAATATTTCAGATTGAAAAGGATTACTTACCAATTATTCAAATATTTTACGTAATCTGAATATAGTACAGTTTTTTTAGTTTTCATATCGTCCCACTGAAAGGAATTTCAGACACAACATAAAGAAAATTAAAAAAAAAAAAAAAATCTTTTATTTGTGGCATGAACATTTGAGGGGTAAGTCGCTTGTTTTGGTGACTATTTTCTGAAATTTACAAGATCGATTAAAACGAATGCCAATAGTAAAAATATCCATATTAAACACCTGGAACTAATAGATATAATTAAATTTCTCAAATATACTATACAGCTCCTCTTATATCAAATGTGAATCCTAGTTAGGAAATGATTAATTTATCACCGCAAAAGTGTACTCGAACATTTTAGCATCAGCCATTTCAAGGTCTTATAAGCAGAAATATCAAACAAAACATAACCCTTCCAAACAAAGATTCTTTAAAATTAACAGTTCTGAAGAAATTAATGAAATTTGGAATATCTCCCTTTCCTTGTTTCTCTAGAATATTATGAACGTTCACACATTGAGACAGATCCATACATATTTTTGTTTTAATTTTAAGACAGATTTTTTTTATCATTTAGGCTATATGGTTATTAAGGAAAGATTTATCTCCGGGAAAGAAATCTGGTTTTGTAATATTTGATTAATTCTTGAGGGCAGCAACTTTATACAATGTTTGAAACAGCGGCTTAGGCATTCGAGGCGTTACCTTTTTTTGTTTACAGCTATATTCAAATAATCATGCAGTACATCCAATTTAACCCACGTAGTTTCACTTATCTTCTTCCTGGCGGTCAGAGAGAGAGAGAGAGAGAGGAGGAGAGAGAGAGAGAGAGAGAGTGTCTGAAAACTGCCGGGAAGGATAGAGTAGTGGGGTTAAAAGGAGACATGGGAGGTGGGAGGTCCTTTTTTGGCAAGACCTGTGAGGGCGAATGTGGCCCAATATCAAGAACCATAAGGCATCGCCACAAACCGTCTTTTGTGACCGGCCAACGACGGCACTTCGGTGCCACAAAAACATCTATCACACCCTCCGTTTTTCCTTTCATTTCCTCCCCGACGGCCGCAGCCGATACCATCACATTATAATGGGAAAAAGAGGCGGAAAGAGCAAAAGGAAGGAGAAAATGGAGAACGCCTTCAGGAAATGTGGTCAGAATTTATCAGCTCGAAAATTACTCCCTGATCCCTGTTTGTTTTGGGGGACGTAGGGGGACAAGGAAGGAGAAGAGCCTGGAGGCCGTAACTGGGGAGGATTTTCGGGCTAGCATGAGAGGGGGAAGGAGACTGTTATCTGGAGGTACATGAGACGGTATGCTTGTGTTCTCTGCTTCTCTTGTTTCATGCCGTCATCAACCTCCTTTCATACTTTCTTCTCTGTTTACCTCTGAACTTTATGATACAAGTAATAAACAAGTTGCAATACTCATTTACCATTCTTATTCTGACAGCTATTTTATTTTATTTGCATATGCTTTAATGCTGTTTGCTTAACCCAAACTTTGCACAAGACGTGTTACTTTGATATCAAATAATCTTGTAGTTGAAAATATGAAATTCAGTAAGCGAAATTTAAACAAATTAAAAGAAATAGATCAGCTAGCATTAGCTTGTGTTTAAGATAAGCCTTGAATTTTTCATATTTAACAGGTAGGTCTATAGTTATATTTTCCTTGCAGTCGTATTGCAATTTCTCTTAAATAGTTTATGAAGTTATGCGTAGTGAATAATCAACGTCTTTAACTTATTTCCATAGTTTTAGAAATAAACTCCGATCACTGTGTAAACTACATTGGAAAACGTAGAGGATAGGCCGCAAAGGACAGAGGTAACTGGATATCTATTTGAATGTGGTTCAGAGCACGATTTCGAATAGAAGTTATTTGGTATTACAAAGAAAGACTTGATTTTTGTCTCACTCGTGAACAAAGTAAGTTGTGAATAAAAATTTTAGCAACTTTACAATGTATCGTCAGTTGATTAAATGAAGGCATCCAAAATGAAGAAATGCCAACAAGATTTACAGGTATTATCACAAATGTACCCAGTTTTAGCACTTCCACTAGTATCTATCACTAAAATTTTTCTTTTTT
>NC_090742.1:58701797-58706797 GCF_036898095.1 Palaemon carinicauda | reverse complement strand
ACCCTTCCCTTATACACACACACACACACACACACACACACACACATATATATATATATATATATATATATATATATATATATATATATATATATATATATATATATATATATATACCTAGGCCACTATCCGGAACTTTATTCAAAATTCATTGTGTTTACAATTGTGATCGTCATCACTGCTTTTGTATATTATCTCAGCGTTTTTTTTTTTCTCTCTTTAACTGTCTGAAAAGAAGATTATCAGAAGTAGTGCACAAAAGCGCAATTTCTCTGGTGGTATTTGTAGTAGCGTAAAGGAGAGGTAAACCCTTTCAGAGGAAATGAAAGTAGCCGTTATCAAGAAACTAGAAACCGGTGAAAAAAAAAATGGCTGGTGTTGCCTGTGCATATCAAGTTAATTGGTCAGCAATTGGCACGACTTATAAGAATAAGAATCTTTTTTGGAACATGTAGCCTAAGGAATGTGGTACCAGTTGTTTTGAACATCATATAAAAAAAAAAGATTGTGGAAAACATGGAAAAACTCGTCGCCATGTAGATCGAGCATCAGGCACCCAGGAAGTAACCTCTATCTCTAATTCTTATTTAAGCAAAGGATACAAGGCTTTACAAAGATGTAAATACGAAGGCAGGTGACGAGGAATTGGTTCAGAGTTTTATAACAATCAATGGTTGATTTAGCAGATTGAAAAACAGGACTAATTTACATAATATCATTATTGGCGAGGCAGCACGTGCAGATAAGAATACTGCACAAAAGTGTCCTAATTAATGAAAATCAATTATAGAAATTGAAGGCTACACTCGACAGCAAATTTTTTTATGTTTTTAAAACTAGCCTTTAAAAAAAAAAAAAAAAATAAAAAAGCCGTTGAGAACATACTGTATATCAGTTACGAAGAGAAGAGCATGATAGGTTATAAAGTTGCAAAGGATAGATTATCTTTGATATTGAGTGCTAATACGCGAGGAGATTGCGAGCTACAGCCGCTATTTATGTATCATGTAGCAAATCCTCGTGCTTTAAAAACGTGAATAAAAACGCTCTTCCTGTTATCTAGATGTCCAACCTTAAGACCTGGGTTACGCTCGTTATTTTTCAAGATTTGTTTTACCATCATTTCATTCCCAAGGTTAAACTACATTGAAACGAAAATAACATCGCTTTCAATACTCTCTTGGTATTAGTTAATGCCCCTTGCCATCCTCCTCACTTACATGACTTCCACCTTAACGATAAAGTAATTTTTTTGACCCGAAATACCAACTCTCCTCTCTAACCCATGAACCCCAGTCTGTTGATCACCAGGGAAGGACGTTACCAACTGGTCACCACAACCCTTATACAGTAAATCAAAGTATTTTTTTCTTTCTCGAACATTGCAAAACGGTGTGACGGGCCGAGAGAAGGTTGTGACGCAAAGGCAGGGTGAAAGCAACTGAGTAACTTTATTACAGAACATTCGTTTCTATATACATAAACTCCAGGCAAACAGGGCACAAAAGACATAACAGGCAATATCATGTTCAACTAACACCGCACTTGTTAACAGTTAACAGTGAGAAAAACAGACATGTTATTTCAGGTCCTTGTCAGTGCGAGGGGGGAGCGAGGATACAAGCATAATACATACACAAAATGAAATGTTGTTACTATATACGATCGTGTGACACACGGTTGGTACATGGCTCCCCTCCTAAAAATTACATACTGTAAATTTTTTCGCGACAGCCCCGAATCTGGAGTGGAAGTAGCAAAACTGTGGCCGATGGGTGGTAGTGAGTGGCTGTAAAGTCGTTGGTTGGGGCGCGATTGAGTGGTGGATGATGGGTGGCTTTGTCGCCACTCCGGCTCGTCACGGGGTAGGCGAGTGTGTCCTACGGCATTCATAAGCGTGTGTGTCCTACAGCATTGACGTTGAATAGGTGTCCTTTTCCTCAGGAGTGGAAGCGTTGATGGATGTCTTGAAGGTCATGAAGTGGGTGTCCATAAGGGAGTCGGCTTTGGTAATCAAGTACTTTATGGGTAAACTATCGACATCGGGTATGGCAGCGTGTACAGATTCAGGTAAACGGCTTACCCAAAGGGCACGAAGTAGGTTCACCTTACGAAGAGAGCCATCTGCGACAGGTTGTAGGCGAGTGATACTGGTCATTTCTCTGAGGGTGAGCGAAGCTTTTTGGTCCTCCAACGGTTATTGAGAGAGCTGAAAAAGCTTTGCTAAACAGGCGGCTGGCGATGGTGAGTATTGCTGCAGAAGGTATGTTTTGAGGGCGTCATAGTAATGGTGAGGGGTGGGGGGGAGGATGGCAGAAGAAGCGTGTCACTCCGGGATCACCAATGTGACCGGCCAAGAGAAGGTTGTGACTTAAAGGCAGGATGAAACTAAATGAGTAACTTTATTACAGAGCATTCGTTTTTATATACATAAACTCCAGGTAAAAAGGGCACAAAAGACAACACGCATTTTGATGTTCAACCGACACCGCACCGGTTAACAGTTACCGGTGAGAAAAACAGACATGTTATTTCAGGTCCTTGTCAGTACGAGGGGGGAGCGAAGATACAAGCATAATACATACACAAAATGAAATGTCGTTACTATATACGATCGTGTGACACACGGTTGGTACATGGCTCCCCTCCTAAAAATGACCTACTGTACATTTTTTCGCGGCAGCCCCGAATCTTGAGTGGAAGTAGCAAAACTGTGGCCGATGGGCGGCAGTGAGTGGCTGTAAAAGTCGTTGGTTAGGGCGCGATTGAGTGGTGGATGAAGGATGGCTTTGTCGCCGCTCTGGCTCGTCACGGGGTAGGCGAGTGTGTCCTACGGCATTGAAGTTGAATAGGTGTCCTTTTCCTCAGGAGTGGAGGTGTTGATGGATGTCTTGAAGGTCATGAAGTGGGTGTCCATAAGGGAGTCGGCTTTGGTAATCAAGTCCTTTATGGGTAAACTATCGACATCGGGTATGGCAGCGTGTACAGATTCGGGTAAACGGCTTACCCAAAGGGCACGAAGTAGGTTCACCTCACGAGGAGAGCCATCTGCGACAGGTTGTAGGCGAGTGATACTGGTCATTTCCCTGAGGGTGAGCGAAGCTTTTTGGTCCCCCAACGGTTGTTGAGAGAGTTGAAAAAGCTTTGCTATACAGGCGGCTGGCGATGGTGAGTATTGCTGCAGAAGGTATGTTTTGAGGGCGTCATAGTAATGGTGACGGGGGGGGGGGGGGGGAATGGCAGAAGAAGCGTGTCACCCCGGGGTCACCAATGTGACTAGCCAAGAGAAGGTTGTGACTCAAAGGCAGGATGAAACCAAATGAGTAAGTTTATTACAGAGCATTCGTTTTTATATACATAAACTCCAGGCAAAAAGGGCACAAAAGACAACAGGCATTTTCATGTTCAACCGACACCGCACCGGTTAACAGTTAACAGTGAGAAAAACAGACATGTTATTTCAGGTCCTTGACAGTGCGAGGGGAGAGCGAAGATACAAGCATAATATATACACAAAATGAAATATCGTTACTATGTACAATCGTGTGACAAACGGTTGGTACAATGGAAATGCTAAAAATCTAGAAAATCGGTGGAAATGCAAATGTTATTATCTTAGAAACAAAGAAGTTAAAAGAAAAAAAAGCCTACAAGAATACAGAACAATACCCAACTGTGGAATTTTGAGACTACCACTATTATACCTGTCCTATTTTTCTTCACAGAATTGGGTGATATATAAAAATAGTTAATTGCAAAAATATCAAGCTGCATCATTAATAGCAAATAATTTTGTACTACCTTTGTAATGTGAATAAAACGTGTGTATGAAATTATAGCATTAGCTAATTTTGCATTTAGCTAAATATCCGAATAATTATGTAGACTATTAATTTTTCTATTTGAATGTTGAAAAGTTGTATTGGTCTTGTATTCATGATACATCAAATTCAGGCTTCGATATAGAAATGAAGTTTAGGTGAGTCACAAATTAAACACACGATTGGATGTTCACAAAATTCGACTGTAACTGACCAATGTGTGAAGAAATTATTTATTTATTTTCATTTAATTGTTGAGTGAGAACTTGTTGTTCCAGGAAAGTCTTCCTACATCATATATTGTAAGAAAAGATATGCAGGGGAGGATTGATTGATTGATTTATTTGAAGTTTTCAAGCATCCTACGCAGGGGAGAAAAATGAGCAATATCACTCAAGGCACAAACACCCTGTTAATGACTCTGCTGATGTAGTTCACATAAATTCTCTTTAAATGCAAAATCCACACGTGAAATATAAGTAATTTGATGGCCTGCTTACCTTTGCCAGGTCTAAAGCTATCTCAATCTTAGGCTCTGTTTTGGCTCCATCCCAAGACCCCAGTGATATACTGGACAGGAATTTTGTTAAGGAATTATTGAGACAATGGCAATGGAGGGATCAGTGCTGTATTGTAGTGAAGTAAAACTTAAAGATAAGGATCTTTACCTTCGAAGCATAGAATGAATACTATTACTCTTTCTGTATTTAGATCTACTCCTTTAAATATATCGTGTATACTATCCCGAGATTAAGTATTCATGTTATACATAATTAATAAATAAATGGAGTAGTAATACGAAAGGGTGTAATTAACCTAATCTAGTTATTCAATTAAATAAAATTTACATTTAAAGTTTCTTCTGTATTGTGAATCATTCACCTTAAAAAAAATTTCATTGTTTACATTCTTATTATTACCTTAAGCAAATTGCAAGTCTCTCCATTGAAGATATGGCTTCTCGGCAATTTGTATTCATCCTGGTTAGGTCCAATTCAACCTTTCTCATCAAAATGATAAACTTTGATTTTGGCATTCTGAAATATCGATAAAGTTTCACTCCATCATCTGCTAGTTCTTTGTACAGGGTCCCGAACTCGCCCTCACTCTTTGTTTTCTTTAATGACATGTATCCATATCCTTTCCACTATTCCTCAGAATCTCTCTTCCTCCGCCTCT
>NC_090742.1:58664297-58694297 GCF_036898095.1 Palaemon carinicauda | reverse complement strand
ATTATCATGCTATCAAAAATTTCAACCTCAAGACTAAATCTTTGCGGTATTGTAAATAGAAACTTGTGATCGGCACGATCAAATGCCTTTGACCAATCCAGTTTCATTAAGGCTGCACCCGTGCTACCTCTTTTTTTTTTTTTTTTTTTTTTTTTTCATAGAATGTGAAATTCCTAATAAGAAAATAAGTAAAATTTTAATTGATCTATTCTAAACTCAAGAAAACTCCTCATGTGATATTATCAAAGGAAAATTAAGTTTAATCGTTTAAAGGTTGCTCATGAATGGCAGAGACAAGGGACAGTGACATTGCTCTATGAAGCAGGACTATTCCCTATAGACTGACCATATATCATATGATCAGTGCCCAGACCCCCTCCCCACTCAAGCTAGGACCAGGGAGGGCCAGGCAATGGATGCTGATAACTCAGCAGATAGACTTATAGACTCCTCCAAACCCCCCCAACCTTAGCTCACAGGGATGGTAAGGTTGCAAACACTAAAGGCACTAAGGAGTCTGAGCGGGACTCAAACCCCCGTCTGGCAAACACAAGGCAGAGACGTTACCAATCAGGCCAAAATAACAGTTTTTTTTTTTAATGTTATTTTAATATCAATATTTAACATTATTAATGGTCTCCATTTTGTAATTATATCTGAATCTCCTTTCTTGGGTATGATGGCTTTATCCCCATTGTTCATCTTTACAACAGTTTTGTTCCTGAACACAAACTGGATCATTTCATTTCTATCTCTTTTAATAACACTGAAATATTTAATAACACTGTAACGGTAGCCCATCTATCCCAGGGCTTCTCCCCTTTTTCATGCACCGAAAGGTATCTCACACTTCTTGTTCACTAAGTGGTTTGGTAATTATTCGCTTCCTCCATATCTTACTGTATGAGTCGTAACAACTCATTCTGCATAACATCACTTTCTTTATTTTTTTCAAATATTTTCTCTCATTATCCATAATTGCTTTCTTGCATATTATTTCACTTCTATCATCTATTTTATTTTACTCTAAAAACACCTTGCATCTTTCTCTTTTCCAAGAAGATACACTGATACCTGTTTACCTTTAAAATAATTATTCAATTTTGATATCATCTCTATTCGTTCACGAATTTCATTTTGAATACTATTCATTCCTGATTAACTTTATCAAAATAACAACGATTTGAAATTCCCCATTTCTTTTTGAATTGATGATTTAGTTAAATAAACAACCTTTATTTTTCATTATTCCCCTGTTTTGAGTATCTAATGAATAAATGCTTTTATAAGTTAACTTTTTGTAAACATCCACCAATAAATGAGATTTTCAAAGTTAAAGTTTTTGCTCTAAATAAATTTCCAACATATAATAGAATTATCAGCAATAATATCATTATCAACTACATAAGATTTCAATTTCCAATATCCTTTTCCTGTTACTACAATATTTTCTAATTTCAGGGAGAATTTTACAGGACAGTGCTCTGACCAACTCAAATCTTTTATCAGGATTTCTGCCCAGTCTGGAACCATAACTCTTTCCCAGAAAACTATACTCCGTTTTGGCGATTCATAATGAACCAACCATCTTTCAATTTCAAACTATTCTTTAGATTCAAAAGTGATAACGGGATTTAATTATCTGGACTGGAACAATCTCTCATGTTTCTAGTATAATACAATTCTCCTTCCATTATTATACCGCTTATGTAATTTCTTGATAAATATAAAATGTCACTTCTTAAATTGTTTTCGATCTCTCTTTTAGTTACAGTTGATACTCAACATATAGTACTTACTACAAAAAGTTTGCATCAATGTGTAAATTCAAAACATCTACATTGGATGTATTATTGACAAGTATATGCTAAACCTCCTTTAAGACTGAGAATAATTTATCAAATCAGGAAATACAATTCACAAATATTCAATTTATTTATAAATTTAATATTATGCTCGTGAATAAAAGTAATATGAAGTCTATGTAAGAATAAAAAACTAATTAACCATATTCGCCTAATTACGTTATTTAGCTTATTTACATTGATTGTGGCAACATTTATTGATGAGGAATTAATTTCGAAGTATTCAAGGAATTGCAATGTATGAATATTTAAACATAATACATAGCAGTACTTTGGTTTCATAGAACAATTTCTATAGATATTATCCAATGAGTCACTTTCATCAGAAACATCATTCATATCCGAAGTTTCATCCTTTTCCGTGTCAGAGTTTTATATATTTTTTAGAGTCATTAGTAGCTCATTGCCGTTATCTTTTTTTTTTTTTTTTTTTGTCATCTATTGCATGATGAACCATTAGTTATATAAGTTCCAACTTCCTGTGAATTAATGGTTCCTTGATACTGGTAAAAATGTTCCATGTCAGTGTCGGCTTCTTCACTAATAGGCCTTTCGTAATTTTTTTTTCCTCACTTTCTTCTACGACTTGGAAGCAGCAAGGTCGGAGAGTTTATCACATCCTCCTCGCCTCTTTTTCCAACTTCATCTACTATGCGTTTGTACCGGGATAATTTTTCCTTTTTTTTATGATTTTTTTTACTATTTTTTCCCCTATTGGGGATAATTTCTTGGTATTCTTTTTCACTTAACATGTTTCTTCTCATTTCATACTCACAATCATTTATCATGTGTTCTTCTGATGCACGTCTATAGCATGTAAGTAGTTGCCCATCATAAATGAATAAAACAGTATAATCATAGGTTGTAATGGAGGCGGGACATCAAAGCTGCTTTGAGCGTACAGTGAAAATATTTAACAATACCGCTGGCTACAGGGTTGTATGCGGTTGTTTGATGAAGCGGGATACCGAGGAGTTTGCTAATGATGTCCACATTTGAGAAGAGAAAGTGGTACCCTTTCCGGAAGTAATATCTTCAGGGATACCAAATCTTACTATCCACCTTGAGAGTAAGGCAGATGTACACGAGGTGGACGTTGCAGTTTCAATGGGAATGGCTTCAGGCAAACGAGTGGAGGGGTTGATGACAATGACCAGGTAACGATGTCCTTGTGATATGGGTAGGAGACCTGATACATTAACGTGAATGCAGATAAATCGCCGCTTAGGTTTAGGAAAGGTGCCCACTTCTGAATACATGTGTCGATGTACTTTTGAGGTTTGGCATGAAGTAAAAGTGCGGAACGAATCTTCAGCATCCTTAATAATGCCATGCCAAATGAATGCTGTCTTCAACAGCTTTGTAGTAGAATGGCGCTAGGGATGTGAAATACCATGAATAAACTGAAATCTATATTTGAAGAAAAATCACTATTGAAAAGTTCTTATGAGATGGAAAATTAAATTCTTTTCAGTTTCTGGATGTTCTTGTTACCATGTCTGATGGGGCAGTAGGAGACAGTTAATGTAACGTCCACTAACCTTGGAAAGTGTATCAAATTTAATAACATTTGCTCTAATATATACAAATTACGAGCAATCAAATTACTGCACATTATTGCACAGGAATTCTTTCGTAATGAACTAGGAAGAGCTGTTGATGAGCACCATAGTGAATATAGGAATGAGCTATTTGGTGTTTCTCATGGTAGTGTTCTTGGCCCATTACTTTTCATACTATATACACATTACATGTTGTCTGGCCTCGAAAACAGTCTCGTGGCATATGTAAATGATGCTATTCTCTTCACATCAATTCCATCCACTAAATGTATATCTGGGGTTGCTGAATTCTCTATTAGAGATCTAGCTAAAATTAGCGCATGGTGCAAATTATCAGGCTTGAAGTTGAACCCTAACAAAGTATGATTGTAAGTAGCTCCTCAACATCAGGATCTCTTCATTGATACTGTTTTTTTTTCTAACTCTGTGATTTTTATAACAAATTTACCTTTGAGAAACACATTCGGTCTTTCTATTCTTCAATTGCTCATAAATTGCATTGCTGAGGAAGGGTTTTAAGATTTTCTGTGATCAACCTATATATGTTTTAACTCTTTCATTCTACCTTCTTTTGAGTATTGTTCGCTTGTCTGGTATTCAGCTGCTGAATCTCAATTTTATTTTTTGGTAAGGACCTTACAGTCTATCAACTTTCTTATTCATGATCTAGATATTAGTCTCTAACACATCGTTCAGTTACTTCGTTAAGCATCTTGCATAAGATTTTTCATAATTCTGACCATCCTCTGCATTCAGATCTTCCTGGACAATACCATCCTGTTCGTAAAGCTAGGAATGCAGTCAATGCTAATAGTCATGCCTTCTCCATTATGAGGCATAATACTGTACAGTATTCTAGAAGTTTTATTCCAGGTGTGACCAAGTTGTGGAATGATCTTCGTAATCAGGCAGTTGAATAGGTGGAACTTGCAGTGAATGTTTTTATGTTGAACTGGCTGATGTAAGTTGCTATTTGTACTTTATTTATGAGATATCTCATTTAATGTTGTTACTCCTTTTAATATATGTTATTTCAATTGTTCATTGGTTCTCTGGTAGTTTAGTGAATTTCCTCACTTGGCTACATTTCCCTGTTGGAGCCCTTCATTTTATGGCATCTCTCTTTTCCTACTATAGGGTTGTAGCTTAGAGACTACTACTACTACTACTACTACTACTACTAATATTATTATTATTATCATTATTACTATTAATAATAATAATAATAATAATAACAATAATAATAATAATGATGATAATAATAATAATAATAATAATAATAATAATAATAATAACTGCCTCGTTGGCATTTATTTTGTAGTTGAGCTTCTTAATCGCTCGGAATTTCCTTCTTTCATCGGTAAACCAGACGGCCAGTAACTGTGCTATGTTGATCATGAGTAGCTGGGAGAGAAAATACAAAGAAAAATAATATAATTTTACCAGAATTTACTAAAAGTAAATTGTCTAAAAAAATGATTATATATTAATTTGGCTGTTTTGGGTTATATGGGGGTGGCAAGTGTCTCTTCTCATCTTCAGGTAAGAAGTAGATAATGTGGAGAAATTATTTTTATCTTACTGATGAGAAGGAACTTATTGTTCTGGAAAAGTCTCCCCACACCATATACGCAAAGATCAGCAGGGGAGGAAAAGGAGCCCTATCACTGAAGGCACAAACACCCTGTTAATGACTTAGATGATGCAGTTCACATACCTTCCTCTAAATGCAAAAAACTCTACTCTGTCCAGAGGCTTGAAAATTCCGCACGTGAAAAAAAAGAAACTTGATGGCCTACTTTAACTTTGTCAGGTCTAAAGCTATCTCACTCCTAGGCTCTGTTTCGGCTCCGTCCTATGGACCCCAGTGAGATGGTGGACATATATTTTATGTTATGAAATTGTTGGCACAATGTTAATGGAGGGAGCAGTGATGTATTGCAGTAAAGTATAAATTACAGATAAGGATCTTTAGCTTCGTATCATAAAAATAATACAAATGCACTTGCTACCACACTATTGCTCTTATGTTAGACATAATGAATCAAAAGGAGAGGTGGTAATACGAAAGGGTGTAATTAACTTAACCTAGGTTTTTTACTAAAGAAAATTAACATAAAAAATCAGACATCTTAATAGCAGCAAATCAGGTTAAACAAGCATAAAACAAAATATAAAAAATTCAACTTAGCAAAATCAAAGAGCAGTGAAAATATGCGGGACTCGAGGTTTCTTGAAAGGATAAAAAATTGTAATGGGGTCGGACACGCGGTCCTGTGACCCGAGACTGTACTAGTCTCTAAAGCAAAAGATTAAATGCACAGAATTTGTACAAACAATCCCACGAACTCCGCCCAAAATATGTAAAAGCCAGTTAAACCTAAATCAAGTTAAAATGAATCTAAACTAATCTAAAATCGGGGAAGACTAAGTGACTACACAATTTACCTGCTCTCCTTACTTGAAATACAGCCTTTGTCCTAAAATGGCTGTTACAGCTTATTTTCTTGTAAATTGCCGTTGAGTCTATAGTTTGTACTCTTCGTCTTCTGGCCCACCGCTTGGTTTTCCTCGCTTCTTGGCAGATTGGATATCGCTGGCCCAGTTTCCACGATCGCCTTCTTCCCTCTATCTAGCCGACAGGACATCAAAACTCCTATGGGGTGACTCTTAAGCCAAAGGCAGTCACCTAGGTGACCTTCCAAACAGGTGAGGCTTGTTGTACATAAAATGATGCGTTTGAGGAGAAATATTGAGAATTAAGAGGAAGGCAATGTAACATTGTAGGAAATGAGTAGGAGGCAGTATTTTTTGCAAAATACGAAGAGAGACCTTGAAGCTCTAAGGGAATATACATATATAGCAACCCTACCTATTCTGGCTGACTAAAAATTAAAATTGATAACTTAAATGAGTAAGTAGCAATGGGCTGCTGCGATGGGCACGTAGTTTAAGGAAAGAACCATCGACGTGAGCGTAAGGCTTTTGTTTTGCGTTCCTACGCAGTAACGTCACCACCTTGGAATACAGAGTTGTCAACTAGTTAAATTCAGTGTAGTCTACCCGTATTTTGGTATAGAAACCCAAAGTATTGGAGCAAAAGTTTTAGGGTGACTACAATATTGGGACAAGACCAAATATTGAAAGAAAAAAGAAGAGTGAAGAAAAATTCTTCACAGATAGAAGTAGGCAGAACTAGACCTATTTATACGGCTTGGTGGGTTTGTTAAGTTTGGCGCTGGTAGCTGATTGGTCCTCATGAGCAAAGTCCATACCTAGTATGGGACAATGCTACTCTCCCATTGTCTGAGGTGCTTGCCGGGAGGGGATGCATCACAGTCAGGCTGTTTTTGCACTTATGGCCATCAAAGCTATGTAGGGTCTGAGTATATCTGGGCGGAGCTCATAATGCTGCTCGCTGAGCAGAGCTCTCCATCAGGCAAGCTGTCCCACTGCCTAGATCCCAGGTCCAGTGAAAATCGAGCTGTTTGCTGATTGGACGAGGTATTCACCGGTAGAGTCCCAGTAGCAGGAAAGCTGTTGGGACGCTAATCATTGTTGTCATTAATCTTTGCGAGACATTGGGTGGCGTTCTAAAAACAGGCGGGGAGGAAGACCCTTAACTGGAAACAAGAGATTTCCCTTCTTCCCTTCTGTCATAGTGTCGAGAATATTATATATTTTTATTTAATTGTTGAGTGGGAACTTGTTCCGGGAAAGTCTCCCTACACCATATAGTCAAAGATCAGCAGGGGAGGATAAGGAGTACCATCACTCAAGTCACAAACACCCTGTTATTAGCACTGATGATGCAGTTCACATACCTTCACTCTAAATGCAAAAAAAAAAAAAAAAAAAAAAGATAAAAAAAGTACTCTGTCCAGAGGCCTGAAAACACCACATGTGAAATAAAAGTAATTTGATGGCCTACCTATTGCTTTGTCAGGTCTAAGGCTATCTCACCAGCAGGCTCAGTCCCTGGGATCCCAGTGAGATACTGGACCTGAATTTTATGTTATAAAATTATTAAGAAAATGGCAATGGAGGGAACAGTGATGTATTGTAGTAGAGTAAAAGTTAAAGATAAGGATCTTTACCTCTGAAAAATAGAATGAATATTAAAGTCACTCGCTAACACACTATAACTCTTCTGGTATTTAGACTTCAATATATCTTGTAAACGGTCCTGAGATTAAATATTCCTGTTAGACATAATCAATTGAAAAATGGAGTAGTAATACGAAATGGTTTAATCATCTTGATGTAGTTATTTTATTACACGAAATTTACATGGAAAAATTGGACATCATAACGATAGCAAAAGAGGTTGAGCAAGCACAAAATAAAATCAAACAAATGCAACCTAGCAAAATCAAAAGGCAATCAAAACATGCGTGTCTCAAGGTCTCTTGCAATTATAAATAAATGAAAAGATGTCGGACACATGGTCTTTTGACCCAAGATTGCACTAGTCTCTAAAGCAAAACTTATACACAAAATTTGTACACCTAATCCCACGCACTCAGCCAGAAATATGTGAAGGCCAGTTACTTAAATCATGTTGAAATGAAAATCTAACCTAATCTAAAGATTGGGGAAACTTTATGAGGCCACGTGATTTACATGTATTCCTTACCTAAAAGATAGCCCTTGTCCTTCAGTGGTTGTTACAGCTTGTTTGCTGCACCTTTCGTCTTCTGGCCCACCCCTGGAATACATGCCATGCTTCTTGGCTGATCAGGTATCATTTGCACAGTTCCCGGGATTATCTTCTCCCCTCTCTCGAGCCAACAGGATACCGGTTCTCCTATGTCCTCTGTTTGGTGGGAGTCGAGTGTGGGTGAGCAAGAGCAATGCAAATTGACTGACCAGGTTGGTCAGCAGGTCACGACTACTGCTCGTGCAAGAATGGAGTGACCCTTAGGTCGCGTTGGCTCACCTGGGTTCAGCTTTCAAATAAGTGAGGATCATTGGGCATAGGATAGCCCAGTTGAGGTGACATATCGGGACTTTAAATCATGGCAATGTAAGATTGTAAAAAGTGAGTAGGAGGCAGGATTTTGTGCCAAATACGATGAGAAATCTTGCAGATCTAAAGGAATATACATTCATAATAACCCTAGCTATTCTGGCTTACTAAAAATTAATATTTTAAATGAGCAATTATCAATGGGCTTATGTGATGGGCATACATCTTGAAATTAGTCAATCCTGAATAGCTACTGAGAGATACAATAAGCTGCTCATAAGTCAACAGTACGAACATTTTATTCAAAACTAGTGTAATGATTTATCTCAACAAACGTAGTTTAAGGAAAAAACTATTGTACACCAGTGGAAGGATTTTGTTTTGTGTTTTTACACTGTAACGTTATGAACATGGTGTACAATATTATCAAAAGGTTAAATTAGCGCAGTTTACCCGTATTTTGGTAAAGAAAACGCACAGTATGTGAGCGAAAGTTTCAGGAGTAACTATAATATTGGGAGCTAGACCAAAATACTAAAGGAACGAAGAAGAATGTAGAAAATTTTCTCAAACCCTGGGGATGTAGAGAGGTGTTAGTTTTGGCAAATGTAATTCAATTACTTGTTAGTGTGTGCGAGACAAACATACTGGATCCTGCATCCTGCTTTTCCAACTAGGGTTGTAGCTCAGCAAGTGATAATAATAATAACAATAATAAATGATGAGTGAAGTCGGTCTTCACATCAACGTCCATTTAAAGTTAACAAAACATTGGTAGTGTTAATTAAAATCAAGTTGAAGTTATGTATGAATATGAATGTGGGGAAAACTGAACCTGCAGGCAATGCTTAGCAGAAGAGTTAAGTAAATGAGCAGTGTTAACTTTAAACCTACATTGTAAATATAAACAAAGGATTAAAATTCAATACTTTCCACAAAAGTGGTAAGGATAGAGCAAACGAAAACTGAGGCAATAACAGTCAGGTTCAACAACAAGTCCGATAATGACAAATTCCAAATTATGGAGGCAAATCCCAGTCCCGGTCTGACATCCAATGTTTAACATAAGATATTTTTGCAAATAAAGTGAGAAATGAGAAAGGGAGAAAACTGACTTCCTTCTCAGCGTTAAAATGTGAACAATTATCTGCCACTAGTTTAAATGACAAACCAAGAAAAACTAAGCACATGGGGACATCGTAATTCTGACCGCATGAGTCCTGGACATCGTCTTCAAAGAAATCGTTGGAAAGTGGGGCATTGACAGTACACTTTAACAAAACTCTACTCTGTTTCAGCACGAGTTGAAGGATTTCAGGGGGATTGTAACATCAATATGAGAACTTGTCAAGGCAAAAATTAAATTGATGCTTTGAAGTTATAAAGCAAGAGATTGACCAAAAATATTCTGCTGAATGCTATGGCAAAAATAATGTTACCCTCAAACAATGTGAATCGTAAACCAGCACTAATTTCCGGCGCTAATTTTATGTGTGTGAACTTTGTTAAATCCGCTATCAGGACAAAGGGTTTCTTCTGACTACTAAAGTATTAAGGTTAACCTTACATGGCTCGTCCTTTCTGACAACTAGAGTCTTTAGGCTACGATTACGTGGCTCGTTCAGAGAGGGGGTTTCAAATTCTGACGTGGATGGTTTAGTGACAACAGGGGTTAGAGCAATAGTTACGGGCTTGAGGATGGGACAATCAGGCAAAGAGAGCACTGGTCTGTAGGATGATACGAGCATAATGGGATAGTCTACCGGTAAAGGGCTTTGGCTTTTCTGCCCTTCCCACACATGGTTAAATTGGTTGGTATTGGCGTTACCTCAAGAGGGATCCACGTTGAGACAATGAACAGTATTTCCCCCTGGACACACTGTCAAAGGTGGTACAGCCAATGGTGTTTGATGTTGATCGAACGGTGATTTGGAGAAGCAGGAGGCCTATCATCATTGGAAGGGTAACAGATCAGATTTGACCAGGAATAACTATGCTCAGCTTCGAGCTTTTGCTCAGAGAGTTTATGCCTCAACTGAAAATGAGTACAATTTAACCATAAAAGAAACCCTTTCTGGTACAACTCAGGAACATAAATGGTGGTCTACCCTTAAATCTTCACTCTTTGGTGTAGATGCAACAGTTCCTCCTTTACTTAAACCAGATGGCTCAGTCACTCACTGTCCAAAGGAAAAGGCAACCCTTTTGGCCTATGTTTTTGACAGTAAACAGAGTAATGAAAAATTTGAACGTCCTCATTCATGTTTTCCTGAGGCAAAACTAACTAGTTTAGCTTTTCGGTCTCGAGAAATTGAAGCTCTGTTGATGGACCTTAATGCTTATGGAGGTGTAGACCCAAATGGTATTTTTCCATCGTTTTTTATAGACAGCAGATTTCTTAGCTACAAAGTTATCTGTTATTTTGCGCAAGTTAGCAAGAAGAGGAGCTTTTAGCACTTGTTGGAGGATTAGTAATGTTACCAATCTATGTAAATGTGTTTGTGGTAGCTCAAGTCCCACTGATTACCACCCAATTTCCCTAACTCCCATATTATTTAAAGTTTTTGAGCGTGTTCTGGCAAAACGTCTTAATAGGTTTGCTGAAGGTAATCATCTATTCCCTAGTTTGCAATTTGGTTTTCGTAAAGGCCTTGGTGCATGTGATGCCATTCTTACAGTCTCCAATGCTGTACAGAAATCGCTGGATTGTGGTCGGGAAGTTTGTATGATTGGCCTTGATTTTAGTGCTGCCTTAGACCATGTTAATCATGAGGCCCTTAATTTCAAACTCAAACAGTTGGGAGTGGGTGGGTCGTTTCTTAGCATTATTATTGATTTTTTAAGTAATAGATCTCAAAGAGTTGTTGTTAATGGGTATCATAGTGAGTATAGGAATGTGATATCTGGTGTTCCACAGGGTAGTGTTCTCAGCCCATTACTTTTCATACTAAATGCACATGACATGGTTTGGCCTAGAAAACAAGCTTGTTCCATATGCAGATGATGCTACTCTATTTGCATCAATTCCATCCCCTAAATGTAGATCTTGGGTTGGTGAATCCCTTAATAGAGATTTAGCTAAAACTAGTGCATGGTGCAAATTATGGGGCATGAAGTTGAATCCTAACAAAACTCAAAGTATGATTGTAAGTAGGTCAAGGATGGTGGCTCCTCAACATCCGGATCTCACTATTGATAATATCTCTTTAAATTTGTATAACTCTTTTAAAATTCTAGGTGTGATTCTCGACAGCATATTTACTTTTGAGAAACACGTTAGGTCTGTGTCTTCTTCAATAGCACAAAAAATTGGCTTATTGAGAAAGTCTTTTAAAATTTTCGGTCATTAGTGTATTCTGAAGAAGTGTTTTAATTCTTTCATTCTACCTTGTTTTGAGTATTGTTCTCCTGTCTGGTCTTCAACTGCTGAATCTCATCTTAATTTGTTGGACAGAAACTTACGGTCTATTGAATTTCTTTTTCGTGATCTAGATATTAATCTTTGGCACCGTCGTTCAATTAGTTCATTATGCATGTTGCATAAGATTTTTCATAACTCTGACCATCCTGTACATTCAGATCTCCCTGGATAATTCTATCCTGTTTGTAATACTAGGCAGGCAGTTAATTCTAATAGCCAGGCCTTCTCCATCATGAGGCTCAATACTACACAGTATTCTAGAAGTTTTATTCCAGCTGTTACCAAGTTGTGGAATGATCTTCCTAATCGGGTAGTTGAATCAGTAGAACTTCAGAAGTTCAAAGTTGGAGCAAATGTTTTTATGTTGACCAGGCTGACATGAGTCTTTTTATAGTTTGTATATGACCTATTTGTTTTTGACGTTGTTAATAGTTTATATAGGACATATCTGTTTTGAGGTTGTTACTGCTTTAGAATAATTTATTGTTAACTTGTTCTCATCATTTATTCATTTCCTTATTTCCTTTCCTCACTGAGCTATTTTTCCCTATTGGAGCCCTTGGGCTTATAGCATTTTGCTTTTCCAACTAGTGTTGTAGCTTGGCTAGTAATAATAATAATTATAATTAAGTTTGGGAAATGAGGACGGAACAGGATGCACTGACGTAAATTTACTATTATTGCGCCGTGCTGGAAACATAGTATCGAAACTTGAAGATTTAACAGGCTCGGGATCTGATGCAAAGTTATGAGGTCCATACTTGACTACCGAGAAATTAAGGATGCCCACTAAAGGACCATTAATGGGATTTACAAAGGAGTGTCTCACTGAAGGTGTTGCCATCGAAGGAGAACAAAACTTATTAGGTTTAATGTTTAGATTGTGATGATCCATTAAGCTATTAAGGGGAGCATCTTTGGGATTAGGATAACCCAGTGGAGGTGCCATATCAGGACTTTAGATTAGGGCAATGTAACGTTAAAAGAAGTTAGTAGGAGGCAAAATTTTGTGCAAAATATGAAGAGAAATCTTGCAGCTCTAAGGGAATATACATACTTAATAGTCTTATATCATGACTTAATAGAAATTAATAATTTAAATGAGCAATTAACAATAGCAAAAGGTGGTACAACCTAAGGTGTTTGAGGTTGATCGAACGGTAATTTAAGGTTGGGAAATGAGAACGGAACAGGATGGACTGACGTAAATTTACTAATATTGCGCCGTGATGGCAACATAGTATTGAAACTAGAAGATATAACGGGTTGAGGAACTAATGCAAAGTTATGAGGTCCGTACTTGACTACCGAGAAATCAAGGGTGCCCACTAAGGGACCGTTTTGCAAAGGAGTGTCTCACTGAAGGTGTTGCCATCAAAGGAGAAAAAAACTGATTAGGTTCAATGGTTATATTGTGATGATCCATTGTGCTATTAAGGGGAGCATTATTGGGAGTAGGATAACCCAGTGGAGGTGCCATATCGGGACTTTAGATCAGGGCAATGTAACGTTAAAAGAAGTGAGTAGGAGGCCAGATTTTGTGCAAAATATGAAGAAAAATCTTGCAGCTCTAAGGGAATATACTTACATAATAATCCTACATATTCTGGCTTAATAAAAATTAATAATTTGAATGAGCAATTAGCAATAGGCTGGCGCAATGGGCATACATCTCAAAATTAATCACACCTGAATAGCTACTGAGTGATAAAATAAGCTGCTTATAAGTCAGCAGTATGAACGTTATTTACAAAACCAATGTAATGGTTTATGTCGACACATGTAGTTTAAGGAAAGAACCATCGTTCGCCAGTGTAAAGCCTTTGTTTCACATTTTTACGCTGTGACGTCACGAACATGGCGTTCGGTATTGTCAATGAGTTAAATTAGCACAGTCTAAACGTGTTTCGGTAAAGTAAAATCACAAAGTAACGGAGCGAAAGATTTAGGAGTAGCTATAATATTGGGAGCTAGACCAAAATACTAAAGGAAAGAAGAATAAAGAAGAAAAATCCTTCACACGTAGGAGCAGCGCCTAACATGACACAGACATAGACAAGGACGATGCCGATCAGAGGCCCAGCACATTGTCTGGGACTGAGACGCTCTTGGCAAGCTCCTCATCAAATCAGATTAGGTAGGGACTTTGCTCACTATTAAGGGATTCAGGCAACCCAGATCTACATTCAGAGAATGGAATAGGGGAAAAGAGGGAAATCATAAGCATATGCAAAGAGCTTGTTTTGTAGGTCATATCCCATATCATGTGTATATAATTGGAAAAGAAATGGGCCAAAAACATTATACTATTCGACATCAGATATCACATTCCTATATTCTCTATGGTGTCTAGAGGATTGTCTATTCATATCTGTTGTACATGTTATAATTATTATATGATCCTATTTCATTCATGTGCATTATAGGATCCTATTTCATTTATGTGTATTGCGTCATCTATACATTGGCGCTCATTTGTGAGAATGTAAGCAAACAGTGTTTCAGTTTGGCAGCTCATTTACTCGCTGCGTATATGGTACAGTATTATTGTCTATAGACTTTAGCTAAACTTTATTATCTATTATATGCTAGCAGCAAATGGTTCATTAGCTAGCTGTGTATACTGTGAATTTACTAACTGACCCATATATGCTATTAGGTGTCAGTATAATTTCATATTGAATTTATTTTGACTGCCGATGCAAATGCCATTTTATTTCTCATCATGCTATCTTTCATTGCAGATATTATCATTGTCATGTGATGCCTTACAAGTGATAATAAACATTTCATGAACAAAAAGTGAATCTTATTTATGATAATATCAGTGATCTTGCTACATTACAATGCCTGCTGTACAATGCCCCATCGACAATTGCAATTATGTGACCCCCGACCTGTCTGACGCCATTGTTGCTGCCCTACTGACCGCCCATTGCATAAACCACACAGCTGCTGCTCGACCAGGTGCTGCAGCGCAACATGCACAAGTGGAAAAGGTTAAGAGGCCTACCATCACTGCCGCAGGAACCACTGAAGAATGGTCATATTTTTTAATAAGGTGGGATGAATATGTAAATGCCACAGCCATTAACGGGCAAGAAGCTGTTGTTCAGCTGCTAGAGTGTTGTGAAGATCAATTGCGTAAAGATGTGACTAGAGCTGCTGGAGGCAGCCTCCTCGCAAAACCTATTGCCGAAGTCATTGCGGCCATTCGAGCCCTAGCCGTACGTGAAGAAAATGTAATGGTGGCACGGGTCACACTCCATAGTATGAGGCAAGACAGAGACGAACCCATCCGAGCATTTGGAGCCAGATTAAGGGGGCAAGCTGGTATATGTAAATTCCTCCTAGATTGCCCTTCCTGCGATAGTGAAGTGAATTATACCGAGCCAATTATTCAGGATATCCTTATCAGAGGCATTGAAGACCAGGAGATACAACTTGACCTGTTGGGTAACACAAATCAAAACATGACACTAGAAGAAGTTTTTAGATTTGTAGAAAGAAAAGAAGCCGGTAAACGCTCAGCGTCTTTATTCACGGAATCCCCAAGCACCGATGCCTCAAGTTCGTACAAAAAATTTAACCGAACCAGGATTGTGAAACATGACTTAAATAAACCTGCTTCTGATGTGAGTTGCTCTTATTGTGGTAAAACAGGGCATGGCAGAAAGGCCCCTGCAAGTCTCAGAAAATCAGAATGCCCTGCATTTGATAAAACATGCCTTTCTTGCAATAAATTACACCATTTTGCTTCAGTTTGCAGGAAGAAATCACCTCAGGCAAGTGGAACACAATCACATGCTGCAATCCAACCTGAAGATAATGCTGTGTTTAATGAACTTTGTTCTGTCACCACATATCATAACAACTCATCCATTACACTTGATCACCATCAGTATGACGCTATGTCAAAATCATGGATTAAAAGGCCCTCTGGGCCCCAACCATTCATTAACCTCAAAATATCCACTTCCTCAGAAGACTATTCCCACTTCGGCTTCAAACTTCACGCCCCACCGAAAGCAGCAGTGGCTCGAGTAATGGCAGACACAGGCTGTCAGAGTTGTCTGGCAGGTATCCATGCTCTGAATAAACTTCACATCAAGCATTCTGATCTGATTCCAGTTAATATCTCCATGAAAGCTGCCAACAGTAAAGGCATAAATATTCTAGGAGCCGTTATTCTTCGCTTTACAGGTACCAACAACAGGGGTAAATTGGTTGAAACCAGACAAATCACCTATGTCACCGACAACTCTGACAAGATTTACTTGAGCAAAGAGGGCTGCATCGCCTTAGGTATAATCTCTTCCACCTTCCCCTGCATTGGCGAAGCGACACAGGAAACATCATCGACTAATATTCAGACAGAGGAATGCTCGTGCCCCCAGAGACAACTCCCCCCACCACCACCCCAAAAGTTACCATTCGCTGCAACGGAGGCTAATAGAGAGAAGTTGCAGAAGTTCCTCCTAGATCACTACGCATCCAGCACTTTTAATACATGTGAACACCAAAAGCTACCCATGATGTAAGGACCCCCATTAATATTAATGATTGATCCACATGCTGAACCAGTAGCGGTACATACCCCTATACCCGTTCCCCTTCACTGGCAGGATGAGGTAAAACAAGGACTGGACCAGGATGTGAACCTAGGAGTCCTCGAACAGGTGCCCATAGGCGAGCCTGTCACATGGATGAGCCGTATGGTAGTATGCGCCAAGAAGAATGGTAAACCACGTCGCACAGTAGATCTGCAAGCCCTCAACCTCCATGCCACTCGCGAAACACACCACACACCATACCCTTTCCATCAAGCTCGTGCAGTGCCAGCAGGTAAACGTAAAACCGTCTTAGATGCCTGGAATGGATACCACAGCGTACCGCTACGGCCCGAAGACCGTCACCTAACAACATTCATCACACCATGGGGCCGCTACAGGTATTGCACGGCCCCACAAGGATACATAGCTTCTGGTGACGGCTATTCCAGACGATACGACGAACTGGTCGGTCATATCCCGAACAAAACCAAGTGCATCGATGACACGTTGCTCTGGGCAGACAACATAGAGGAGAGTTTCTTCCAGACAGTACAATGGTTAGATGTTTGTGGTCATAATGGTATCATTTTAAATACTGACAAGTTTGTTTTTTCAGCTAACACTGTCCAGTTTGCGGGGTTTGAAATCACACCAGATTGCGTCCGGCCATGTGAGAAATATTTGTCTGCAATACGCGATTTCCCCACACCAAAAAACATAACCGACGTGCGCTCCCGGTTTGGCCTCATCAATCAAGTCTCTTATGCCTTCTCTATGACCAAACGCATGACCCCGTTTCGTAACTTTTTGCGCCCTGGCAACCCTTTCTGTTGGGACAGACACATGGACACCCTTTTTGAGGAATCTAAAGATCACATAATCGACGAAATCAAGAGGGGCGTTCAGATCTACGATAAAGAAAAACCAACATGCCTTGCTACCGACTGGTCCAAATCAGGCATTGGGTTCTGGCTCACCCAAAAACACTGCCTGTGCACACCAACCCGGCCATTTTGCTGCAAATCGGGCTGGAAAACCACCTTAATTGGGAGTAGATTCACACACCCAGCAGAGTCTCGTTATGCACCCATTGAAGGAGAGGCCTTGGCTGTAGTGGAAGCCCTTAACAAAACCAGATTCTTCGTCCTTGGATGCCCTAGCTTGTTCATCGCAGTGGACCACAAGCCCCTACTTAAAATCTTTGGTGATCGATCTTTTGAAGACATCTCCAATGCTCGCCTTCGAAACTTAAAAGAAAAGACACTACGATACCGCTTCGAAATGGTCCATGTTCCTGGCACAAAACACAAAGCAGCCGACACGCTCTCACGACATCCCACAGGCAATGGTCCTCCAATGAAACTACGTTTGCAGGACGACATCGCATCCATGCACTCCTGCAGTGATGAAATAAAGGATGATATCGACTCTGCCCTGCAGTGTGCACACGTTACATCCCTGCAAACCCTCGGCTCAGTGACGTGGCACAAAGTTCAAACTGCAACTAACAGCTGCCCGGACTTTCAACATCTGATCTCACTGATTGAAAATGGCATCCCCGAGGCTAAGAATGATGTACCACCGCATCTCCACGAATACCATAAGTTCCGCCACAAATTGTATACTGTAGACGGTGTAGTCAACTACAAAGACAGAATTGTGATCCCCCCCACCCTTCGTAAACAAGTACTCCAAGCCCTTCATGCAGCTCACCAGGTAATCACCTCGATGACAGCACGAGCAGATTCGTCTGTATTTTGGCCCGACATCTCTAAAGATCTCCAAGACACACGTATGAACTGTTATCACTGTAACCGCATTGCACCTTCCCACCCCGCCCTTCCCCCACATCCACAAAACCCTCCTGCCTATCCATTTCAGCATATTTGTGCCGATTTTTTCCACTACAAAGGACAACAGTACCTCGTTGTAGTGGACAGGTATTCAAATTGGCCTGTCATCGAACGCGCAGCAGATGGTGCCACTGGGCTTATCAACAGTCTACGGAGGATATTCGCAACATATGGAATCGCTGATGAGCTTTCTTCTGATTGTGGCCCAGAGTTCTCTGCAAAAATCACTCAAGATTTCCTTCAGGCTTGGGGGGTCGACCATCGTCTTTCCTCAACCTATTTTCCCCATTCTAATTGTAGGGCAGAGGTTGGCGTTAAAATAGCGAAAAGACTCCTCACCGACAACACTGGGCCCACAGGAGACCTGAACATCGACGCCTTTCAGCGCGCCGTCCTTCAATACCGGAATACCCCTGACAAAGAAACCAAAGTTTCTCCAGCTATGTGTATCTTCGGAAGGCCCATTAAGGATTTCATCCCCATCTTGCCAGGAAAATACAACCCCCATCCCACTTGGAGAAGCACCCTCGCAAAATGCGAGGAAGCACTCCGGAATCGCCATATGAGAATGGCCGAGTACTGGACCGAGCACACTAAGCGGCCCCCGCCATTGAGAGTTGGCGACAACGTCCGCATCCAAAACCAGACAGGCCCGAACCCATTAAAATGGGACAAAACAGGCGTTGTGTCCGAAGTGCGTCAATTCGATCAGTACATTGTCAGGGTCGATGGCTCTGGAAGGGCTACTCTTCGCAACAGACAATTTCTGAGGAAATACATCCCTGCTATTCCAAGACGACCACGATTAACCATTGGATACCCAATTCCCCAGCACGAGAAATCACGTCAACGCCCATCATCGCCACCAGAACCTGATACAGAACCGCACTCTACTGATCGACTGGAAGTGCCATACCCTGCGCCTACATCTCCCACAGATGCCACACCACCCCCATCACCACGTCCTCAATCTCCCATAACACCTGTTCACCACCCACAGACACCTGACGCAGCACTACATGATGCACACCCTGATGCCTCTCCTGATAATTTCTTTCAAGCTCCCCCAAGTGCCCTTCCGGATCGTCCTCAGAGGCTGCGCAAGAAGCCTGCCTACTTGACTGACTATGATTGTAATACGTATTGATTCGTTTTTGCAGACCAATACTTTTCCACCCTTTATTTATCTTAATGATATTATATTTTTCATTCAGCTATGCTCCATAGCCACATAGCTAATATGCTTTTATAAAGTAGTTTTCATATATTGCTCTAACATGTTCAGTTTTGTTTTTGAGTTTTCTTATTAGTACCCCAAAAAAACTTGGGAGGAGGTAGAGGATTGTCTATTCATATCTGTTGTACATGTTATAATTATTATATGATCCTATTTCATTCATGTGCATTATAGGATCCTATTTCATTTATGTGTATTGTGTCGTCTATACATTATGTGCATTATAGGATCCTATTTCATTTATGTGTATTGCGTCATCTATACATTGGCGCTCATTTGTGAGAATGTAAGCAAACAGTGTTTCAGTTTGGCAGCTCATTTACTCGCTGCGTATATGGTACAGTATTATTGTCTATAGACTTTAGCTAAACTTTATTATCTATTATATGCTAGCAGCAAATGGTTCATTAGCTAGCTGTGTATACTGTGAATTTACTAACTGACCCATATATGCTATTAGGTGTCAGTATAATTTCATATTGAATTTATTTTGACTGCCGATGCAAATGTCATTTTATTTCTCATCATGCTATCTTTCATTGCAGATATTATCATTGTCATGTGATGCCTTCCAAGTGATAATAAACATTTCATGAACAAAAAGTGAATCTTATTTAGTGTCCCTCGACAGCAACTCTTGCAATATATTACTAAAAAATTCAATGATAATGCCAAGAAAAGACCCACCGACTCGTGTATAATGCGGTGAAAAGCAACACTAAAATCGTGGTCAATCATACGACTTTCCTAACCGCAGCATTCGGAAGCACAAGAAAGGTATTACTTGCTCGAAGGCCTTAGCGAAAAGCAAATTGCAAACTAGGGAATAGATAATTACTTGAAGCTTAATTTCGACGTTCTTAAAAAGATGTTCAAAACTTTTGATAATATGGGATGTATGGAGAATAGGCAGTAATCAACTGGGATAGAGGTATCATAGACTCATTGGCCTAATGGAATAAAACATTCATGTAAAGAGTAAAATTACCAATAATTCAACAATTGCTAAAAGAACGTCTTGCTAACGTGTAGAAAATGGTAAATAACATTGAAGCTAAGAGATAAGCTGTTTTTTTTCTTTATAAAATATAGGAGAATAATACCATTTGGGTCTACACCTCGATAAGCATTGGGATACATCATAAAGAATTTACTTTCGCTGTACCGAAAAGCGAAATTAGTTACTTTAGTCTCGGTAAAAAGGGAAGGAGGAAGATCGACTTTCTCATCAATCTTCCTATTACCATACATACACACACATCCATACACACACACACACACACACACACACACACACACATATATATATATATATATATATATATATATATATATATATATATATATATATATATATATATATATATATATATATATATACAGAAATCCCCTTTTGATGGCATTTTTAGACTGAAAAAGATGTTGATAGTGTGCACCGGTCAGTATTGTGGAGAGTTCTTCATTATTATGGAGTTACTCTCAAATATGTAAATTTGATTACGTCTGTTCATAACAGTAGCAAGTGCAAAGCTATTGTTAGTGGAGTCCCATCAAAGGAATTTCCATTGAACAGTGGAGTTCTTCAAGGTGATGTATTGTAACCTATGTGGTTTATCACCTTCATGGATTTTGTAATGCATAGTGCAGTGTGGGATGGTGGAGTAGGATTGGACTGGATTGGTAACAGGAATTTTTGGGCTCCGCCCATATCGTCCAGATGGAAGTTACTTTAAAGTAGCTTCCTAGGGTATATTTGACTACAGTGATATTCCCTGAGAATATTACCTTATGTTATCCAGAATTCTAACTCCTGGCGCGAATATCCCTAACTTTTACTTTTAGGGATATCGCATAATATCAGAGGACGTATTCTTGACACGCCACATAGCAATCTTTACCCCGAATAGCATTTACGCTTCAAGAGGGAAAGTGGCAAGAAACGAAAGGGGAGCCGTTATTAAGGCACCACTCCTTACTGTTTGAGTACCTAGATGACGTCATATCCGTGCGCCATCTTTATTCCTTATCTCGTAGCGCCATTGCTCGGTGATTTTCCTGTGTTTTCTCACTATTTTAGAATAATCTAAGATTTATCATGCTTTCTCCAGCCTCATCTGCCTCTGGAAAGTTGAGTATTGATCTTTACATTGTATAAATGTAAGCTCTTGCCTTGTTTTAGTATGAATCAAAGTTGAATTAACGTTGCAAGAGCTGCTGCCTAGCCGGAGGCGTCATGGACAATGTAGTTCATAATGCATGAGTCATTTAGTTAGCCAGAACGACCTTCCTGGCCTTAATAGCTTTAATATTTTTAGCTATTTAGTCTCCATTGCTTGGAATGCTTTATATTATGCCGATAGTATTATTTTTAGCTTCAGTGATTTAGGTACCGAACCTATTGATGCTAGGCTTCTTAGCCTAGGCGGTCAGTTTTAGTACTTCATGCATGATTTAATAGACTTTCCTAGTGTTATAAATTAATGAAGCTTTAGGCAAAATTTTATACTTGTAAGATATATATACATATGCATAATTTCCTCTTCCAAGATAGTATACGAGAGAGTTTCGGTGATTTAGGTAATCGATTCTCACTGCCTCTAGTCTACTAGCCTAGTGGTTTTAGTATACTTTCATACATGGCCCTGTTTGCTCTTGTATCCTGCTATTCAAGTGGAGATAGATACCTCCTAGACATTTGTAGGACAATACTACTCTCCTTTGGAGATTTAAGAGCAATCTCTCTTTCCCTCTGAGTTAGCCTAGGCTTAACCCTAGTCGGTGATACCTTGAATTGCATTCAGGTAGAACTAGACTAGGGTTTTCTGTCCTTTACCGGTAACCGCAGATGCAGGTTTATGGGTTTGGTCAGAACCTTAGAGTATTTAGTCTGTGGTCGGTAATTGACTAGCAGGGTGAATGGTATTCCCCTATTAGGTTAGGTTACCGACATAGGAGGCTAGACCTCCCTAGGCCATTCTTGAAGGTCTTGTATGACATGATACCTTCTCCCTGTGGCCTAGCAGACTAGTCCCATGCCGGCAGACCATAGGCTGAAGAATAGAATTCTTCTACTGCTTAGGAGACACCGGCACTAGAACTCTGTTCCTTATGGTTAAGAGGCAGCAGCGTGGGTGCTGCCGACCCCTTTACTGTATTAAACTGATCCTAGGCTCGAGAATGGAATTCTCTAGCCACATTGGATAGCTCTAATACCAGAACAGAGTTTTGTTAGGTGAGGTAGGACAGGCTATACTGCCGGCTCCTTCCACACCTTATGGGACCCTCACCCCTCCCCATTCTGTCCTTAGTGATGGCCTAGCATCGGAAACTCTTGGCCATCGTCCTACAATCGACCCGATTGCCGGCAGATTGTTGGATTGGCTCGGGTTTTATGTCTGTAGCTCGGCTGTGCCGGCTGCCGGAACAAGTCCCTTTACTTTTGAGTGTTCTTCAGCCCTCTCTTGGACTGCCATCCATAAACTTTGCTGGCAGGGACCGGCAATGTTGTGAATGGGTGGAAGCTTGAATGATACATTCTCCCCTTCCATTTGAACCCTCGTTCTTGATAGAAGGTGGTAAGGCAGAGTTCTTATTTAATCCTTCGATCCATGCTTTCTCTCTCTCTCTCTACTGGCTAGTACCACTGGGTCCTAACCTACCGGCAGCTATGACTAGCTGCCGGCAGCCGGATAGGCCGCCGACCGCTGGATATAATACCTATATTCACCAGCTGGCATAGACTGCCGGCAGCCGGCGACCCTCCGGCGGCCGGCGACCCACCAGCAGCAGGCGAACTGTCGCCAATTATCCCAGAAGGCAATATGTCTTCTGAACTGTACCCAGTTACTAGCCTGCCGGCATATGCCAGCGGATACTACAGTATATGGTTATACAGTAGCCAGTATAATTGCAATATAGATCATACTGCAAACAGAAAACTACAGTATAGATTATACGGTAGCCCAAACGTTCTTCTAACATACTCTGTATCGTCATGCACAGCCTGTTGTTGAGACCATATAATATAAAGAAAGTAAGTTCTTTCTATAACTTAATTAGTGATCACTTATATCAATTCCCAATATTAAAACGTCTGGAAACTGGTGTTAAGTTACACTTTACTATCCTTATAGGATAGAAATCTTCCAATGGTTTTCTAGTATACAATTACCCATAATTTTAAATTTGAGGGAGGTTACAACAATCGGCTGGGCAGGAATCACATGTATGTGTCTTTCCTATTTCTTTTCTAGCTTATCTATCCTAAGCTACATGCAAAGACAATATATTGTATACTTAATATTGTGAGATTAATCACCCTATACTCATTTTATTTTCCTCCCTTTACAGGAGGACTAACCCAAGTGTGGGAGTATGTTCTGCAATGTCCACAGCAAGAACTTCTGCGGCCATGAGATGTGCAGGACGCACGCACGCTGTACAGCTACCAAGGGGGCTCTGAAATATTGGGACCCACATGTATGTAATATCTGTAAGAATTTAGTTACTGAGGCTTTCGAAGGCCTTTCGTCAGTGGAGTCAAGGGATGCAGCAAGGGAGAAGCTGTGTAAATGGGTCCACGGTTTTCAAAAGAATACCACGGGGCCTTACCTTCCAAGTGCGAAGATGCGGGCCTAACTTTTCCCTAGGGCATCTACAGATGCGGTTATCCCTCAGCCTCACCCAGAGATCCCCTGCATCCAGATTCCAGTAGAGTCTGATGTCTCGGATGCAATGAAAGACATCTAGCTTGATGACAAGATGTCAGAAGTGTTAGAGGGCTTTGAAAAGGACCTTCTTGCGGAAGATCAGGAAGAGGAGTCGACCGTGGCTCCTGAATCCGAGGAAGAAGAGGCCGAAACAGTATCGGTCTCATCAGTTCCTTCCTGAGAACCTGTTCCCTCGACGTCATCTGCTCCCCCATTGGTCGACATAGGGGCGACTTTTTCGTCAATTATGACGATGGTGCAGCAGATTCAGAAGCAGAATCCTGAGAAGGAAGCTGCGTTAAGGTTAGAGATGCGGCAACTAGCAGCATCCCGTACATCTCAGAAGAAACTTAACGTTAAGGATCTTTCTCCATTCTTGGATGTGAACGCTTGGAGGCATGCTGAGTACATGCTAATGACTACGGGAAAGATCTACATTTCTGAGAAGCTGTGTTCAGTCCCCATCGAAGATGTGGAATTCTGGCCCAGCTTCGGGGCTTACCCAGACTGCTTCGTCCTTCTGAAGGCAGAGCTTGCTTCAAAGGATTAGACAGAGCAAAAAGAGGTCATGGTCTTTGACCATACCAAAGCAGAGGCTTTGCTGACGCACCTTGAAGGAGAGGGACTTCACTAACTTAAAGGTGCTGGCTCTGAGCAAGAAGCATCCCTCCTTTGTTGCTTCATCTTCCCGGGCCTTCCCCTTTATGGAAAAAGGATACAAGGCTGCTTTAAAAGCGATTGAAGTAGAGAAACCTTGTCCTTCACCAGAAGAATATAAGCCGTTATCCCTAGCTTTACCTTTAGACCAGAAGGACTGGAAGAATGTACACCTTACCTTTTCAGTCGGGAAGTTGGAGGCTGATATTGCCGGACGCCAGTTCGGCGAGGACCTCCCAAAGTTGTCAGATTTTCTCCTGCGCAGGGAGCAGGAGACTAAAGAAAGACTTGCCACCTCTATGTCTCATCAAACTATTCTAGAGACAATGGCAAGCGATCCCCAGAATCCAGATATGTTTATGGTTGTTGCCTAAACACATTTGGCAATGGTTACGAAGGACCGTTATGGCTTTATCAAAGCCATAAGAGCTTGCAGAGAGTTCGTGTTCGAGGCGCCTCGGCTGCGGTGAGACACGAACCGAGGGAGCTGATATCGTCCAGTATCTGGGGAAAGGACCTCTTCCCAAATGAAGTGGTCAAAGAAGTAGTTGATATAGCTGCCACGGAGAATAGGAACCTTCTCCAGAAGTGGGGCTTGTCAATGAAGAGGAAGTCTTCCCCGAATAAGGGTCCCCAACCTAAGAGGAAGACAAAGAGGCCAAGGGCGCCTTCTCGCCCCCCTAGACAACAACTTCCCGCGGCTGCGGTGCCCCTGGTGGTATCACAACCACCTACTACATACCAGTTGGTACCCCAGCAAATGGCGACACAGTTGCCAGCTTTTACCCCAGCTTTTGAGAGGCAGTCTACTACCTTTCAGCCAAAAGCTAGAGGTTCATTCAGAGGCTCCTCTAGACACGCCTCAAAAGGCAGAGGTAATAAAGGAGGATGCGGCCAAGGAAGAAAGTCTCTGGTCACCAATCCAAGTGAGATGCTTCCAGTAGGAGGAGGACTATTCTCTTTCCGGGATCGCTGGACCTTCGATCCCTGGGCCCACAGCCTAATCAAGAACGGACTGGGTTGGAGCTGGAATGTAGCTCCACCATCTTTCCCTCAATTCTTCCAACACTCAACCCCCGTTCTGGAAGAATATGTCATAGAACTCTTGGACAAGAGAGTAATAAATAGGGCGAAGTCTATCAAATTTCAAGGAAGGCAGTTTTGTGTTCCAAAGAAGGACTCAGACATACTCAGAGTCATTCTGGACTTGTCACCACTCGACAAGTTCATAGTAAACTACAGGTTCAGGATGTTAACCCTTCAACACAAAAGGACCCTGTTGCCCCAGAAGGCATACACAGTCTCCAGAGACATGGCAGACGCCTATTGGCATATCCCAATCAATCGCCAAATTTCCTCCTACCTAGGATTCAAGCTACAAAAGAAACAATATGTCTTCAGAGCTATGCCTTTCAGTCTAAACATAGTCCCAAGGATCTTCACGAAGCTTGCAAACGCAGTCGTTCATCAATCACGCCTAAAAGGAGTTCAGGTAGTGGCGTATCTGGATGATTGGCTGATGTGGGCAGCATCCGAAACGGAATGCATGCTAGCCTCCTAGACAGTGATCCAATTCCTAGTACATCTGGGATTCAAGATCAACGCCAAAAAAGCCTCGACTTTCTCCAGGTCAAAAGTTTCAATGGCTCAGAATTCATTGGAACTTACAGTCACACAAACTCTCCATTCCATCAAAGAAGAGGAGAGAGAAAGTTGGATCTGTCAAGAGACTTCTAAGATCCGATCGGATATCAAGACGCGAACAGGAGAGAGTGCTGGACTCCCTTCAGTAGGTATCAGTGACAGACCCAGTGCTAAGAGCACAATTAAAGAATGCAACAGGAGTCTGGAGAAGATATGCATCAAACACTTGAAGAAATCTAAGAAGAATGATACCAACTCATCTGCGATCACTGCTCAATCCGTGGTCGGAGGCCAAGCACCTAAAGAAATCGGTGCTTTTACAACCACCTCCACCTTCAGTCATCGTTCACACGGACGCCTCCAAGGAAGGATGGGGAGGTCACTCTCACCATCGGAAAGTCCAAGGGACTTGGTCCTCTCTTCTCAAGACCTTCCATATCAACATTCTGGAAGCCATGGCAGTTTTTCTAATTCTGAAGTAACTGAATCCTCACTGCTCGACCCACATAAGACTGGTTCTAGACAGCGAAGTGATAATGAGATGTCTGAATCGACAAGGCTTGAGATCGCCCCAGATCAACCAAGTGATGTTGGCCATCTTCAATTTAGTGGAAAAGAAGAGATGGCACTTATCATCAGTTCACCTCCAAGGGTTCCGCAATGTGACGGCGGACGCTCTATCCATGTTTACACCGATAGAGTCAGAATGGTCCCTAAACGCAGGATCATTCTCCTTCATCTTACGTCAAGTCCCAGAACTGCAAAGCGACCTCTTCGCGACGAGCAGCAACAAGAAGCTACCTCGTTGCGTGGCACCATACGAGGACCCTCTAGTGGAAACTGTGGACGCAATGTCCCTAGATCTTCTGTTGAAAGTCCTCAACAAACTGAGATCCTTTCTGGGAACGGCAGCTATAGTGGCTCACAAGTGGCCGAACAGCATATGGTTTCCTCTAATATTGGAACTGCGACTGAAGCTGGTCCACTTGCCGGACCCAGTTCTGACTCAACAAGTACAGAAGTCGACTGTCTTCGCTTCATCACAGAAAACTCGAAACTTTCATCACATGATTTTCTCTCCTTAGCAGTCAAGAAAAGGTTTGGGATTTTGAGAGACATTATAAACTTCTTAGAAGAATAAAAGTCTAAATCTACCAGAAGACAATACGAGTCGTCCTGGAAGAAATGGGTTACCTTTGTCAAGGCAAAGAAGCCAAAAGAAATCTCTACAGATTTCTGTCTATCATTCTTTATTCATCTTCATGCACAAGGATTAGCAGCCAACACGATATCTACGCGTAAATCTGCCTTGACTAGACTCTTGCTGTATGCCTTCCAGGTAGACTTCTCTAATGAAATCTTTAACAAGATCCCTAAGACCTGTGCTAGGCTTAGGCCTGCAGCACCTCCGAGGCCCATTTCGTGGTCCTTGGATAAGGTTCTTCATTTGGCATCAACTCTGAACAATGAAGATTGCTCTCTGAAATATTTGACCCAGAAAGTTATATTCTTATTTGCACTAGCCTCGGGAGCCAGAGTTAGCGAAATAGTGGCCCTTTCGAGAGATGAGGGCCATATTCAGTTCAAAGAAAGGGGACAACTGAATCGTTTTCCTGATCCAATATTTTTCACTAAAAATTAGTTACCCACCAAAAGGTGGGGTCCCTGGAGAATCTGCCCTCTGAAGGAAGATGTGTCTCTATGTCCAGTAGAGTGCCTAAAGGTCTATCTTCGTAAAACTTCAGACTTTAGGGGAGGACAGCTCTTTGAGGGAGAAATTTCAGGTTCTAATTTATCTCTGAAACAAGTAAGGGCGAAGATCACCTACTTCATTCGCAGAGCGGATCCGGACAGTACACCCGCAGGTCATGATCCGAGAAAGATTGCTTCATCTCTGAATCTTACCTAAAATATGGATTTTGAAAGCCTTCGCTAGTATACTGGATGGAAGTCATCCAGGGTGTTTTTCAAACAATATGCGAAGTAAGTGCAAGAGATCAAAAGGTTTGTGGTAGCGGCAAGTAGTGTGCTAAAACCTACCGCTTAAATACTGCGAGGAACAGTGAATTATTTGGGACTGTTATGTGAAGGGTGTACATGCTGACTCCCTACGGAGCAACATATTGAGTGAAGTGTTACCAGGGTGACACTGTGGACTGTTCCAATTGTAAAAGGTGAAAGAAGCATAAAAGAATAACACCTGTGCCATGCGTACCATTACCCAAGTGTGAACAGACTCTCATGACAGAAATTTGAATAAGAAAATTTACAAAAATTTTTCTTTCCTGGTGGCTTTAAGTGTTTCTTTTCAGATGAAACAAGTATCTCTGATATTACTTCTATATTTATGCTTTCGAAATTTTTTCCTAATAACATTTTTTACTGTACTATAAAATGTAAATTAACTTATTTTATTGATTATCAATAAAATTATAATTGAATTTTGCGTCTTATTCGCCCGAAAAATTCAGATAAATAAAAACGTGTTTGAGCATTTATTGATCATCCTTTTATTTTTGCATATATATAAGAGAATATCTATAAATATTTGTTCAAACAGGTAAACAAACCTTCTCTATGTGTGTACACATCAGGATTTTTCAGTCTTTCATTACGACTGACTTCATATACCTTGATTGTAATGCTGACCTATACAAACAATTGTTTCTACATGGATACAAACCTGTCTGTCTTTGCATAGAGCTAGCCCAGTAGACCCAGGGAGGTGTCGGTAGTTCATGCATACATTTGTTCCCTTCCAGATACAAACTCTGATTGTAAAGGTATATGGTGAGACCAGTATACCTGTTTGTTTGCTAGGTTGTTCATATGAAATATGCAATCCTCGAGACTTTTTACAAAGTCTGGCAGGACTCTTCCCTGTAGGGGGCAGGAAGCACTAACATAGTTCACGATTAGTTGAAATGATGTATAACGGTAACATCATACGTCGCTAGGTCTAGATGACCAAGGAAAGTCTGTCTTGAGGTTAGGCACTAATAGAAAATCCACAGATACATTAATGCTCTGGTAAACTTCTATCAGGACGACATGGCCTGAGCCCAAAAAACGGATTTTGAGCGAAGCGAAAAATCTATTTTTGGGTGAGATAGCCATGTCGTCCTGATGGACCCGCCCTCATTTTTATAAAAGGGCTGGATGAATCCCTCCCGAAAGTACTGTATCTGTAGCACCTCGCTTAACGCTATAAGGAATAAAGATGGCGCACGGATATGACGTCATCTAGGTACTCAAACAGTAAGGAATGGTGCCTTAATAACGGCTCCCCTTTCGTTTCATGCCACTTCCCCTCTCGAAGCGTAAATGCTATTTGGGGTGAAGATTGCTAGTGGCGTGTCAAGAATACGTCCTCTGATATTATGCAAATCCCTAAAAAGTAAAAGTTAGGGATATTCGTGCCAGGAGTTAGAATTCTGGATACCTTAAGGTATAAATCTTTGGGAATATCACTGTACTCAAATATACCCTAGGAAGCTACTTTAAAAGAACTTCCATCAGGACGACATGGC
>NC_090742.1:58551797-58656797 GCF_036898095.1 Palaemon carinicauda | reverse complement strand
GCATGGTGTCATGTTGCGTATGCTAGTCCCGGACGCTTCTATTGCATTACGAATATTCATGAGTATAGGTCCTGTGTATAAAAAGGACAGAAGAGGCAGAGACGAGAGAGGAGTATTTTGAAAAAGATTTAAACAACATACATCATCAGACAGAAGCAATGATTCTGTCTCAACATTTCATATTTGGAACTACTCAACGCCTTCTATCCCTCTTACTTCGTAAGAGTTATGTTTATCATTCAGTTTTGGTATGCCGTGAGTATTCTGCGGATTTTTTTGTAATGCTGTTAATATCTATGTTGCATTTAAAATACAGTTGTATTTACTGTTTGCTGGCTATTATTATCTTTTTTCTGTTAATGTTTTGCCATTGGTTTCATAAACTTTTTGAATAGATTTTGCAATAGCTGAACGTAACTGATTGCATGGAATAACACATTAGATTTGGCTCGGGAGTAATAGAAGAGCTACATAAGATATGAACGAGATATTCTATGGAATATGAAATATCATTGGAAGGAGAAGTAATTAATTAAAAGGAATCATTTAAATATTTAGAGACTTTCATCTCTAATAAAGTGTCCTTAGAAATTTGAGTTTAATAAAAGATCGGAAAAAAAGTTAATCGAACATTAGCTAGGTTAACCCAAATTTCGGAAATCAAATCGCCTGTAATTACATATCAAAATCTGGCTATATATCAGTTTAATAATGGCTTTGCTAATGTATGTACAGGAGTCATGGTATGGCAATGAACAATCTTAAACAGATTTAGTAAATTTAGGAACAAAACCCAAAGAAGAATATTAGGAGTTAAAATGCAGGACAGGACTAGAAATTAAAGTTTAAAAGAGAATACTCGGGTGACATATGTGGATGAGTTCATAGTGAGGGGTAATTGGAGATGCTTTGGGCATGCTCTTCACACTCCCCAAAAGAAATTAGTTCACCAAACTTTTAAATGGACTCCACAAGGCACGAGAGGAGCTGGCAGACCCCCGGGCCGGCTTACATGGCGGAGGATTATGAAGCTTGAAGTAGGATATGACGAATGGAGAACTACTGATTTGAAAGCTCAATATATATATATATATATATATATATATATATATATATATATATATATATATATATATATATATATATACATATATATATGCATATATATATATATATATATATATATATATATATATATATATATATATATATATGTATATTATACTAAGATCCCGTGTCTGGGAACCAAAATTTAATATTATATATATTACAGCTGGCAAGCAACACAGCCTCTCCGGTTTCAAAGTCACCTGTTTATTTTTACATTAATTCTGTTACACTTAAAAATGTTATTACCCGAGCTCCGAGACAGTTATATAACTCCCAGACAGAATTATATAAAACACTAAATATCCAAAGCTCTCTTAAGTATACTTAAAATATAACTGGGTAATTATTACTACGACTCGCATTCAAACAACCTCTTACTTCGATTCTTTAACAGGGGTACGAGTGAGTACTGAAACAAACACTGGTGATTGAAAGAATACACTTTTTACAAAAATAAATGTTTTTTAAGAATTACAACACTTTAAAAGAATTTACATAAAAAATAGTCTCTTGAAATATTAAGTTTGAACAAAATTTACACTAAGGCCAAAAAATTATTACTTATGAAAATCATGCAATACCTTTTTTCACTGGACATTAACTTTTACACAATTAATTAGTCTTGACACCTAATGAGAAAAGTTAACCTTATAATGATACAAATATACTTCACATCCTTACATAAGTATCCCAGGGCCAGTTACAAATATTTGCACAATTGTTAATTTATTCTCATCATTTATTTATTTCCTTATTTCCTTTCCTCACTGGACTATTTTTCTCTGTTGGAGCCCTTGGGCTTATAGCATCTTGATTTTCCAGCTAGGGTTGTAGCTTGGCTAGTAATAGTAATAATAATAATAATAATCACCACAACACAGGGAATTTAAAATTTCCGCCAAATTTACAGCAACGTTTTACCAAACTACACACGATATACGCTAGGGCACAAAATCACTATAGAGAGGACATACTATAGGTACTTTGAGAGAGAGAGAGAGGATGAATTTAGGCTCGTTCACAGAGCAGGCTGGTTCTCTTCTGTTGTTATGCATTCCTGGGAGTGCACATACATGAACTTAGTAACTTCCAGAATATTCTAAATAGATTATTGTCGGGGCTTGGGGGCCAGCACCCAACGACGGCAATGTTACCAACTAGTTAAAAATTCCAGGGACGATCCTCGGTTTCAGGCACTCTCTCTCAGCTACTCCATCCACCTACCGTTCTCGGAAATAAAAAAAAGATAAAATATAACACTGGAGTTTTCGAGAACCTTCCAAAACACCTGGCATATATAAAGATTACGTATTTCCTCACAAAAATGATGCAATACCTCATAGAAAATATAAAAAAAGATTTACATAAGCCCTTGTTCATATAGCATTCTTAAACAGGTCACGTAAGACTTCGTAACAAAATACGTGAAATAAAAAGGTAATTCTTGAAATTAACGTAAATTTACATATACTGACTTCAATGAAGAATAGAATGAAATTAACGATAAAAGTCTTACGTAATTTACATGCAAAACTTATATCTACATGAGAGGAACCCACCTTACGGGCTGGCTATTTACCTCTAAATAAACAAACGAAATAAATAAATAAGATACATGAAAAAATTATTTACTCTATGCTAGAACATTTTTGGAAGATGGCTCCCCCCAAAAAGATTATTTACTCTAGGCCTGAATCCATCTAATCAGCCCAAGATAAATAATCTGCAACCATGATATCTTTACCTGATATATACTTTACATTAATACAATACGTTTGCAAACATAATGACCACCTAGTTAACCCTTGATTATCCTTTATCTTTTTATTAACAAAAGTTAAAGGATTCTGATCCGAATACTCTGTAATCTCCTTAAAGTTCCGAATGATAGGCAAAATATTCACTTTGCTTTCCGCCACTACCTCATATCCGTCGTCATCTTCCTTGGATGGTATGATTTGCTTCATACACACATGTGAAGCTTCGGTCTCGTTTTTGCTTAAGTAGGGTTTCAGGAGGTTAACATGTGCTTTCCTTTAACTATTCCTTCTTCCTGGGTTTCGATAACATAGGTCTTCTCCAAAATCTTGAATGGTCCTTGAAACATGTTGGTGAATGGGAATCTCTTTTTCGGCAAGAAAACCAATACCTGTTATCCTACCGAAAAAAACTTTGTCCTAACTTTTCATATAAACCTTTTCTTAATTTTTCTTGACTCGTCTTGAAGTTTTTAGAGAAAATTTCCTCATCTCGCTGATCCTTTTCCTCAAATTCTTGACATATCCTTCATTCCTTCCCTTTCAGTCCTTCCATTTATTCTGCTAACATTTTTATCAATCCTCATACTTCTTGTCCAAATACCATTTCTTTCGGGCTACATCCCATGCTTTCTTGATGAGCATTACGTACCTTAAATAACATTAACTTTGGTCTCATGTCCCATTCATTCCCGTTTCATTGCAGAACTTCGTTAACACACTTTTCAGAGTTTGATGAAAACTCACTAATGTACCTTTGGTGTCCAGATGATAAGAAGTTGACAGTTGTTGTTTCACATCCAATAGTGTCATTATGTCCTTAAACAGTTTTGACGTGAAATTTGTTCTTCGGTCACTTTGAACAAATTCCGGTTAACCAGACTTAGTAAAAAAGTATAGTAACTTATCGGTGATTATTTTGATACTGATGTTCCTGATGGGTATGGCTTCTGGGTATCTCATCACAATACACATCAAGGTTAACATATATTCGTGACCCTTTTCCTCCTTGGCAAAGGTCCCAAAAAGTCGATCATTACCTTGTAAGGGAGCTTTCTTAATGTACTCGTTTGGCTGTCCAGCCATCTAACATACGAGACATGTACGGCAAAACTAGCTCACGTCCTTATGCATGCCAGGCCAGAGAGAGTGTTTCATAATCTTTTCTGTCATCTTCCTTATCCCTATATGTCCCGTGTCGTGAACTATGGCAATCACCTGTCTTGTCAACGGTGCAGGAATCAATATCTGAAAGTATATTCCCCATTCGGCATTCCCAGGGATATCGGCGGGTTTATGCTTCCTCATAAGCAACCCATCCTTAAGATAATAACAAATCAGAGACTGTCGTGCCTCCATCCCATCCACTATATGGTGAAATAGCTCTGTTAACATCGCATCCTTCCATTGCAATCCTATCAACCTTTTCCTACTCACTTGTCCTACTTTTAATGCTGAGTTTATTTCTTCCAGGTCCATTTCTTCTTTGTCTTCTTGGTCATTTGTCTGTTGTTCCTCTTTGCTTGGGCTTACTCGGAAGTTCTCTTCTTGCGTACCATTAAAGGAATCCTCTTCTTTGGAAAACAAATCCTCCAAGTTCATCCCTCCTTCGATTCCTTTTTCTTGTTTTTTAGCCACTTTCTTTGTCGTACTCTTAGTCATCACACAACTATGAAACAGATATGGGTAGTCCTTCTCAAGTTCAGTCGTATTACTATACTACAATGGTTTCTCCGTTACAATGGAATAAGGCACAAACGGCGCACCACCAACCTCATTACCCAGCAGGACTTTTACTCCTTTGACAGCGAATGAGTCCTTTACCACAAAGTTTATATTGCATGTCACCAACTCGCATGGCAATTTCAAACAGCAAATAGGGGTAAATTCTTCACCTCCTATTTCCTTCAAAATAACAGTCTCCTTCGAGAGACTGTTCCAAAAACGGGTGTACTCCTCTTGTCACCATACTATGGTTACAATCTGTGTCATGCAATATCTGGACCGGGGTTCTCTCTCTCCCGTCCATTGCTGCTAACATACATTCATAAATATATGGTTTAAAGGCATCTATGCTGTTTGGGTTTTGTCCTGTTCGTTGTGCAAACGTTGGCTGGTTTATTTTTCTCTTCGGTCTTTCCTGATTGTTTATTCATCTTTACATTCTGTGAAGTCAAATTATCCTTAACCACTTGGGCGACTGCTTTCGGTTGATTTGACCTACATTCCTTACTGATATGGGCTCTCTTACCACACTTAAAACAGACAATATTAACCTTCTGCACGTTTTTCACGATACATGAAGGAGGATGATTCGATGATTGTTGCTGTGGTACTATCACATTCTGCTTAGGAACAGTACCTGTGCTACTTCCGCTGTAACTATTGAACTTGTTCATACAGCTATTACTGAACTTGTTTCCATGGTTCGGAGAATGCTTGACACTTGGTCGGAGTGACGGTTAAAGCTTCATACCCGAGGAGGGTTTACGACTGATAATACTATAATCTCCACTCAACGAAGTGGCTTTATCAAGTTTCTTCACCTCTCTCTCTCTCTCTCTCTCTCTCTCTCTCTCTCTCTCTCTCTCTCTCTCTCTCTCTCTCTCTCTCTCTCTCTCTCTCTCTCTCTCTCTCTCTCTCTCTCTCTCTCTCTCTCTCTCCCAAGTACATTGGAATATGTTCAGGAATTCCTCTTAGATACTGTTCTAGTACTATCAATTCTTGTAAATCAACCATCTCTCTCATGTTAGCGGCCTCTGTCCATCTCTTGCAACATTGTCGTACCTTATAAGCGTTATCCAGGAAAGTACTTCTGTTGTCCTTCTTCCTCCTCACTCTGGAACCTTTCATTATAATATTCAGGGGTCATCTGATACACTTGCAGCATGCTCCTCTTCACTTCTTGATACTCCTTCCTCTGGTCCTGAGATAAGGACAGGTAACCACTGCAGCCTTTCCCAAAGAGTGCACTCTGCACTAACAAACACCATTTATCTTCGGGCCATTGCATCGTCGATGCGACCATTTCAAAATGATCAAAGAATTCATCAGCAGCCTCATCCGTGAACTATGTAATGAACCTCTGGGCGTCTGTCACATTAAACACGGGATCGTGCATAGCAGGGGTCGCCTCTGTCTGCTTTGCCGACTTTGCACGGGCATTCAATAGTTCCCATTCCCTTGCGTGTCTTGCAGTTTCTCTTCCCTATTCCTTCTCTTTTTCTTCTTGCTCTCTCTCTCTCTCTCTCTCTCTCTCTCTCTCTCTCTCTCTCTCTCTCTCTCTCTCTCTCTCTCTCTCTCTCTCTCTCTCTTTTCCTTTCATTTTCCTTGCATGTTTTGCGACTTCACTCTCTTCTTCTTCTCATCTTGCTTCCATTTCCCTGTCTCCTGCCATCATTTTCAATTTGATTTAATTCTCCTCCGATGCAGTTCATCAAATTTCAGCTTTTACATCCCTATCGGCTTTCATGCCTTCAGTTTGTGGGTCAACAGGTCCTTGCTAATTCTTCCTCACCTTCCTCTAACAGTTCACGAGCTTCTACAATATTTTCTTCCGACAACTGTCCCGAGTTCATCAACGTTTCTAAGGGTAGACACTCAGTTTTGGACTTTAATCCTTCCACTCATTACATGGTCACCACATGACATTAAAATAGAGAGCCACTGAGCTGTAGTTACATTATCTTCTAACAATTCCTGAACATTTGGACTATTCAAGAACTCTTGGATATTAAAATGTGGCATCTTTTACTTTAACTGATAATATTATACCTCTTCGAAAATATATCCTAACAATACATAAAATCCTATCAAAACTGTACTGTTAAAACCTTTAATGAAAACACAGCCCTGTCATCAACAATATTTAAAACAGACTCGCTTTATTCCAAGGGTCTGAGCATCAAAAATATATCATATTATGGTCCCGTGTCTGGTAACCGAAATATAATATTACATATATTATGGCTGGCAAGCAACAAAACCTCTCGAGTTCTAAACTCTCCTATTTGTTTTCACGGTCAATCTCTTACACTTGAAAATATTAATGCCTTAGCTCTGAGACAGTTATATAACTCCCAGACAGCAATACACAAAACACTAAATATCCAAATGTCTTTTAAGTACACTCTAAATAAAACTGGGAAATTATTATTAACAACTACTGTATTCAAACAACCTCTTCGATTCTTTAATAAGGGTACGAGTGAGTACTGAAATAAACAGTGGTGATTGAGATAATACATTCTTTATAAAAACAATCTTATTTTATAGAAATTACAACATTGAAAGAATTTACATAAAACAATTAATCACTCGAAATATTAACTGTGAATCAAACTTAGACTGAGGCAAAATAAATTAATTTTTATGAAAATTAGGCAATCACTTTTTTCACTGGAATTATTTTTTACACTTTTAATTAGTTTTGATACTTAATGAAAATAGTTTTCCTTATAATGATACAAATATACTTCATGTGTGTACATGAATCTTCCTAGGACAGTTACAGAGATTTACACAATGCTAGCATTCACCACAACACAGTAAATTTAATATTTCTGGCAAATTTACAGCACTGTTTTAACACACTACACACGATATACACTGGGGACAAAATGACTATGAAGAGGACACACTATAAGCACTTTGAGAGAGAGAGGATGTACGTAGGCTCATTCAGAGAACACGCTGGTGCTCTTCTGCTGCTATGCATCCCTGGGGGAAGATATATATGAACTTAGTAACTTCTAGAATATTCTAAATAGATAATTCTCGTGGCTTGGGGGCAGCCACCTAGCAACGGAAAAGAAACTAACTAGATAAATATTTAGAAGACAAACCTCGGTCTCAGTCAACACTGTCTTTCAGCTGCGTCACCCACCTACCGTTCTCGTGAATTAAAAAAAAAAAAAAAGATAAAATCTAACACTGGGGTTTTCAAAAACATTTCAAAACACATGGCAAATATAAGAATTTTGTATTTTCTCACAAACATGACCTAATACCTCATAAATTTATAAAAAAAAGATGTACATTGGCCCTTGTTCATATTACGTATGGATCATACAGTACTCTTAAACAGGTTATGTAAGATTTCTTAACAAAAAACATGGAATAAAAAGTTAACTCTAAGATATAATGCAAATTTACATATAATGACTTGAATAAAGAATACAATGAAATGAACGATGAAAGTGTGACGGCGCCGAGTAAGGGTGTGAACTCAAAGGCAGATTAGAAACGACTGAGTTATATTATTGTGGAACACTCTCCTTGTATACAAAACCTCAAGGCAACAGGACATAACAAGTTCACAAGACAGACAATATCACAGAGGAAAAACAAGACATGAATTTTCATGTTCATTTAAGTGCGAGGGAAGAGCGAAGTTACAAGCATAATATATACAAAAGGAATTATGTATAATTGTGTGAAACACGGTTGGTACATGGCTCCCCCCCTAAAAATGACATACTGTACATGTTAAATAGGGCGCCCTGATCTAGAGAGGCGAACTGTAGGCGGGTCATCTGGCAGAAGATAAGCAGGTTTAAGACGATCAATGGAGACCCAGTCTTCTTTGCCCCTAATGTTTAGGAGGAATGCTTTCGGACTGCGTCAGATCACAAGGAAAGGGCCGTGTAAGGGGGTGTTAGTGGTGGCTTGCTGGTGTCGTTGCGCAGGAAGACGTGCGTTGCAGAGTGCAAGTCCGTTGGTATGTGATGCTTCGCTGGGGGCTTGTAAGTCTGGCGGCACGGAGTAAATTTTCCCACGACGTGACATATGCGCTGGAGATCGTCGGAGGAGGTTGTAGAAGGAAAAAATTCGGCAGGGACGACCAACAGGTCGCCATACACCATTTCGGCTGCCGAGACGTCGAGGCCATCTTTAGGAGTGGTCCTTAGTTCAAGGAGGACCCAGGGAAGCTGAGTAAACCAGTTGCAATCCTTGCAGTGGGACATCAAAGCTGCTTTGAGGGTGCGATGAAAACGTTCAACCATTCCATTGGCAGCGGGGTTGTAGGCCGTTGTCTGATGTAGGGTGATGCCCAGGAGATTCGCTAATGACGTCCATAATTGAGAGGTGAAATTGGTTCCCCTGTCAGAAGTAATATGCTCAGGGAAACCGAATCTTGAAATCCATCCAGAGAGTAAGGCAGATGTACATGAGGCGGACGTTGCAGTTTCCATGGGAATGGCTTCAGGCCAACGAGTGGAGCGGTCAATGACGGTAAACAGGTAACGACATCCTTGTGATGTGGGTAGGGGGCCTACAACGTCGACGTGAATGTGTGCGAAACGACGCTTAGGTTGAGGAAAGGTGCCCACTCCTGAATCCGTGTGTCGATGTACTTTGGAAGTTTGGCAAGAAGTACAGGCACGGGCAGGATCCTTAGCATCCTTAGAAATGCCGTGCCAAATGAACTTTGCCTTCAGCAGCTGTGCAGTAGAACGGCATGAGGGATGTGAAAGGCCGTGGATGAGATCAAACACCTGTCGGCGCATGGGAGCAGGAATCCAAGGTCGCGGTCTACCAGTACTGACGTCACAGATGAGGGTGGTGTTGGAGTCTTCGAGGGGAAAATCCTCCCAACGGAGGGACGTGCAGGATGTCCTACAAGCTTGATACTCTGGATCCTGTTGTTGGGCTTCAGCCAGGGCATTGTAATCCAATCCCAGTTGAACGGCAGCCAACGTGTTTCTTGACAGGGCATCGGCAACGGGATTCATTTTCCCAGGGACGTATTGGAGGGTGCAGTTGTATTCAGCCACGGCGGAGAGATGTCGGCGTTGACGGGCGGACCAGGCGTCAGACTGTCGAGTGAAGGCGTGCACCAGAGGCATGTGTTCTGTGCGAATGACGAAAGGCGTACCTTCTAAGAAATGGCGAAAGTGACGGACAGCCAAGTGCACCGCCAGCAATTCTCAATCGAAGGTAGAATAACCCGATTCTGCCTTGGACAGTTTTCTGCTGAAGAAGGCCAATGGGCGGGGCGAGCCTTTGACCACCTGCTTGAGTACTGCACCAATAGCGACGTCGCTGGCATCGGTGGAGAGAAGGAGAGGGGCGTGTGGGATAGGAAAAGTGAGAGCCGCTGCAGTTGATAGGGCCTTCTTTGCATTGCAGAAGGCTGCTTCTTGAAGGGGACCCCACTTCAGGTCCTTTGGCTTGCCCTTGAGGGAGGCGTAGAGGGGAGCAAGAGTGGCGGCAATGGTTGGCAGAAAACGGTGATAATAGTTGATCATGCTCAAGAATTCCTGCAGAGCTTTGACGGTCGAGGGCGCGGGGAAATTCTGAATGGCTGCTACCTTCTCAGGGAGGGGATGGACTCCTTCAGGAGTGATACGGTGCCCTAAGAACGACACTTCGTTGGCGCCAAAGGTACACTTGTTGTACCGGACTACAAGGCCGTTTTGTTGCAGGCGGTCGAGCACGATGCGCAGGTGACGGAGGTGTTCCTCTTTTGAGGAGGAGAACACAAGTATGTCGTCCATATAACATACACAGAAAAGGAGGTCCACTAAGATGCCATCCATGAGAAGTTGAAACGTTGCCCCAGCATTACGAAGGCCAAAACAGGAGTAATTGAAGGTGTATGTGCCAAACGGAGTGGTGATGGTGGTCTTGGGGATGTCTTCTGGGTTCATAGGCACCTGATAATACCCCTTCAAGAGGTCGAGCGTAGAGAAAACCTTCGCTTTTTGCAGGTAGGATGTTACATCGGCAATGTTTGGGAGGGGGTAGTGATCCGGTTCTGTTTGCATGTTCAGGCGCCTGTAATCCCCGCACGGACGGAGGGAGCCGTCTTTCTTCAGAACGATGTGTAAGGGTGACGACCATGGGCTGGAGGCCTTTTGGCAAAGGCCCATTTTCTCCATTTCGGCGAACGTCTGTTTGGCGGCTGCCAATCGTTCCGGTGCCAGACGTCTGAATTTTGCGAAGACTGGGGGTCCCGTCGTCTTGATATGGTGATAAATACCGTGCTTGGCAGGAACCGTGAGCGTTTGGCGAAGTTCTGGACGGAAAACGTCCGGGTACGACGTGAGGAGGTGGGCGTAGGCATCCCTGGGTGCGCAGATGTGGAGAGCGAGGTTAGAGGGGGCGGGTTGAAGAGGTGTCGACAAGTACGAGTCTGCGTTGACCAATCATCGGTGGGCGACATCGACCAGAAGGTGGAAATGAGAGAGGAAATCTGCACCGAGGATTGGCATTGTGACGTCAGCAACAAGAAACTTCCAATTGAATTTACCGTTTTCAAACGATAATGTGAGGTTCTTGTAACCGTAGGTGGGTATCGCAGATCTGTTGGCAGCTACCAAGCGGACGTCGGCAGATGTAGACAGACTAAGTTGTGCCTTGAAGAGTTTCCTTGGCAAAAGAGAACGACAAGCACCCGTGTCTACCAAAAATCGCACGCCCGTTCCTGCATCCTGAAAAAAAACAGATTAGAAACATGGGAGGCCACCGCCACAAGCGATGGCCTGCTTACACGTTTTTTGGCCACTGACAATTTTTGGCACATTTCTTCGCGGTTGCCCCGAATCTGAAGTGGTAGTAGCAAAACTGCGGCGGATGGGAGGTAGTAAGTGGCTGTAGAAGTCGTTCGTTGGGGCGCGAGCGATTGGTGGGTGGTGGGCGGCTGTGTCGCCGCTTCGGCACGTCACGGGGTAGGCGTGTATGTCCTACGGCATTCATGTCAGCTTCGGTTGACGTTGAATAGGCATCCTCGTCGTCAGGGGTGGAGGCGTTGATGGAGGTCTTGAAGTGGCTGTCCATAAGGGCGTCGGCTTTGGTCATCAAGTCCTTTATGGGTAAACTATCGACATCGGGTATGGCAGCGCGTACAGGTTCAGGTAAACGGCGTATCCAAAGGGCACGGAGTAGGTTCACCTCACGAGGAGAGCCGTAGGCGGCAGGTTGAAGGCGAGCGATACTGGTCATTTCCCTGAGGGCAAGCGAAGCCCTTTGGTCCCCCAACGGTTGTTGCGAGAGCTGAAAAAGCTTTGCTATACGGGCGACTGGCGACGGCGAGTACTGCTGCAGAAGGTATGATTTGAGGGCGTCATACGCTATTGGGGTGTCTCCTTGTTCACAAAGCCAGTCGGATATTTCTGGGAAGGTGTCCTCGGGTATCGCCGCGAGAACATAATCCGCTTTGGTGGTTGAGCGAGTCACGCCCCTGATACGAAAGTGGACTTCAGCGCGTTGAAACCAAGCAAACGCCTCCCCGGTGGCGAACGGTGAAAGTTTCAATGGGGCGGCCGCGGCGCCAACTGATGTCTCCATCATAGTATTAACGATGGAGGGGCCAGGGAGGTGGGGGTGGAAGGCAGTGGGAGCGAGTCGACTTCCGGGGTCACCAATGTGACGGCGCCGAGTAAGGGTGTGAACTCAAAGACAGATTGGAAACGACTGAATGAATGAATTACTACCAATTGTGTCATGTGGTGGGCCGGGAAATCGGGTAAAGCTCGCTGGTAAGAGACTGATGTCTCTCCAGGTAAATCCTCTGACAGCTAGGTAGCATCAGGTTCCGATTTCTTTTATGGTCTCTCGTGGCATGGTTGGTTTCGACCTGGCCTTTCATTAGAAGGGGCTAGCATTCGATCCCAAGTATGAGGTAGAAATTTATTTCTATTTGAACACGATGTTGTGTTGATATTTATCCATATTGACTCATTAGGGGTAATTTGAATGAATTACTACCAATTGTGTCACGTGGTGGGCCGGGAAATCGGGTAAAACTCGCTGGTAAGGTAAGAGACTGATGTCTCGCCAGGTAAATCCTCGGACAGCTAGGTAGCGTCAGGTTCCGATTTCTTTTATGGTCTCTCGTGGCATGGTTGGTTTCGACCTAGCCTTTCATTAGAAGGGGCTAGCGTTCGATCCCAAGTATGAGGTAGAAATTTATTTCTATTTGAACACGATGTTGTGTTGATATTTATCCATATTGACTCATAAGGGGTAATTTGAATGAATTACTACCAATTGTGTCATGTGGTGGGCCGGGAAATCGGGTAAAACTCGCTGGTAAGAGACTGATGTCTCGCCAGGTAAATCCTTGGACAGCTAGGTAGCGTCAGGTTCCGATTTCTTTTATGGTCTCTCATGGCATGGTTGGTTTCGACCTGGCCTTTCATTAGAAGGGGCTAGCGTTCGAACCCAAGTATGAGGTAGAAATTTATTTCTATTTGAACACGATGTTGTGTTGATATTTATCCATATTGACTCATTAGGGGTAATTTGAATGAATTACTACCAATTGTGTCACGTGGGGGGCCGGGAAATCGGGTAAAACTTGCTGGTAGAGACTGATGTCTCGCCAGGTAAATCCTCGGATAGCTAGGTAGCGTCAGGTTCCGATTTCTTTTATGGTCTCTCGTGGCATGGTTGGTTTCGACCTGGCATTTCATTAGAAGGGGCTAGCGTTCGATCCCAAGTATGAGGTAGAAATTTATTTCTATTTGAACACGATGTTGTGTTGATATTTATCCATATTGACTCAATAGGGGTAATTTGAATGAATTACTACCAATTGTGTCACGGGGTGGGCCGGGAAATCGGGTAAAACTTGCTGGTAAGAGACTGATGTCTCGCCAGGTAAATCCTTGGACAGCTAGGTAGCGACAGGTTCCGATTTCTTTTATGGTCTCTCGTGGCATGGTTGGTTCCGACCTGGCCTCTCATTAGAAGGGGCTAGCGTTCGATCCCAAGTATGAGGTAGAAATTTATTTCTATTTGAACACGATGTTGTGTTGATATTTATCCATATTGACTCAATAGGGGTAATTTGAATGAATTACTACCAATTGTGTCACGGGGTGGGCCGGGAAATCGGGTAAAACTCGCTGGTAAGAGACTGATGTCTCTCCAGGTAAATCCTCGGACAGCTAGGTAGCGGCAGGTTCCGATTTCTTTTATGGTCTCTCGTGGCATGGTTGGTTTCGACCTGGCCTTTCATTAGAAGGGGCTAGCGTTCGATCCCAAGTATGAGGTAGAAATTTATTTCTATTTGAACACGATATTGTTTTGATATTTATCCATATATACTCATTAGGGGTAATTTGAATGAATTACTACCAATTGTGTCACGTGGTGGGCTGGGAAATCGGGTAAAATTCGCTGGTAAGAGATTGATGTCTCGCCAGGTAAATCCTCGGACAGCTAGGTGGTGTCAGGTTCCGATTTCTTTTATGGTCTCTCGTGGCATGGTTGGTTTCGACCTGGCCTTTCATTAGAAGGGGCTAGCGTTCGATCCCAAGTATGAGGTAGAAATTTATTTCTATTTGAACACGATGTTGTGTTGATATTTATCCATATTGACTCATTAAGGGTAATTTGAATGAATTACTACCAATTGTGTCACGTGGTGGGCCGGGAAATCGGGTAAAACTCGCTGGTAAGAGACTGATGACTCGCCAGGTAAATCCTCGGACAGCTAGGTAGCGTCAGGTTCCGATTTCTTTTATGGTCTCTAGTGGCATGGATGGTTTCGACCTGGCTTTTCATTAGAAGGGGCTAGCGTTCGATCCCAAGTATGAGGTAGAAATTTATTTCTATTTGAACACGATTTTGTGTTGATATTTATCCATATTGACTCATTAAGGGTAATTTGAATGCATTACTACCAATTGTGTCACATGGTGGGCCGGGAAATCGGGTAAAACTCGCTGGTAAGAGACTGATGTCTCGCCAGGTAAATCCACGGACAGCTGGGTAGCGTCAGGTTCCGATTTCTTTTATGGTCTCTCGTGGCATGGTTGGTTTCAACCTGGCCTTTCATTAGAAGGGGCTAGCGTTCGATCCCAAGTATGAGGTAGAAATTTATTTCTATTTGAACACGATGTTGTGTTGATATTTATCCATATTGACTCATTAGGGGTAATTTGAATGAATTACTACTAATTGTGTCACGTGGTGGGCCGGGAAATCGGGTAAAACTCACTGGTAAGAGACTGATGTCTAGCCAGGTAAATCCTCGGACAGCTAGGTAGCATCAGGTTCCGATTTCTTTTATGGTCTCTCGTGGCGTGGTTGGTTTCAACCTGGCCTTTCATTAGAAGGGGCTAGCGTTCGATCCCAAGTATGAGGTAGAAATTTATTTCTATTTGAACACGATGTTGTGTTGATATTTATCCATATTGACTCATTAGGGGTAATTTGAATGAATTACTACCAATTGTGTCACTTGGTGGGCCGGGAAATCGGGTAAAACTCGCTGGTAAGAGACTGATATCTCGCCAGGTAAATCCACGGACAGCTAGGTAGCGTCAGGTTCCGATTTCTTTTATGGTCTCTCGTGGCATGGTTGGTTTCGACCTGGCCTTTCATTAGAAGGGGCTAGCGTTCGATCCCAAGTATGAGGTAGAAATTTATTTCTATTTGAACACGAAGTTGTGTTGATATTTATCCATATTGACTCATTAGGGGTAATTTGAATGAATTACTACCAATTGTGTCACGGGGTGGGCCGGGAAATCGGGTAAAACTCGCTGGTAAGAGACTGATGTCTCGTCAGGTAAATCCTCGGACAGCTAGGTAGCGTCAGGTTCCGATTTCTTTTATGTGTCTCTCGTGGCATGGTTGGTTTTAACCTGGCCTTTCATTAGAAGGGGCTAGCGTTCGATCCCAAGTATGAGGTAGAAATTTAGTTCTATTTGAACACGATGTTATGTTGATATTTATCCATATTGACTCATTAGGCGTAATTTGAATGAATTACTACTAACTGTGTCACGTGGTGTGCCGGGAAATCGGGTAAAACTCGCTGGTAGGAGACTGATGTCTAGCCAGGTAAATCCTCGGACAGCTAGGTAGCATCAGGTTCCGATTTCTTTTATGGTCTCTCGTGGCGTGGTTGGTTTCGACCTGGCTTTTCATTAGAAGGGGCTAGCGTTCGATCCCAAGTATGAGGTAGAAATTTATTTCTATTTGAACACGATGTTGTGTTGATATTTATCCATATTGACTCATTAGGGGTAATTTGAATGAATTACTACCAATTGTGTCACTTGGTGGGCCGGGAAATCGGGTAAAACTCGCTGGTAAGAGACTGATATCTCGCCAGGTAAATCTTCGGACAGCTAGGTAGCGTCAGGTTCCGATTTCTTTTATGGTCTCTCGTGGCATGGTTGGTTTCGACCTGGCCTTTCATTAGAAGGGGCTAGCGTTCGATCCCAAGTATGAGGTAGAAATTTATTTCTATTTGAACACGATGTTGTTTTGATATTTATCCATATATACTCATTAGGGGTAATTTGAATGAATTACTACCAATTGTGTCACGTGGTGGGCTGGGAAATCGGGTAAAACTCGCTGGTAAGAGACTGATGTCTCGCCAGGTAAATCCTCGGACAGCTAGGTGGTGTCAGGTTCCGATTTCTTTTATGGTCTCTCGTGGCATGGTTGGTTTCGACCTGGCCTTTCATTAGAAGGGGCTAGCGTTCGATCCCAAGTATGAGGTAGAAATTTATTTCTATTTGAACACGATGTTGTGTTGATATTTATCCATATTGACTCATTAGGGGTAATTTGAATGAATTACTACCAATTGTGTCACTTGGTGGGCCGGGAAATCGGGTAAAACTCGCTGGTAAGAGACTGATATCTCGCCAGGTAAATCCTTGGACAGCAAGGTAGCGTCAGGTTCCGATTTCTTTTATGGTCTCTCGTGGCATGGTTGGTTTCGACCTGGCCTTTCATTAGAAGGGGCTAGCGTTCGATCCCAAGTATGAGGTAGAAATTTATTTCTTTTTGAACACGAAGTTGTGTTGATATTTATCCATATTGACTCATTAGGGGTAATTTGAATGAATTACTACCAATTGTGTCACGTGGTGGGCCGGGAAATCGGGTAAAACTCGCTGGTAAGAGACTGATGTCTAGCCAGGTAAATTCTCGGACAGCTAGGTAGCGTCAGGTTCCGATTTCTTTTATGGTCTCTCGTTGCATGGTTGGTTTCGAACTGGCCTTTCATTAGAAGGGGCTAGCGTTCGATCCCAAGTATGAGGTAGAAATTTATTTATATATATATATATATATATATATATATATATATATATATATATATATATATATATACTGTATATATATATATATATATATATATATATATATATATATCCATCCATCAATCCATATACCAAGGCACTTCCCCCAATTTTGGGGGGTAGCCGACACCAACAATGAAACAAAACAAAAAGGGGACCTCTACTCTCTATGTTCCTTCAGCCTAATCAGGGACTCAACTGAGTTCAGCTGGTACTGCTAGGGTGCCACAGCCCAACCTCCCACATTTCCACCACAGATGAAGCTTCATAATGCTGACTCCCCTACTGCTGCTACCCCCGCGGACATCTAAGGCACTGGAGGAAGCAGCAGGGCCTACTGGAACTGTGTCACAATCGCTCGCCATTCATTCCTATTTCTAGCAAGCTCTCTTGCCTCTCTCACATCTATCCTCCTATCACCCAGAGCTTTCTTCACACCACCCATCCACCCAAACCTTGGCCTTCCTCTTGTACTTCTCCCATCAACTCTTGCATTCATCACCTTCTTTAGCAGACAACCATTTTCCATTCTCTCAACATGGCCAAACCACCTCAACACATTCATATCCAATCTAGCCGCTAACTCATTTCTTACACCCGTTCTCTCCCTCACCACTTCGTTCCTAACCCTATCTACTCGAGATACACCAGCCATAATCCTTAGACACTTCATCTCAAACACATTCAATTTCTGTCTCTCCATCACTTTCATTCCCCACAACTCCGATCCATACATCACAGTTGGTACAATCACTTTCTCATATAGAACTCTCTTTACATTCATGCCCAACCCTCTATTTTTTACTACTCCCTTAACTGCCCACAACACTTTGCAACCTTCATTCACTCTCTGACGTACATCTGCTTCCACTCCACCATTTGCTGCAACAATAGACCCCAAGTACTTAAACTGATCCACCTCCTCAAGTAACTCTCCATTCAACATGACATTCAACCTTGCACCACCTTCCCTTCTCGTACATCTCATAACCTTACTCTTACCCACATTAACTCTCAACTTCCTTCTCTCACACACCCTTCCAAATTCTGTCACTAGTCGGTCAAGCTTCTCTTTTGTGTCTGCAACCAGTACAGTATCATCTGCAAACAACAACTGATTTACCTCCCATTCATGGTCATTCTCGTCTACCAGTTTTAATCCTCGTCCAAGCACTCGAGCATTCACCTCTCTCACCACTCCATCAATATACAAGTTAAACAACCACGGCGACATCACACATCCCTGTCTCAGCCCCACTCTCACCGGAAACCAATCACTCACTTCATTTCCTATTCTAACACATGCTTTACTACCTTTGTAGAAACTTTTAACTGCTTGCAACAACCTTCCACCAACTCCATATAACCTCATCACATTCCACATTGCTTCCCTATCAACTCTATCATATGCTTTCTCCAGATCCATAAACGCAACATACACCTCCTTACCTTTTGCTAAATATTTCTCGCATATCTGCCTAATTGTAAAAATCTGATTCATACAACCCCTACCTCTTCTAAAACCACCCTGTACTTCCAAGATTGCATTCTCTGTTTTATCCTTAATCCTATTAATCAATACTCTACCATACACTTTTCCAACTACACTCAACAAACTAATACCTCTTGAATTACAACACTCATGCACATCTCCCTTACCCTTATATAGTGGTACAATACATGCACAAACCCAATCTACTGGTACCATTGACAATACAAAACACATATTAAACAATCTCACCAACCATTCAAGTACAGTCACACCCCCTTCCTTCAATATCTCAGCTTTCACACCATCCATACCAGATGCTTTTCCTACTCTCGTTTCATCTAGTGCTCTCCTCACTTCATCTATTGTAATCTCTCTCTCATTCTCATCTCCCATCACTGGCACCTCAAAACCTGGAACAGCAATTATATCTGCCTCCCTATTATCCTCAACATTCAGCAAACTTTCAAAATATTCTGCCCACCTTTTCCTTGCCTCCTCTCCTTTTAACAACCTTCCATTTCCATCTTTCACTGTCTCTTCAAGTCTTGCGCCAGCCTTCCTTACTCTCTTCACTTCTTTCCAAAACTTCTTCTTATTCTCTTCATATGACTGACCCAATCCCTGACCCCACCTCAGGTCAGCTGCCCTCTTTGCCTCACGTACCTTGCGCTTTACTTCCACATTTTTCTCTCTATATTTTTCATACTTCTCTATACTATTACTCTGCAGCCATTCTTCAAAAGCCCTCTTTTTCTCTTCCAATTTTACCTTCACTCCTTCATTCCACCAATCACTGCCCTTCCTTATGCTGCCTCCAACAACCTTCTTGCCACATACATCACTTGCAATCCCAACAAAATTTTCTTTTACTAACTTCCACTCCTCCTCTAAATTACCATTTTCTCTTACTCTCACCTCGTCATATGCCATTTTCAACCTTTCCTGATATTTACTTTTTACCCCCGGTTTTATTAGCTCTTCAATCCTCACTACCTCCCTTTTACATCCACCTACTCTATTCCCCCACTCTTTTGCTACAACTAATTTTCCTTCCACCAAAAAATGATCAGACATACCGTTAGCCATACCCCTAAACACGTGCACGTCTTTCAATCTTCCAAACATTCTTTTAGTTATCAACACATAATCCATTAATGCCCTTTCTACTACTCTTCCATTTGCCACTCTTACCCATGTATACTTATTTTTATCTTTCTTTTTAAAGAAGCTAGCACTTATTACCATCTCTTGTTCAACACACATGTCTACCGGTCTCTCACCACTCTCATTTTCACCTGGTACGCCATACTTCCCAATGACACCTTCTACCTCTCCAGCGCCCACTCTAGCATTTAAGTCATCCATAACAACTACATAATTCCTTCTACCCAGTTCTTCTACACACCTAGTTAATTCATTCCAGAACTCATTCCGCTCTTCTTCCCTTTTCTCACTACCTGGCCCATACGCACTGACAAACGCCCAACATTCCCTACCCAACCTAACCCTTACCCACATTAACCTAGATGATATCTCCTTCCATTCCACTACTTTACCTGTCATCCATTCACTCATCAATAACGCCACACCCTCTCTCGCTCTTCCCCTTTCAATCCCAGACACTCTACCAGACATTTCACCAAACATCACTTCACCTTTTCCTTTCATTTTTGTCTCACACAAGGCCAATACATCCATCCTTCTACTTCTAAACATACTTCCAATCTCACATCTTTTACTCTCTATTGTACTACATCCACGCACATTCAAACACCCCAAAACTAGAGTGCGGGGAGCAGTCACTCTCCCCCCAGCCCCATCTCCTTGTCGATGTCTCGCAGGAGTTTTATACAGGAGAGGGGGTTTCCAGCCCCCTCATCCCGTCCCTTTTAGTCGCCTCTTACGACACGCAGGGATAACGTTGGCGCGATTCTAATTTTTATATGCCCCCGCGGCCACAGGGGGCATATATATATATATATATATATATATATATATATATATATATATATATATATATATATATATATATATATATATATATATATTTATATATATATATATATATATATATATATATATATATATATTGTGACATAACGTGCAGGCTACGCTCTTTAAATGAAGTATCAATCGAACTCTCTACTTGACATTGTATTGTTGTATCAAGCAGATCGTCTAATTGACACTGTAATGTCTTTTAAAAAGACTGAACCTGATAACGCTATTAACGGTTCGTTTTTCCCGAGTTCAATTATATTATTTTGGAGCTGCACCTCGTTGGAATGTATGGGGTTTGTTACATGTAAGAACAGACTGACCTCTCTCCTTATTCTAATCACGGAACAAAAACTCTGTTATAAAATCTAATACATAAGTTAAACTTATTTCACAAAAAAAAAAAAAAATGAATATAAGAGAAAACAAACAATGACAATTCAAAATTGGAATTTTTTTTTGACATTATGAAGTTAACGAATCAAAATGATTGAAGTGAAAAATGAAAAACAAACCGTAAAGTTTAATTTGCTCCAGTACTAATAAAAACACAATTAGATGCACAAAAAAAAAAGAAAAAGAAATACCCCTTAAATTCTACATTCTGAAAATCATTCAATACATTGAAAAATTACCGAACATAAATGTCAAAAGAATAGTTATGGTAAAAAAAAAAAAAATACAAGGTTGCCCATATAATAAGAGATATAATATTCACTGTGGTCTTGGACTACTTTCTACTTGCCATAACAACAAAACCCTCACTTTGCACTTTACAGTCAAAAGAAAAATATTTAATTTATAACACTTTCCCCATTACACTTTTTTGGACAAAAGATAACTTAGTTTACACAAGTTTGAGTTACCTCCTCCATTCAAGAAAAAAGATGGAAGTGAATGGCTGACACAGAATTAAAGACAAAATTATTCTCGAAGTTATTTTCCCCTTTTTCCTTTTAGAATTCCCATTAATGAGATACCCTTCAGTTTTGCACTTGTTAACTTTCTCCCTCTAACAGGTCATGGTACTTATTTTTCGGCATAGGCGCAGGTGTATTTGGGACATAAAATATCTCCAAAACTCTGTTGTGGACAAAGAAAGGGAAAGGGTGGATCCTTGAGTTACGCATCAGTTCCGGCGAATCATGCGGAGTCGAACCCTAGTGAGCTTGCATGGCTAGTGTCCTGAGGGGAGCAGATATTGGTTCCCCTCCCTCGCTCTCTTGGGCGGGAACTGTTTCCAAGCGCTCTTCTGCAGGAACTGTTTCTTTTGGATATGGTACTTGGGTAGGAAGTTCTATTAACCATAATAATTACCTGGAACATAGATGAAAAATTGTTAGTAATTATTTCTCAGCTGATCCCATCTCTTGTCGTCAATTTTGTCTTGATGGGTAATAAGACGTTGGTATTCTTAAAATACACGTTTAATGTATAAATGACTACATTGCTCTATAGCAGTTGACTCCCAAGTGTGTGTGGAGCGTCATACAATATCTGACAAAACCAAAACATTGCTAAACAAAAGAGCATCGCTCTGAAAAGACTTAAATCTTACTCCAGTACAAAACCATAAAGAATCACATCCTATCTTTGAGGTAATCAACAAATGTTTGAATCCTAATACCAAAACAAATCATTACTCTTATGTACAAAGCATAACATGTCTTATTCATGCAATATGATGCAATGTTGCGCAATACCTGCAACACTTGAAATAATACAGTACATTATTACAATAATACATAACAGTCTCCTCCCCCTTAACTTGACATTGTAAAAATCTTCATAAATCTAATCTCTCAGGGGGCTTTCCTCTGTTAACCCTATTAGGAAGCACTTTAACCTCATCTTTTACTGGTACATGAATTGGTTCTGAATCTACATTGCATGTTGGATTATCTTGGTGAATATTTGACTCATTTGATATAACTACTTCTTTAAGTTTCTCATCTCTAACATTCACATGCTCTACTGTCTTGCTGTTTAACGGCTGTAATTGATCAACATGACGTTTTACAACATTATCACCAACACGAACATCATAATGTAAATTTCCTATCTCTCTTACAATCTCTCCTGGTACCCACTTCTCTGGAGTGTTGTACGATCTTACCATGACATCAGACAAAGGTAAAAAATGTCGTACATTAGGAAGCTTTACTACTTGTTTATACCCTTTATCTTCTAAATCACTTTGCAAACTTGGATACAACAAATCTAACTTACACCTTATCCTCCTCCCCATCAACAAATTTGAGGGTGCCACGCCTGTTGTGCTGTGCGGCGTTGTTCTATAAGACAATAAAAATTTTGACATATGCAAAAATATATTACCTGAATTTGCTTTTCTACACTTCATATTGTGTTTAAACATTTGGACAAATCTTTCAGCCTCTCCATTAGTAGATAGATGATATGTAGCTGAAAATGTATGCTTTATACCATTGACATTACAAAATTCTTTAAACTCTTGTGAGGTAAATTGTGGTCCATTATCTGTAACAATTCTTTCTGGAATACCGTGCTTTGAAAAAATTTGCATTAATTCCTTTATTGTGGCGTAAGATGTTGTTGTCTTCATTGGGATAATTTCTGGCCACTTACTGTAAGCATTTACTACTATCAAAAACAAGTAATTCAAAAAAGGACCTGCAAAATCTATATGCACTCTTTGCCATGGATACCTGGGTAACTCCCACAGGTGCATTCTAGCAAATTGAGGATTGTTCTGTTGCATAACACAATTCATACAATTCTTTATATAACTGTTATGTATTATTGTAATGTACTATATTATTTCAAGTGTTGCAGGTATTGCACAACATTGCATCATATTGCATGAGTAAGACATGTTATGCTTTATACATAAGAGTAATGATTTGTTTTGGTATTAGGATTCAAACATTTGTTGGTTACCTCAGATAGGATGTGATTCTTTATGATTTGTACTGGAGTAGGATTTAAGTCTTTTCAGAGTGATGCTCTTTTATTTAGCAATGTTTTGGTTTGTCAGATTGTGTAAGACGCTCCATGTACACTTGGGAGTCAGCTGTCACAGAGTAAAGAGTACAATGTAGTCTTTTATACATTAAATGTATTTTTTAGAATACCAACGTATTATTAACCATCAAGCCAAAAGTGACGACATCAGATGGGATCAGCTGAGAAATAATTACTAACAATTGTTCATCTATGTTCCAGGTAATTATTATGGTTAATAGAACTTCCTACCAAAGTATCAAATCGAACATTTGACGACATCAGATGGGATCAGCTGAGAAATAATTACTAACAATTGTTCATCTATGTTCCAGGTAATTATTATGGTTAATAGAACTTCCTACCAAAGTATCAAATCGAACATTTGGCGACGTAAAGGACGACGGACAAGCAGGGAGAAGCAAGCAGGGAGAAGCATTGGACCCTATGCACAAGGACGGCCAGCACAAGAGAAGGTCTATGTACATCAGGGGACAAGAGTAAAATCGCCCAATGAAGATTTTACCAGCAGCAGAATAGGAATTTCATCAAATACACAAAAGGGTGAAATTTAAAGTTGGGTAGGTAGGTAGGAAGTACACTTGTGACTGCAGAACAGTAGCTTAACCTACCACAGTTATTAAGGTAAGCAAACAAAATGCCTTTTAACATCGAACACCCGCTAGGTTTCAGCATCACTGCTGAGCCTAATTCTGTTGCAACACGATGGCAACAGTGGTGTGAGGAATTTAAGATTTATTTAGAAGCATTAGGGAACATGAAGGATGCACAAAAAAAGGCATTATTACTTCATACAGCAGGTAGGGAAGTTCGGGAAGTGTTTAAGACTTTGCAGCCTACAGATGACACAAGTGAAGCTGCAATTAAGGCTCTTACCACATATTTTGCTCCTCAGGTCAATAAATTTTTTGAAAGATACCAGTTTTCAGCGCAGGCTTATCAGAAAGAAAATGAAAGTTTAGATGCATTTGTGACTAGACTAAAGAATTTAGCCGTTTCATGTGAATTTCTAGAGTTAGAAAATGTTATCATAGATCAAGTAATTGCACATTGCACATCAGAAGAGCTAAGAAAGAAATTATTGCAAGATAAAGATTTAACATTAGAAAAGGTATTGATAACAGGCAGAGCTTTAGAAACATCAAATAGGCAAAGTAACATAATAGGTAGTTCTACAAGCAATAGAATGGAAAATTCTAAAATTAATACAGTAGGTTCTAAGTGGAAAACTAATGAGAATCAGAGAAGGAATATGTCAAAGCCTAGTCATAGAAAAGTGCCTAACACTAATGTTCATAAATATCAGAATCAGACTTATACACAGAAACAACAGGAAAAACCCAAGTGTTTTAGGTGTGGTAAAACTAATCATCTTGCATACGAAGCAAAGAAATGCCCTGCTACTGGACAGACATGCCAGAATTGCAGAAAGCTGGGTCATTTTGCAACTGCTTGTAGATTTCCTAAACAGTACGCAAAGAAAATAAATGCTACAGTTGATACTATGGGTCAAGAGAATAATGAGGAAAATGTTCATGATAATCAGGTTAGTTCAGAAACTGATTTTGCGTTTCGCATTAATTCAGTCAACAAAGGTGCAAAGAAACATATCATGGTAGAAGTAATCATAAATGGTAAACCAATTTTGATGCAAGTTGACACAGCAGCCGATGTATCAATTATGTCTGAGAAAATGGCTAAAAGCATTCCTAATTTGTTGTTAGAAGGTACAAATAGAGTTTTGAAAAGTTATAATGGTTTTGATATTCAGGTAATAGGTGCTTCGAACGTAGAAGTACAGTACAAAGAACAGAAATTATAGAGAATGCCATTAACAGTAGTAAAAGGTAATGGACAAACTTTGCTAGGTTTAGATTGGCTACAGTATTTGAAGTTAGATTGTCCTAGTATTTTGAAGGTTGCAGGTAGACAAGATGAACACAAAAATGAAATATCTATGGATAATATCATATCAGAGTTTCAAGACGTATTTGAAGATAAAATAGGTACAGTAAAGAACGCAAAGGCAATTTTAGTTTTGAGACCTGACAGTTCTCCTAGATTTTTTGCTCTGAGACCAGTACCGTATGCATTGAAAAGTGCAGTTGAAACAGAAATCAGGAGATTAGAAAATGAAGGTTCCTGGGAAAAGGTTACATATTCAGATTGGGCTACACCATTAGTTCCTATTGTGAAGGAAAGTGGAAAGGTTAGGTTATGTGGAGATTACAAAGTAACGTTAAATCCACAACTGCAAGTACCTCAACATCCCTTACCAAATCCGAAAGACATGTTTGCAACTATGTCAGGATGCAGTGTTTTTCTCTAAATTAGATTTAAGACAAGCATTTCAACAGCTTCCCATGGATGAAACTTCACAAGAATTATGTACAGTAAATACATCCTTAGGTTTGTTTAGGCCAAAGAGATTACCTTATGGAGCTGCAAGTAGTCCAGCTATATGGCAACAAACTATGGATAAGATTTTTTTCAGGAATGCAAGGAGTATTCATTTTTATAGATGATATTTTAATTGCGGGTAAAGACACAAGAGAACATAGAGAAAGATTGCGAACACTTAGGTTTTTCCTGTTGTTTCTGTGTATAAGCCTGATTCTGATATTTATGAACATTAGTGTTAGGCACTTTTCTATGACTAGGCTTTGACATATTCCTTCTCTGATTCTCATTGGTTTTCCACTTAAAACCTACTGTATTAATTTTAGAATTTTCCATTCTATTGCTTGTAGAACTACCTATTATGTTACTTTGCCTATTTGATGTTTCTAAAGCTCTGCCTGTTATCAATACCTTTTCTAATGTTAAATCTTTATCTTGCAATAATTTCTTTCTTAGCTCTTCTGATATGCAATGTGCAATTACTTGATCTATGATAACTTTTTCTAACTCTAGAAATTCACATGAAATGGCTAAATTCTTTTGTCTAGTCACAAATGCATCTAAACTTTCATTTTCTTTCTGATAAGCCTGCGCTGAAAACTGGTATCTTTCAAAAAATCTATTGACCTCAGGAGCAAAATATGTGGTAAGAGCCTTAATTGCAGCTTCACTTGTGTCATCTGTAGGCTGCAAAGTCTTAAACACTTGCCGAACTTCCCTACCTGCTGTATGAAGTAATAATGCCTTCTTTTGGGCATCCTTCATGTTCCCTAATGCTTCTAAATAAATCTTAAATTCCTCACACCACTGTTGCCATCGTGTTGCAACAGAATTGGGCTCAGCAGTGATGCTGAAACTTTGTGGGTGTTCAATGTTAAAAGGCATTTTGATTGCTTACCTTAATAACTATGGTAGGTTAAGCTACTGTTCTGCAGTCACAAGTGTACTTCCTACCTGTTTCGTAGCCTACCCAACTTTAAATTTCACCCTTGCTGTTTGTTTGATGAAATTCCTGTTCTGCTGCTGGTACAATCTTCATTGGGCGATTTTACTCTTGTCCCCTAATGTAAATACGACCTTCTCTTGTGCTGGCCGTCCTTGTACATAAGGTCCAATGTTTCTCCCTGCTTGTCCGTCGTCCTGAACGTCGCCAGTTTTGGATATGGTACTTGAGTAGGAAATTCTATTAACCATAATAATTACCTGGAACATAGATGAACAATTGTTAGTAATTATTTCTCAGCTGATCCCATCTCTTGTCGTCAGTTTTGGATATGGTACTTGGGTAGGAAGTTCTATTAACCATAATAATTACCTGGAACATAGATGAACAATTGTTAGTAATTATTTCTCAGCTGATCCCATCTCTTGTCGTCAATTTTGTCTTGCTGGGTAATAAGACGTTGGTATTCTTAAAATACACGTTTAATGTATAAATGACTACATTGCTCTATAGCAGCTGACTCCCAAGTGTGTGTGGAGCGTCATACAATATCTGACAAAACCAAAACATTGCTAAACAAAAGAGCATCGCTCTGAAAAGACTTAAATCCTACTCCAGTACAAAACCATAAAGAATCACATCCTATCTTTGAGGTAATCAACAAATGTTTGAATCCTAATACCAAAACAAATCATTACTCTTATGTACAAAGCATAACATGTCTTATTCATGCAATATGATGCAATGTTGCGCAATACCTGCAACACTTGAAATAATATAGTACATTATTACAATAATACATAACAGTTTCCAAGCACTCTTGGGCAGGAACTGTTTCCAAGAGCTCTTGAGCAGGAACTGTTTCCAAGTGCTTTTGGGGCAGGAACTGTTTCCAAGTGCTCTTGGGCAGGAACTAACTTCTTTTCTTGATGTAGGCCTTAGGCCGAGAAGGTGAAGTTTTGGAGCCATCCCCTGTTCCCTCTTGATTGGTTATTTTTGAGTTCATAGGGCGGTCTTCATGGCTTGAGGTCCAATGGCATCCGTGACCACACCTTCCTTTTCTGGGTGTTAGAGAATCATGACCAAGTGTCCTCTTCTCTATGGGTGCTTTGTCCTTTCTATGAGAAAGCCTTGTTCTCACACCTGGCTTATATCTTGTGGTTGACCTGGGAAAAGAGGGGAAAGTCAAGTGCCTGGTAATTAATGGCTATGAGCCAACATGGTGCAGTCAAAGACCTCCTTTTGGACTGAGACCTGTCTGTGGGTAAATGTAATGGAAATTCACGAGAGCGGAGCTGTTTATAGAAAAAAAATATATGAACCGTAAACAATATTACTTGGAGGGTAGAACTCAACTCACTTCACTCTTTCCCCCTTAAAAAAGACTTCCAGCTCAATGAAAAGGGAATCGTCTCCCACTTAATCACTAAACTTAACTCACAGCTTGGCTCTCATGAAAGAGATGGAATTACATTACAGACATTTTTTTTTCATCTATTTTCAAACTACCTACATACACATTAAACTTTGATTCATCAGTGAAAGGCAGTCTGCTAGAATGTTCTGATTCCCTGGGATATGCAAGATATTCAAATTAACTTTTTGCAGCTGTATGCTCCATTTGAGTAGTCTGCGGTTTTTGTTTTTCATGGTTTGCAAGAATGTTGAGGAATTGTGGTCTGTAAATATGTTAGTAGGCAATGAATTAGATTGAAGGTAAATTGAGAAATATTCTACAGCAAGGACTAAAGCTAATATCTCCTTCTCTACAGTGGCATAGTTCTTTTCATGCCGGTTAAAAATCTTAGAGATGTATGCCACAGGGTGCTTCATGTTTTGATTAACTTCCTGCAATAAGACTGCACCAGCCCCATGATCACTGACATATACTGTTATCTCAAACTCTCTGTCAAAATATTGTGCCTTCAGCACAGATGATAGACTTGGCAACCTCTTAAGTGATTCAATTGCATCTTGACAGTGGTTAGACCAAACATACTTGTTATTCTTTTTGAGAAGATTAGTGAGAAGCAAGGCTATGGTAGAATAGTTTTCACAGAACTTCCTGTAATAAACAGTCATTCCTAAGAACCGACACAATGCTTAGTGGCTTTGCGGGACTGGAAATTGTTGTATGCTCTCAACCTTTGCTTGCACTGGGCGAACAGACCCTTGACCTACTACATCCCCTAAGTAGATGACTGTCGCCTTTCCAAAATCACACTTGGAGAGGTTAATTGTGAAGTTGGCATCAGCTAAACGTTGGAAAAGGGCTTTTGATCTCTTCAGGTGTTCCTTCCAAGAATCACTGTAGATAATAATGTCAACCATATATGCGACAACGCCTACTAGGTCCTGTACCAAACTGTTAATCACTCTCTCGAGTGTCGCAGGAACATTTCTCATCCCAAAGGGCATCACATTGTATTCAAATAAACCTTGGGCATTACAAAAACTGATACCTTTTTGGGTCTGTCATTGAGAGGAACATACCAATATCCCTTCTACAAATTGCACTCTATGATATATTTAGCATTCCCGATGGTATCCACCCAATCATCAATACGTGGCAAGGGAAAAGAGTCTGGCTTTGAAACGTTGTTCACCTTCCTATAGTCAGTACAGAATCTGACTCCACCATCAGGCTTTTCCACTAACACACACAGTGAACTCCACTGTGAGGAACTCTTCCTAATAATCCCATCCTCTAGCACGTAATCAATATCCATCCCAAGCAGTTCTCGCTTCTTTGGTGATACTCGGTACACGTGTTGACGGACTGGGCGTGTATCTCCCACGTCCACATCATGTTCCATCACATTTGTCCGGCTGGGAACATCAGGAAACAGCACAGCGTACTCTTCCACTAAAGCTTGGACATCCTCTTGCTGATGGGAAGCTAGATGAGAGACCTTTGCCTTGAAGTCTCTGAAAACCTCAAAATTCTTAAGTCGGGCTTCGAGTGGCGTGCCCTTGAAACTGGTTTTCTCCTCTTCTTCACCCGAAGGTTTTTCTTCGTCCTCCTCTTCTTCACCTTGAGGAATCTGTTCTTCTTCCTCTTCTGGTTGCTATGCCTGTCTCCTTATTACTGATACATGAACATGCACAGTGGCTGGCTGTGGCTTTTGGGCAGTGGCATTACCACTGGTATTTCGAACAACATATGGTTTCATCATGTTGAAGTGATGCACCCGGTGTTCCTTTCTTCGGTCCGCTGTCCCTACCACATAATCCAGTTCGCTGAGCTTCTTCACGACCTTGTATGGCCCCAGGTACTTGGCCGCTAAGGGACTACCAGGCACAGGTAGAAAGATGAGCACATTATCTCCCACTTGGATTTGTTGTGCTTCTGTCCTATTTGCCTGGTCCTACCCAGCTTTCATTTTTCCTTGTGACTTCTGCATCTCCTCTTGAGCCATTTGTCAGACCTCACACAAGCGGTGTCAAAAACTCACCACATAGTCTAGCACATTGGTGCTTTGTTCTTCATGGGTCCATATCTCCCTCAAAAGTTCAAGTGGTCCACGCACTTCATGTCCAAAGACCAGCTGAAAGGGGGAAAACCTAAGAGATTCTTGCCATGAATCTCGAAAAGCAAACAACAAGAACGGCACGCTTGGGTTCCAATCTCATGTTTTCTCGTTTTCACAGTTTGCACGTAATGCATTTTTTAGTGTGGCACAAAACCTTTCCAAAGCACCTTGAGACTGTGGATGATAAGCAGAGGACATTATGTGCTGCACTCCTAACTTCTTAAGGGGGCCTTGAAAAACTTTTGACAGGAAGATATTACCTCTCTCGGTTTGAATAGCCTTTGGCAACTCAAATACGGTCACGAACTGTACCAGAGCCCGCGGAACATTGTGACTAGTCGTTGCCCGTAACGGGTATGCCTCAGGGAAGCATGTTGACACACATATTGGAGTCAACAAATGGGTGAGTCCCTTCTTTGTCTTTGGTAGAGGTCCGACAATATCCATGATGATCTTGGAAAAGGGTTTTTCCACCACTGGGATAAGTTGCAAAGGTGACTTTCGATGATTTGGATCCATTTTACCTATCACTTGATACGAGTGATAACTACGGCAATATTCGGCAACTCTCCTGCTCAAATCTGGACAATAAAATTCCTGGGAAACATTCTCACGCGTCTTGCGTACTCCTAAATGTCCTCCCATTGGATGCTCATGAGTCAACGTTAAAATCTCCTCTCGGTACTGTGGTGGCACTACCACCTGATTTGGAATGGTCCACTCAGCATCAGCAGGAACTTTCTTAGGCCGCCATTTGTGCATTAGGATCTTAGGCCACCATTTGGGCATTAGGATCTTAGGCCGCCATTTGTGCATTAGGACATCATCCTTTAAAATAGTAACCGGAGGGTTCAGCCTCGAGTTCAATCAGGGATCCAGCTTCATCCCTTATCCTTGCAAGTTCTGAGTCTAGTTTCTGAGCTTCAATGAGCGACTCCCTCGAGTATTCTGAACATAATAAACCAGGCTGCACCGCACCCCTGAACATCTGTCCTTTTTCTGTTGAGTGGTACTAGCACGGGTAATAGCACATGCTGGATACTCCTTTCGTTCAATCTTCACCTCCCCTTCATTCTTGTCAGCATGAATTTTACATGTTGCTGTGTAACATCGTTGTCCAACTATGTCATTCCTAATAATAACTGTACCCCTTGCATGGGTTCCTCATCCACCAAAGCAAAAGGAAATGTACCGGAAATAAAAGAAGAGCTTAAATTCATTGCATATAAGGGCAATTCCTCTTTTCCCCTAATGTAATGAACCACGACATTTTCTCCCAAAGCAGACGATTCATCGAAGGGTAAGACTGCTCTGTGCAGGACAGTCTGTTCAGCTGCAGTATTCCGCATAATCCTTATCTGTAGAGGCTTGGTACATGTACCTTGGTCCTGTAGAGACACAGATCCAGCATGAATGAAGGCTTCCTGTCCTTGTCTATTGGCCTCGTCTATCCTCTTCATCCCCCCTTGGCATAATCTCTGTCTTCTTATCACCTCCCGCAATCCTTGACGCCTATTAAACTCACTTTCTATGGTGTCCAGAATCTGTTGTCTTTTACGTGATTTCAGGATATTATACACACGTGAGCTCCCTTCAATTAGCTCTTCTGGGGAGAGTTGACTTATCAAAACTTTTATTCGGTTCCTCTAGGAAACTAGAAACTCGATCTGAATTTTCATCTCCCATGACAGAAACGATTGAACCTTGAACCTTGAATCTTACTAAAGCTGCTTGAAAAAACAAAAACAAAAAATAGACATCTGGGACACACATTTTTCACATTATGAAATCAACAGAATGAAACAAACCCAATAAACCAGCTTGCAGAACAACTAAAATCAAAGATAAACAATCAATGATTTCCAAAATCAAATTTCCGATCAACCAAAAACAAATCCGAAACAGAAGAACAATTATCAAAAAATAATAAAAAAATTATATTCCAACACAAATGAATACGAACAGAGGGTCAGTAAAAAAAATATATCCCGATTACGAGCCCCAAATTTAAAGATGTGACATAACGTGCAAGACTACGCTCTTTAAATACAGTATCAATCGGACTCTATACTTGATACTATATCGTTGTATCAAGCAGATCGTCTAATTGACACTGTAATGTCTTTTAAGAAGACTGAACCCGTTAATATTATTAACGGTTCGTTTTTCCCGAGTTCATTTATATTATTGGTTTCACAAAAGAAAAAAAAATGAACGTAAGATTCTTAAAGAGAAAACATACAATGACAATTAGAAATTGGAAATGTTTTCGACATTATGAAGTTGATAAATCAAAATGATTCAAGTAAAAAATGAAAGACAAACTTTATTTCTATATTATGAAAATCATATAATACAATGAAAAACTACCGAACATAAATGTCAAAAGAATAGTAATGGTGAAAAAAGAAAAAAAAAGAATACAAGGTTGACCATATAATAAGAGAAATAATGGTCACTTTTGTCTGGACTACTTTTTACGTGCCATAAGAAAAAGCCCTCACTTCCCACTTTACAGTCAAAAGAAAAATATTCAATTTATAACACTTTCCCCATAACACCTTTTTGGACATAAGATAACTCGGTTTACACAAGTTTGAGTTACCTCCTCCTTTAAAGAAAAAAATTATGTTGGATGTGAATGGCTGACACAGAATTTAAGAGAAAATTATTCCCAAGGTTATTTTACCAATTTTCCTTTTAGAATTTCCATTAATGAAATACCATTCAGTTTTGCACTTGTTAACTTTCTCCCTCTAACAGGTCACGGTACTTATCTTTCGGCATCGGCGCAGGTGTACTTGGGACGTAAACTATCTCCAAAACTCCGTTGTGGACAAAGAAAGGGGAATGATGGATCCTTGAGTTACGCAAGAGTTTCGGCGATTCATGCGGAATCTAACCCTATCAAGCTTTGATGGCTTGTGTCCTGAGGGGAGCAGACACTGGTTCCCCTCTCTCGCTCTCTTAGTCGGGAACTGTTTCCAAGTGCTCTCAGGTAGGAACTGTTTCCAAGCGCTCTCGGGCAGGAACTGTTTCCAAGAGCTCTCGGGCAGGAACTGTTTCCAAGTGCTCTCGGGCAGGAACTAGCTTCTTTTCTTGATGTAGGCCTCCTAGGGGAAGGACACTCCAAAATTAAACCATTGTTCTCTAGTCTTGGGTAGTGCCATAGCCTCCGTACCATGGTCTTCCACTGTCTTGGGTTAGAGTTCTATTGCTTGAGGGTACACTTGGGCACACTATTCTATCTTATTATTTTCTTTTTTTCTTCCTTTTGTTTTTTTTTAAATGGTGTGTTGGGCAGGCTTAATAGAAGTGCCATGGATAACTGGTGGTTTATCAAGAAGTTGTCTTTTGCTTTTTCTGATTTTTTTCTTCTCAAAACCATCCTTACTATCCTCCCTTCAGTTGAAGTGGCTATCCTGGAGGGTATTTAGCCTTGAATGGTGTATCGGCTCCCCCATGTTGACCAGTTTTTCCGACTTTTTACTATAGTCTATGAGTATCATCAATCAATTTATTTATAATTCTGTACATATTTTTGTTATAATTCTTGTTAATTTAGTTTTTAAGTATGATGTCACTTTTTTATTTCTATTAATTCTTATGCTGTCTGGAGACATTGACCGAAATCTGGGACCAGTACGTCCTACATTTCGTCAATGTCGTTTTCTGTATTTCAATATTCGTGGTCTTCATGCAAATATCCAAGACCTTACAGTTGCGTCCAGACAGTATGATATTCTTTTGTGCTCAGAAACTTTGGTTTCTAATATGAGGCACTCATCTGAGCTCCTTATAACTGGTTTTAAGAAGCCAATAATGTTGAAACGTGATGCCATCCCTAGGGCCAGGGGAATGGCGGTGTATATTAGGACCGAGTACCCTGCTTCTCATAAGTCCTGCTATCAATGTGGATGTCATGAGATTCAGGTAATAAAAGTTTGTGGCAGGCATAACAACTTTTCTTTGGGTTCGATCTACCTGAATCCAGACATGGATGATTCTATCTTATGGCTAAGATACAAGAAGATGATAAAAAGGCTTCTTTTGTCTTTGTTGGTGTTTTTAATGCTCACCATAGGGAGTGGTTAAGTTATATTTCTACTACCGATCGCCATGGCTTAAGAGCTTTAGACTTTGCCTCTGAATCAGGCTGTGAGCAAATCATAAATGAAGCTACTCACAGGTCTGGTAATTGCTTGGACCTCGTATACACTGACTTCCCTGGCGTTACAACTTGTATGGTTGGTTCTCCAGTCGGGACATCTGATCATGCCTTGATTTCATTAGTAGTGAAGACTGAGTAGCCTGTCCCTGATATATCATACTCTTGTAAAATTTATATAAAATCCCAAGCAGACTGGAATGGGATTTTGCATGATCTTTTGTGCTTGAATTGGTCACAATTATATAATAGTGAAGATCCTGTTGTCCCTTTGAATAAGAATCTAGTCAATATAATTGATAGGCGTATCCCTTCACGTGTGTCGAGGTACCGAGTGAAGGACAAGCCGTGGTTCAGTGATGATTGTAGACGTGCTTATTTGGAAAAGCAGGAGGCCTATTATCTTTGAAAGGGTAACAGATCAGATTTGACCTGGAACAACTATACTCAGCTTCAAGCTTTTGCTCAGAGAGTTTATACCTCAACTGAAAAAGAGTAAAATCTAAACATAAAAGAAACCCTTTCTGGTACAACTCAGGGACATAAATGGTGGTCTACCCTTAAATTTGCACTCTTTGGTGTAGATGCAACAGTTCCTCCTTTACTTAAACCAGATGGCTCAATCACTCACTGTCAAAATAAAAAAAAAAAAAAAAACCCTTTTGGCTGATGTTTTTGACAGTAAACAGAGTAATGAAAAACTTGAACTTCCTCATTCCTGTTTCCCTAAGGCTAAACTAGCTAGTTTAGCTTTTCGATCTAGTGAGATTAGAGCTCTGTTGATGGACCTTGATGGTTATGGAGATGTAGACCCAATGTATTTTTCCTTTTGTTTTTATAAAGATAGCAGATTCCTAAGCTCCAAAGTTATTTGCTATTTTGCGCAAGTTAGAAAGAAGTGGATCTTTTACCACTTGTTGGAGAATTGGTAATGTTACTCCTCTATGTAATGTGTTCGTGGTAGCTCAAGTCCCACTGATTACCGCCCAATTTCCATAACTCCCATATTATCTAATGTTTTTGAACGTTTTCTGGCAAAACGTCTTAATAGGTTTGCTGAAGGTAATCATCTATTCCCTAGTTTGCAATTAGGTTTGTGATGCCCATCTTACAATCTCCAATGCTGTACAGAAATCCCTTTATTGTGGTCAGAAAGTTCGTATGATTTTAGTGCTGCCTTTGATCGTGTTAATCATGAGGCCCTTGTTTTCAAACTGAAACAGTTGGGAGTGGGTGGGTCGTTTCTTAGCATTATTATTGACTTTTTAAGTAATAGATCTCAGAGTAGTTGTTGATGGGCACCATAGTGAGTATAGGAATGTGATATCCGGTGTTCCACAGAGTAGTGTTCTTGGCCCATTACTTTTCATACTAAATACACATGACATGTGGTTTGGCCTAGAAAAAAGCTTGTTCCATATGCAGATGATGCTACTCTCTTTGCATCAATTCCATCCCCTGAATGTGGATTTGGGGTTGGTGAATCCCTTAACAGAGATTTAGCTAAAATTAGTGCATGGTGCAAATTATGAGGTATGAAGCTGAATCCTAAAAAACTCAAAGTATGATTGTAAGTAGGTCAAGGACGGTGGCTCCTAAACATCCGGATCTCCGTATTGATAATGTTTCTTTAAATTTGTATGACTTTTAAAATTCTAGGTATGATTCTCGCCAGCAAATTTACTTTTGAGAAACACATTAGGTCTGTGTCTTCATCAATTGCACAAAAAATTGGCTAATTGAGAAAGTCTTTTAAGATTTTCGGTGATCAATCTATTCTGAAGAAGTATTTTAATTCTTTCATTCTACCTTGTTTTGAGAATTGTTCTCCAGTCTGGTGTTCAGCTGTTGATCTGATTCTCATCTCAATTTGTTGGACAAAAACTTACAGTGTATTAAATTTCTTATTCCTGATCTAGGTATTAATCTTTGGCACCGTCGTTCAATTAGTTCATTATGCATGTTGCATAAGATTTTTCATAACTCTGACCATCCTTTACATTCAGATCTCCCTGGACAATCCTATCCTGTTCGTAATACTAGGCAAGCAGTTAATTCTAATAGGCAGGCCTTCTCCATCATAAGGCTCAATACTACACAGTATTCTATAAGTTTTATTCCAGCTGTTACCAAGTTGTGGAATGATCTTCCTAATTGGGTTGTTGAATCAATAGACCTCCAAAAGTTCAAAATTAGAGCAAATGTTTTTATATTGACCAGGCTGACATGAGTCTTTTTATAGTTTATATATGACATATTTGTTTTTGACGTTGTTAATAGTTTACATAGAACATATCTGTTTTTACTCTGTTACTGTTTTCAGAATGATATAGTGTTAATTTATTCTCATCATTTATTCATATCCTTATTTCCTTTCCTCACTAAGCTATTTTTCCCTATTTGAGCCCTTGGGCTCATAGCATCTTGCTTTTCCAAATAGGGTTGTAGCATGGCTAGTAATAATAATAATAATAATAATAATAATAATAATAATAATAATAATAACAGACAGAAAAGGTGAAATTTTAGGGCCATCCTCTTTTTCCTCATGATTGGTCATTTTTGAGTTAATAGGGCGGTCTTCATGGCTTGAGGTCCAATGGCATCCATGACCATACCTTCTTTTATCTGGGTGTTGGAGAATCATGACCAAGTGTCCTCTTTTCTATGGCTGCTTTGTCCTTTTTATGAGAAAACCTTGTTCTCACACCTGGCTTATATCTTGTGGCTGACCTGGGAAAAGAGGGGAAAGTCAAGTGTCTGGTAATTAATGACTATGAGCCTACAAGGTAGAGACAAAGACCTCTGTGGGCACATGTAATGGGAATTCACGAAAACGGAGCTGTTTATAAAAAAAAATATATATGAACTGTAAACAGTTTTACTTGGAAGGTAGAACTCAACTCACTTCACAATATATATATATATATATATATATATATATATATATATATATATATATATATATATATATATATATATAAACACTCGCAATTTCAATCAATGTAAATATCAACCACAATTGCATTCAATACCAAACTCTATCTTGGTAAAATATATCCAATGGAATTCATTTATAATAGTAGCTTCTGGCTGGGCAGAGATTCGAAGACCTCCCTTTTCAGCCGAAACCATACCTGTGGGGACTCTACTGTGATGGGCCGAGAGAGGGTGTGACTAAGAAGGCGCAATGAAAGCAACTGAGTAACTTTATTACAGAATATAAGTTTATATATACATCAAGTCCAGGCAAGAAGGACATAAAAACATAACTGGCAATTTCATGTTCAAACGACAACTGGTTCTGTTAACAGTTAACGGTGAGAAAAACACACATGTTTATTCAGGTCCCTGTCAGTGCGATGGGGAGAGCGAAGATAAAAAGCATAATATATAAAAAAAAAGAAATATCGTTACTATGTACGATCGTGTGACACACGGTTGGTATATGGCTCCCCCCCCCCTTAAAATGACATACTGTATATGTTAAATAGGGAGCCTTGATCTAGAGATGCGAACTGTAGGCGGGTCATCTGGAAGGGGATAAGCAGGTTTTAGACAATCAATGGAGACCCAGTCTTCTTTGCCACAAATGTTTAGTAGGAATGCTTTCGGACTGAGTCGAATCACAAGGAAAGGGCCCGTGTAAGGGGGCATTAGCGGTGGCTTGCTAGTGTCATTGCGTAGGAAGACGTGCGTTGCAGAGTGCAAGTCTGTCGGTATGTGATGCTTCGATGAGGGCTTGTAAGTCTGGCGGCATGGAGTAAATTTTTCCACGATGTGACGTACTAGTTGGAGATCTTCGGAGGAAGTTGTAGAAGGAAAAAATTCGACAGAGACGACCAACGGGTCGCCATACACCATTTCAGCTGCCGAGACGTCCAGGGCGTCTTTAGGAGTGGTCCATAGTCCCAGGAGGACCCAGGGAAGATGGATAAATCAGTTGGAATCCTTGCAGTGGGACATCAAAGCTGCTTTGAGGGTGTGATGAGAACGTTCAACCATTCCATTGGCAGAGGGGTTGTAGGCAGTTGTTTGATGTAGTGTGATGCTCAGGAGATTTGCTAATGATGTCCACACTTGAGAGGTGAAAGTGGTACCCGTGCCAGAAGTAATATGCTCAGGCATACGAAATCTTGCAATCCATCCTGAGAGTAAGTCAAATATACATGACGCGGACGTTGCAGTTTCCATGGGAATGGCTTCAGGGCAACAAGTGGAGAGGTCGATGACAGTAAACAGGTAACGATGTCCTTGTGATGTGGGTAGGGGGCCTACAACATCGACGTGAATATGGAGGAAAAGACACTTAGGTTGAGGAAGGGTGCCCACTCCTGAATCTGTGTGTTAATGTACTTTGGAAGTTTGGCAAGAAGTACAGGCGCGGACCAAATCCTTAGCATCCTTAGAAATGTCGTGCCAAATGAACTTCGTCTTCAGCAGCTGTGCAGTAGAAAGGCAAGAGGGATGTGAAAGGTCTACCAGTACTGACGTCACAGAGAAGGGTGGTGTTGGAGTCATCGACGGGGATGTCTTCCCAATGGAGCGATGTGCATGATGTTCTATATGCTTGATACTCTGGATCCTGTTGTTGGGCTTCAGCCAAGGCATTGTAATCCAATCCCAGCTGAACAGCAGCCAACGTGTTTGTTGACAGAGCATCGGCAACTGGATACATTTTCCCAGGGATGTGTTGAAGGGTGCAATTGTATTCAGCCACGGTGGAGAGATGTTGGGGTTGACGGGCGGACCAGGCGTCAGACTGTCAAGTGAAGGCGTGCTCCAGAGGCCTGTGGCCTGTGCGAATGATGAAGGGCGTACCTTCTAAGAAATGGCGAAAGTGACGGACAGCCAAGTGCATCGCCCGCAATTCGCCATCAAAGGTAGAATAACCCGATTCTGCCTTGGACAGTTTTCTGCTGAAGAAGGCCAATGGGCGGGGCGAGCCGTTAACCACCTGTTTGAGTACTGCACCAATAGCGATGTCGCTGGCATTGGTGGAGAGAAGGAGAGGGGCATGTGGGATGGGAAAAGTGAGAGCAGCAGTGGTTGATAGGGCCATCTTTGCATTACAGAAGGCCTCTTCTAGAAGGGGACCCAACTTCAGGTCTTTTGGCTTGCCCTTGAGGGAGGCGTAGAGGGGAGCAAGAGTGGCGGCAATGGCTGGCAGAAAACGGTGGTAATAGTTGATCACGCCCAAGAATTCCTGCAGAGCTTTGACGGTCGAGGGCTTGAGGAAGTTCTGAACGGCTGCTACCTTCTCAGGGAGGGGATGGACTCCTTCAAGAGTGATGTGGTGCCCTAAGAACGACACTTCGTTGGCGCCAAAGGTACACTTGTCGTACCGGACTACAAGGACGTTTAGTTGCAAGCGCTCGAGCATGATGCGCATGTGATGGAGGTGTTTCTTTTTTGAGGAAGAGAACGCATGTATGTCGCTCACATAACATTCACAAAAGGGGAGGTCCCCTAAGGTGCCATCCATGAGATGTTGAAAAGTAGCCCCAGCATTATGAAGGCCAAAACAGGAGTAATTGAAGTTTTATGTACCAAACGAAGTGGTGATGGCAGTTTTGGGCATGTCTGATGGGTTCATAGGAGTAGGGTAATTAGCACATTTTCGATCCATAAGGACCAGTTCAAACCAGAATCAATCCATAAGGGTGCCCACCTAACCTAACTCCACCCCCTTTCTCTTAACCTCATTGGCTATCTCTAACCTAACTCCACCCCATTCTCTAAACCTCATTGACTACCCCTAACCTAACTCCACCCCTCTCTTAACATCATTGGCTACCCTTAACTTATCTCTCTCTCTCTCTCTCTCTCTCTCTCTCTCTCTCTCTCTCTCTCTCTCTCAACCTAAACTAACCTAACCCAACCCAAATCTAACCTAACCTAACCTAGCCTAACCCAACCCAAACCTAACCTAACCTAACCTAACCTATCTTAACCATTCATTCTTAAGCCTAACCTAACCTAAGCTAACCTATCAAGTTAGTGAAATAATACCTAACTACGAGTCTATCATTTAATCTTAAATAGTTATCATGGGAATTATTAAAGTTGTTATTATATTTGGAAATTATTGTTCAATACAATACTCATTATTATTAATATTGATAAAATCGGGGGAAATTCAAGATTTGTATAGCTGGTGGCATTATATTATTTTGTATTACCTGGAATATATATTTCAGGTTGAAACTTCTTGTTAACAATAAACAACTATTACGACTAAGGTCTATCCTTGAACAACCCAGTATAATAATAATAATAATAATAATAATAATAATAATAATAATAATAATAATAATAATACGAGTCTATCATTCAAACTTAAATAGTTGTTATGGAAATTATTAAATTTATCGTTATGTCTTGAAATTATTGTTACTCATTATTCATTATTATCATTATTATTATTATTATTATTATTATTATTATTATTATTATTATTATTATTATTATTATTATTAGTTTCTTAGATACGATAACACCTAAATAAACAGTTGTATTCATCCTCTTGATAAGGTGAGGATGATAAGCCATGATACTTGATACGATAACACCTGAATAAACAGATCTACGATTTGTCATCTTTCTCGTGAGAATGATAAGCCACGATACATTGGATAGTGAAAGTAATATTTTAAAAGCAGTGTTTTATTTATCTTATACAACCAGACTGATCATTTTGTATGCATGTACTATATTTCTTATTTCTCCTAACATACAAATTTTAAGCAGATTTGTAAGAATGCTTCTAATGTCATTCTTGTGAACTTCTTGAAGGTCACCATAGCCGTCTCGTATCCCAACCTCACTGCACTCCACGCTTTATATTTATTACTTTTCATCCTCCACTGCTGAGATAAATGGTCCGGTTGGAAGCCTGATAAGGTATAAAACAAATAACTCATTAGACTCATGACGACATCTCCACTAAGGATTAAATTAATCCCATGAATAATTCCAGTCCCTAATTAATAAGTGAATAAAAAAGAAAATAGAAATTAACTCACCGTCATGGATATAAATAAACTCGTGCAAACGTGGGACATCCCCTATCATGACTATTTTTAATAATTAGACTCAGGAATGTTCATAGTTATCCCTCATACTGATGCATTCTTTATATGTAATCGCTTTCTTTTCTCTCCCTTTATACTCAGAGCAGCGTCTCCTCATCAAACGAGTGAAATAATAATTAGCTACTATTCCATCATTCAGCCTTTAATTACTGGTGGAAAACATGGTCTTTATTTTCCGTAACGTATACCCTACCCCGTAATGACTAACTGAATGTATGACGTATAAAACATATAACCCACACTTATATGATAAATCTGGTTGTATTGGTGTCATGAATTTGAACAATTCAAAGGATTTATTCCTCTTGAAAAGGGTCAAGAAATGCTTACTGTATATCTCTGGGGTAATGCCATAACTATAAAAAAATATTACATAATTTTCAGGTGACTTAGCTACATAAAAGCAGACCCAGTGTCCCATGCTATTGATGTCTGAAGAGGTTTCCAACGTATTTGCGATGAAGGTGATAGCCTCCTCCCTCTATGACCTCAACATTATACCTCCCACACGATTAGAAGAAAATATGCCTACGTTTTTCACTAATTTCCCCATCCTTCCCCTTAGAGCTCTATCCAGCTCTCTAGTATCCATCAGTCCTAACCCCTCACATCACAATGAATAATCCTGTCCGCATCAATAGATAAAATACCCGTAGTATCTCCAAAAAGCATAATGAGATGGGGTGTGGTTACTTTTGTAATCAATTTTAAAATGATTTGCATATTGGCTGATCTCTCTACTGGTAGAGCTTCTTTCATATCCTCATGTACGAAACACCAAGCAAATGTAAATAATATACATATCACCATTAACGGAAGTACCATATATAATATAAACGCAGCCTTCCTAGAGAGAGTTGTACAGGCGTATTATGAATCTCGGAAGGCAATTGGCATAGATGATGCGAACATTATATCCTTATTTTTTTTTGGGGGGGGGGGGTTCCCCCAGGTCCCTCAGTGTGAGGCACCACGTATATCCACCAGAGAGTTGCTAATGCATCTTCCGGTGTATTTCGCATCTTCCAGTCTTGGATGGTCTGGGATGCATCTTAGGTATTTATCGAGCTTATTCTTAAACACATCTACGCTCACTCCTGATATGTTTCTTAGATGAGCTGGCAGCACATTAAATAGTCGCTGCATTATCGATGCTGGTGCGTGGTGGATTAATGTCCTGTGCGCCTTCCTTAGTTTTCCTGGTATATTTTTTGGCACTATTAATCTACCTCGGCTTGCTCTTTCTGATATTTTTAGCTCCATGATGATTTCAGTAACTCCTTCTATTTGCTTCCATGCTTGTATTATCATGTAGCGTTCTCTCCTCCTTTCTAGACTGTATAGTTTTAAAATTTGCAGTCTTTCTCAGTAGTCAAGGTCCTTAACTTCTTCTATTCTAGCAGTAGGACCTTTGTACACTCTCCATTTGTGCAATATCCTTTTGGTAGTGTGGGTACCATATCACATTGCAGTACTCGAGTGTACTACGTACCTAAGTTTTGTAAAGCATAATCATGTGTTCAGCTTTTCTTGTTTTAAAGTGTCTGAATAACATTCCCATTTTTGCTTTACATTTAGCCAACAGTGTTGCTATTTGGTCATTGCATAACATATTCCTATTCAACATTACACCAAGGTCTTTAATTGCCTCCTTGTTTGTGATTGTCTCGTTATTAGGTCCCTTATATGCATATACCATTCCTTCTCTGTTTCCATAATTCATTGATTCGAATTTATCGGAGTTAAATACCATCCTATTTATCTCTACCCATTCATATATTTTGTTTAGATCTCTTTGTAGTGAGTTCCTATCTTCATCACAAGTAATTTCTCTACTTATTCTTGTGTCATCGGCGAAACTTCTCACTACAGAGTTTTCAACATCACAGTCTATGTCTGAGATCATAATAACAAACAGCAGTGCAGCTAATACCGTACCTTGTGGCACGCCAGATATTACCTGAGCTTCATCCGATTTCTCGTCATTTGCAACCACTATCTGTTTTCTGTTTTGCAGGAATTCTTTTACCCATTTTTCTATCTTTCCCACAATATTATGCTTTCTCATTTTTTTCTCTAATATATTATGGTCTACCTTGTCAAAGGCTTTTGCAAAATCTAGATAGATCATATCTGTGTCTTTTCATTTATCATATTTTAGTATATGTTTTCATAGTGTGCTATCAGTTGGGTTTGTGTACTTTTTCCGGGCACAAAACCGTGTTGACCTATATTAAACAAATTATTTTTAACCAAATGATCCATTATTTTCTTTTTTATTACCCTCTCATACACTTTCATAATATGTGATGTTAGACTAACAGGTCTATAATTGCTTGCCTCTAGTCTTGATCCACTTTTGAAGATAGGGGTTATATAAGCTAATTTATGTTTTAACATATATCTCGCTCATATCTACACTTTGTCCAAGCAGTATTGCAAGCGGCATCGCGATTGTGTTTGCAGTTTTTTTAACAAAATCGCTGGAACTCTATCTGGTCCGGCTGCTGATCCAATTTTAATTTCGTTTATAGCCTTGACAATATCTACTTCATTCTGTTTCATTATTCTCAATCTCAATTCTTGGCGTGAACTCACTCTTATATTTTTCTGCTAATATGTTGCATATTTGCTTTTTTTCATTAGTTAGCCATCCTTCAATTCTTAGAGGGCCTATTTCTAATCTCCCTTTATTCATCTTTTTTGCATAGGAGTAAAGTACTTTGGGTTTTTTTTTTATATTTTTAAGTTTCCTTTCTTCTAAGTCCCTTTTTTTCATTTTCTTTTGACTGTATAATCTTTTGTTCTGCATTTTCTATCTTACATTTTATTTCCATCATTTTCCACACATTTTTTTCTTTTGCAAGATTTTTCTTCCACTTTCTAATTTTCTGAAAGAAGATCCTTCTTTCTCTTGGTATGTATGTCTTTTGTTTATTGTTTTTCTTCGGTACATGTTTTTCAATAATTTTCTCCAGTATTTTATACAGTATGTCCGTATTTACCTGTATATTATCACTTACAAACACATTTCTCCATTCTTAATTCAGTTCTTCATTTATTTCTGACCATTTTATATTCTTACTATAAAAATTATATTTTTCATATCCTTCCCAACGTTTTGTGCTTTGATTAATTCTGTGATCACTTGCTTTGGAATGGACTATTAATTCTATGACATTATGGTCTGAAATTCCCATGTTATACACTATTATTTCTTTAACATAATTCACCTCATTCACAAATACTAGATCTAGGACTTTTTCCTTTCTTTTTGGAATGTGGTTTATTTGTTGCATATTATGTTCTAATAGCATATCTTGAAGCTTTTCAAATTACCTCTTATCTTCTGCGCTATTACTCTCTTTTTTATATGCATACATACAACCATTTTCTTCTATCCGTTCTTTCCAATCCACGAAAGGAAAGTTAAAATCTCCGGATAGGAGTATATTCCAGTCTTTATGGTTTCTACATATATCATCTATTTTTTCTATTATTATGTCAAACTTCTTAGTATTTGGGGGTCTGTAAACTACAATATTCACTAGTTTTGCAGATACAAATTCTACCGCAATCAATTCACATTCTGTGTTGCTGTATTTTTCACAGAATTTTCCTTGATTTATGTCTCTTCCATGTATTGCTGTTCCCCCTTGATTCCTATTTGTTCTGTCAGATCTATAAGTTTGGAAACCCTTTATCTGGTCATCACTGCCAGTCTCTTGGGAATACCATGTTTCACTTATATTTAATATATCTATTTTTTCAATTTGAGTTAGTTCTTCTAAGAACTCTATTTTCCTTTTAGAGTTACTCGTGACTAAACCCTGTGCATTCACTTCTATTATGGTTTGTGTTTCATCCCCATTATTTAATATTGGTAATAATATGGATTCTCCCATGCTTCCTTCCTGTTCTGATATGATGTTCTTTTCTTCATTTCCCAGAATTCTCCCATTAAAAAATCCAACTTTTCTATTATATTTGCTCTTTCGCCTTCATATTAATTTTGTGTGTATACCTGCAATTATCCCCATATCTGCACCAACCCCTGGCATTACAGATGCATTCTTTGTAGTTGGGCTCTAAATGTGCATATTTGGGTTGAAAGGCCTCATATCTTGGGGCTTTTGGTGCATAGCGCGGTATATACGCGGCCTGCTTTTATGTTTCTTTTTTGTTTAATTTTTGCTTTCATTTTTCTTTTCAGTTTGCTGAGTTTTCTTACTTTCATTCATGAGTGCAGGATGCATATATCGACATTTTTTGTTGAAACTGCATCCTTTTCCTTCTTTTAGGTTTTTGCATATTTTTGGATGGAGATCTCTGCATTCGTCTCCATATCCGTCTAAATACGCACATTTACCATATATTTCATAATTATGGCATATCTTTGGATGCTTGTAGTAGCATCTTTCGCCAAATCTGCTATTCCCTCTTTTCAGCAAATTGCAGACTATCTTTCTTTTCTTTTTTTTTCTTGTTCTTGCTCTTCCCTAAAAGTATATAGGTCCGGGTAGAGTCTCTTGGGTCTATTATTTGTTTCCATCTGATAATTTATTTCTTCATAAGTATGTTGTTGGATGTCATCATAAGTTATATCAATGATTTCCTCTGCATCCTTACACATATCCTGTTCATTTTTCTCTTCTCCTTCTTCTTCTTCTTCTTCTGCTTCTTCTTCCTCTTCTTTATCTTCAACTATTTGCAGATTTAGTCTCGACTTAATTATATTTTCTATCCAGACTAAGCATGTTGAGCAGAATACCTTTGTGTCTCTATTTTTTCAATTTTTTGCTGTATTTCAGCACATGTAGGGTGTGTCGGTACATGGCAGGCATCACATTTTATAATCAGTTGTTGACGATTATTAATTGAATACCATATCTTACATGTATTACACTATTTTGGCATTCTGTTTCCCAATGCATCAATCAGCATATTCACCATATTAGACTTCTTATTGTTCTTTGATGGAATGTGTTGATTGATGTAAACTTTCTTTATAAGTCTCTTTATCACTTGGATCTTCTTTGGAATTTCTTCTATTATTTTGATGATGTTTTCCGCAGATTTGCTCCAGTTTATTGGATCATATTGTTTCAATATGTCTGCGAATATTTTTCCGTCACACTGGTTGGAGTTACTAGTGACCTCTGTTATCAGACGGCCGAGCTCTTGTTTCGCCAACTCATGGAATTTACTTTTGCTGACTGCAGTGATGTCTCTCCAAGAGTTGACTGTATTATAGTGACATCTTGATCAGATTTTTATTAATTCACAAGATAACTATCCTATGCCGATATTTTATCCCACTTTTCTGCCCTCAAACTAATCACCGACTATTCACGAAAACTTATAGCTATATTGCACTCGATAGCCTTTTGTTATCCGCGTTAAATCAGGATATTTTTAGGGACGCACAAGTGTATTCACTCACCGGCACACAGATACAACTCAGAGAGATAGTTTTACGGAGGGGAAAATCATTTATAATTCTAATTTCGTACATGAGGATATGAAAGAAGCTCTACCAGTAGAGAGATCAGCCAGTATGCGAATCATTTTAAAATTTAGTACGGCAGTAACCATACCCCATCTCATTATGCTTTTCGGAGATACTACGAGTATTTTATCTATTGATGCGGACAGGATTATTCATTGTGATGTGAGGGGTTAGGACTGATGGATACTAGAGAGCTGGATAGAGCTCTAAGGGGTTGGGGGGGGGGGGAATTAGTGAATTACGTAGGCATCTTTTCTTCTGATCATGTGGGAGGTATAAGGTTGAGGTCATACAGGGAGGAGGCTGTCACCTTCATCGCAAATACCTTGGAAACCTCTTCAGACATCAATAGCATGGGAAACTGGGTCTGCTTTTATGTAGCTAACTCACCTGAAAATTATATAACGGATTTTGAGCAAAGAGAAAAATAATATTTTTGGGTGAGATGGCCATGTCGTCCTGAGGGAAGTTCCTAAAGGGTAGCTTCCTTGGGTATATATAACTACGGTGATATTCCCAGGGAATTTACCTTAAGGTACCCAGAATTCTAACTCCTGGAGCGAATATCCCTAATAAAAGAACCAGGGATATCGCGAAATATCAGAGGACGTATTCTTGACACGCCACATAGCAATCTGCACCCCGAACAGAGTTAACACTTCGAAGGGGTCAATTGGCAAGAAAACGAAAAATGAGAAAGAAAGGAGAGCCGCTCGCAAGGTATCTCTCCTCTCCCGTTTCGTAAGTATGCATTGTGCCGCTCACGGCGCCATCTGTATTCCTTGTAGCGATACACGAGGTGCTACAGATACTGTATGTAGGGAGGGGTCCTACAGCCCTTTTTTAGAGGAAAATGGAAGGGCGGGTCCATCAGGACGACATGGCCATCTCACCCAAAAATAGATTTTTCGCTTCGCTCAAAATCCGTTTTTTTTGGGCTCAAGCCATGTCGTCCTGATGGAAGTATACCAGAGCATTACTGTATCTGTGGATTCTCAAAACGTGCCGTACTCTCAGAAGGTATTTCCCGGCCAACTAGACCTAGAGACCTAAGATGTTACCGTCATACATCTTTTCATCTAACCATAGACCATGTTAGTGCTTCCTGCCCCCTACAGGGAAGAGTCATACTAGACTCTGGAAAAGTCTCGAAGAGTACATATACCTATGTATGAATAACAGACAAGCCAATATAGTGGTCTCACTCTATATGATGTAAAGCATAGTTTGTAAAACAACCACTGAGTCAATATGATATATCGACCAGTTTCCCGTTCGATTACTGGATTGGACAAAGGTTTATATCCGGGTAGGAGGAAAGATTGCACATCCGCCACCGTCCCCTTAGGGCATGGAGTCCTCCCGCTATAGGAAAGCATAATCCAATGAAAGATGCTTGCATAAAGGAATAATCTATTAGAATTATCCAAGATAAATATACACAGTAAACGTAATGCTAAATCATTTCAAGTAAAATGACACAGGCGAAGGAGACGCAAGGTTCACAAGAACTAGTTTATTGACAATCAATAAAATAAAACAGGTTAAACAACAATTATAAATATATAAGAGGAGGATAACCAATAAATAAGCATAAGCATGATAGTAAACAGAAAACATGTTTATCTGAAAGAAAACATTAGCGCCACTTTTAACATACCGAGGTATCAAAATCATAAAAGTCTGTATTACTAATCAGTTACATTAGCGTTGGAAACGCTTGGCACACATGTCTGCACTTATGCTAGGTTCACCTTTGAATATGGAACAGTCAATGTGGGCACCCTAGTGCCCTTACACTTAGTTTGTAGAACAGTTCGTAACTATACACCCACTCCGGAATTAATCGTCCCAATTAAATTCACTGTTCCTCGCAGAGTTAAACAGCAGGTTTAACGACACTACCCAATGCTACCACAGACCTCTTCAGTTGCTCCACTTGCTTCGCATAGTGACGAAAGAAAACTCTGGAAGACTTCCAGCCAGTGTATGAACGAAGATGTTTGAAATCCATACTATTGAAGAAATTTAAGGATGAGGCAACTTTCCTCGGATCGTGACCTGCGGGTGTACTGTCTGGATCCGCTCTGCGAATAAAATAGGTGATTTTCGCCCTAAGTTGTTTCAGCGATAAATTTGAGCCTGATGTTTCTCCCCTGAATAGTTGACCACCCCTGAAGTCTGAAGTTCTACGAAGATAGACCTTTAGGCATTCCACTGGACATAGAGATGCATCTTCTTTCAGAGGGTAGATTCTCCAGGGACCCCACCTGTTGGTGCGTAACTCGTTCTTGGCGAGAAACGTAGGATCTGGAAACAGGTTCAATTCTCCCCCATCCAAGAACTGAACACGACCTTCCTCTCTCGAGAGGGCTACAATTTCACTAACCCTGGCCCCCGAAGCGAGTGCAAACAGGAAAATAACTTTTTGGGTCAAATCCTTTAAAGCACACTCCTCATTGTTCAACAGCGAAGCGAAATGAAGAACTTTATCCAGAGACCAGGAAATGGGCTTTGGAGGTGCTGATGGTCTGAGCCTAGCACAGGCTTTCGGAATTTTATTAAAAATATCGTTAGAGAGGTTGACCTGGAAGGCATATAAAATGGGTCTTGTCAAAGCAGATTTACACATTGATATTGTGTTGGCAGCTAACCCCTGACCATGGAGGTGGATGAAGAAAGATAAGCAGAAGTCCGTCGAGATCTTTTGTGGATTCTTCGCTGCTGCTGTCTGAATGGCTTGGCTGGCCGAGAGGGTAGCCTAGTCTTCTTAGTCTTCCTCTTTGGTTGGGGACCCTCATCCGGGGATGACTTTCTCTTGAGAGATAGGCCCCACTTCTGGAGAAGGTTTTTATTCTCCGTGGTGGCCTTATCTATAACCTCCTTGACCGCTTCACTAGGGAAGAGGTCTTTGCCCCAAATGCTGGAGGAGATTAGTTTCCTTGGCTCGTGCCTCACCGCAGCCGAGGCGAACACGAACTCCCTACAAGCCCTCCTAGCTTTGACGAAACTATAAAGGCCCTTCGTCACTGTGGCTAGGTGTGTCTTAGTCACTACCATAAACCTTTCATGGACCTTGGGGTCACTTGCCATTGTCTCCAGAGTCGTTTGATGAGACAAAAGAAAGTCAGACAGCTTGGGGAGGTTCTCACCGAACTGACGTCCGGCAATATCGGCCTCCAACTTCCCGACTGAGAAGGTAAGATGGACGTCCTTCCAATCTTTGTGGTCCATGGGTAGGGCCAAAGACAGAGGTTTACACTCCTCCAAGGAGGGGCATGGCTTACCTGCCTCGATCACTTTCAGCACAGCCGTAAAACCTTTCTGCATAAAGGGGAGGGCTCTAGAAGGAGAGGACACAAAGGAAAGGTGCTTCTTACTCAAAGCAGGTACCTTTGAGTTTGTGAAGCCCCTCTCTTTCATCGAGCTTGCCAACAAAGCTTGAGCCTTAGCGTGGTCAAAAACTATGAACTCCTTCGGCTCTGTTTCTTCCTTTGAGGCTGGTTCCTTCCTTAGACGGACATAACAGTCCGGATACGACTCCTTGCTGGGCCAGAATTCCACCTCCTCAAGGGGGACTGAGCCCAACTTCTCTGAAATGACGATCTTTCCCGTCGTCATAGGCATGTGCTCGGCATACCTCCAAGGGTTGGCATCTGAGCACAAGGGAAGGTCTTTCACGCTGAGCTTCTTCTGGGGCCCACGTGATGCTGCAAGTCTCCGTATCTCCAACTTCATTGCAGCAGCCTTCTCATTATTTTCCTTCTGCATCTGTTGGATCATGCCAACGATGGAAGAAAGGGTCTTTCCCAGTTCCTCTGGGAGAGAGGACGATGTTGAGGGAATAGGTTCAGGGGCCTGAACCGGAGTAGCCGACACCTCGTCGAATTCTTCCTCCTCATTGTCTGGAGCCTGTTCCTCTTCCTGGTCTTCTGCCAGAAGGTCTTTCTCCAAACACTTGGACACCTCCGACATCCTATCGTCCGATTGGATGTCCTGCAGGGCGTCCGCGACTTCAGCATCTGAACCAACGGCATCTCCGCTTGAGGCTGGGGAATCACTGCCTCTGCTGAAGCCTTGGGGAAAAGGTAAGCCCTCATCTTCTCACTTGAAAAATAGGGGCCAGAAGTGTTCTTCTGAAAGCCCCTTACCAAGGTACGAAGCTTCTCCCTTGCTGTGTCCCTTGACTCCCCCATCTTAGGGGAATCAAAAGCCTCAGTAATCCGGTTTGTGCACACGGTACATACCTGCGGGTCTCAATACCGGAGATCACCATTGGAGACTGCGCATGCTGCGTGCCTCCTATACAAGACATGTCCTCAGAAGTTCTTGCTGCGGACGTTGCAGAAAACGCTTCCACACTCCGATGGTCCTCCTGTAAAGAGAAGAAAATTCCATGAGTATCAAGTGAACTACGTATCACTGGATATACATAGCTTAGAATAACTAAACTAGAAAGGAAAGACACACACTTGTATTTCCCGCACAGTCAATTGCTGCAACCTTCCAGATAATAAAATTGTATGGTTATTCTATTCTAGAGTGACCAAGAAATAATTTCCAGAGGAAAACAGGTGTAGCTCACACCCTAATAAGTGATTTTAACCCTGGATAGGTACGCTCCTCGGACACCCCTTTAAGGGTATACTCGGACGCGCGCGACCCCGACGCCAAAAAAGATTCTTGAAAAATCATTTTTTTGCAGTAACCTTCTTTTTTCTTTTGCCAAAAAAAACTTCAATGAATGCTTAAAACAACTGTAAAGATAAATACTACTCATCTGCAGAAAAACTATTTATTATAAATATTTTAAAAAATTAAGTAGAAAAAAAAGACCTTACATAAAAATTCATAAAAAAAAGTTTATACATATATACACAAATCCTTTTAGGAATTGATTCTTGAATATTTAGGACACATCTTGATGTATTTTGGATGAAGTCAGACCCATGGAGGTGAAGATCTGAAATGAGAAAAAGAGGGTAACTTTTTTTGGCCAAAAAAATTTGTCCAAATTTCATGAATTTTTTTGGGTACCCAAATGAAATAGGAAGTGGCTAATTTTTTTAGGGAATAAACATATGTTATCCTAAAATAGAAATATGTAAAAAAATCTTCATTATTTTGTAAATTACATTTATATCAGGGGCCATATCTAAAGGTAATTTTTTGAGTACTTAGAAATTTCGTAAAAAAATACATATATTTAATATATAATATGATATTTATGCAGGTAAAAATATACCAAAATATCACAAATTCTATAAGGAACAAGAATATATATAGATAGGGCAACTTACGCTTCGGATATGTCCACAAAATGGCCGCCAACCACACTGACTCAGACTCCCTAATCTGCCACTTGAAATGTAGGAAGGGTCTGTCAATTTCAAGGTGTTATTTACTAATCTAATTATTCTTGGATATGCATAAAAATTGTATGGTGGGTTGCTGGATAATTGTCGATTATTTTACGACTATAAAATTAAAATTCTGACCCAAAAAATTTTTTTTGAAGGGGAATAAAATCGAAAAAAAAAAATGTAAAACAATATATTTTAGCTAAAAAAATTTGATGATATTCAATCAAAAAAGAAGTAAACAAAATTTTCCGACAAATAAACATCTAGATGAATCATTACTCTGTGATAGTTCCTTAGTACGTAGTAATTTTGAAAGAAATGGGAAAAAACGAAAAAGTGGCAATCGCAGGAAAATCGAACACATACCTATATATACGCCATATCTGGCTAAAAATAAAGATAGGCATGGGTAGCCAGATCATCTAGAAACACTTTCCAACACTTTAAAAATACAAGTTTTGCGACACTACTTGCCAATTCCTTACGGTAACATGACTAAGCAAAAAAATGCAAAACAAATAAAAAGGGTCACTCGCGGAAAAATGGCCAACATTCTAATATACGGCATTTCAGAAAAAAAAATTTCAGCCACGTACTAGGCAAACCATCAAGGCACATTTTCCGACAAATAAACATCTAAATGAATCATTACTCTGTGATATTTCCTTATTACGTAGTAATTTTGAAAGAAATGGGAAAAAATGAAAAAATGGCAATCACCAGAAAATCGAACACATACCTATATATACGCCATATCTGGCTATAAAAAAGATAGGCATTGGTAGCCAGATCATCTAGAAACACTTTCCAACACTATAAAAATATAAGTTTTGCGACACTACTTGCCAATTCCTTACGGTAACATGACTAAGCAAAAAAATGCAAAACAAATAAAAAGGGGCACTCGCGGGAAAATGGCTAACATTCTAATATACGGCATTTCAGAAAAAAAAAATTCAGCCATGTGCTAGGCAAACCATCAAGGCACATTTTCCGACAAATAAACATCTAAATGAATCATTACTCTGTGATAGTTCCTTAGTAGGCTACGTCGTAATTTTGAAAGAAATGGGAAAAAATGAAAAAATGGCAATCACAGGAAAATCGAACACATACCTATATATACGCCATATCTGGCTAAAAAAAAAGATAGGCATGGGTAGCCAGATCATCTAGAAAAACTTTCCAACACTATAAAATTATAAGTTTTGCGACACTACTTGCCAATTCCTTACGGTAACATGACTAAGCAAAAAAATGCAAAACATAAAAAGGGGCACTCGCGGAAAAATGGCCATTCTAATATACGGCATTTCAGAAAAAAAAAATTTCAGCCACGTGCTAGGCAAACCATCAAGGCACATTTTCCGACAAATAAACATATAAATGAATCATTACTCTGTGATAGTTCCTTAGTACGTAGTAATTTTGAAAGAAATGGGAAAAAACGAAAAAAATGGCAATCACAGGAAAATCGAACACATACCTATATATACGCCATATCTGGCTAAAAAAAAAGATAGGCATGGGTAGCCAGATCATCTAGAAACACTTTCCAACACTATAAAAATATAAGTTTTGCGACACTTCTTGCCAATTCCTTACGGAAACATGACTATGTAAAAAAAATGCAAAACAAATAAAAAGGGGCACTCGTGGAAAAATGGCCATCATTTTATTATACGCATTTCAGAAAAAAAATTTCAGCCACGTGCCAGGCAAACCATCAAGGCACATTTTCCGACAAATAAACATCTAAATGAATCATTACTCTGTGATAGTTCCTTAGTACGTAGTAATTTTGAAAGAAATGGGAAAAAACGAAAAAATGGCAATCACAGGAAAATCGAACACATACCTATATATACGTTATATCTGGCTAAAAAAAAGATAGGCATGGGTAGCCAGATCATCTAGAAACACTTTCCAACACTATAAAAATATAAGTTTTGCGACACTACTTGCCAATTCCTTACGGTAACATGACTAAGCAAAAAAATGCAAAACAAATAAAAAGGGGCACTCGCGGAAAAATGCCCAACATTCTAATATACGGCATCTCAGATAAAAAAAAGACATGCACGTGTTAGCCCAACCATCAAGGCACACTTTCTAACACATAAACATGAAAAAAAATCAATAATATACGGCAATTCCTTACTACGTAGTAAATTTTTACAAATATTGAAAAAAAAACAGAAATTGGCAACCGCAGTTAAATACCCAATATACCAATAACTACGTCGTATCTGACAAAAACAAAGTCACGCATGGGTAGCCAGATCATCTAGACACACTTTCCAACACTAAAAAAGCAAAAGTTTTACGACACTATTTGGCAATATCTTACGGAAAAATGACTTGGCAAAAAAATGAAAAAAAATGAAAAAGGGGCACTCGCGGTAAGATGGTCCTTGTGGTGATGAACGACATTTTAACTAAAAAAAAAATCATGCACAGGGTAGCCAAACAATCCACCAAGACTTTCCACAACTGATAACCTATACAAGTTGCACCATTCTACGACAATTTCATAATACGTTATAACTTTGATAATTATGCAAATTACCTTAGAAGGGTAAACTCGGTCGCGCTCGACCCCGACGCGTCTCAGAAATCGGGGAAGGAGTACAGCTACAGCAATGCACATCTGGACACTACTAGAGCGTGTAGGCGAGATACCTACTGCAGGTCGATCACCCACAAATTCAGTCACGGGGGTGAGTCACGTGAGAAAAACCTCTTTTTTTTTGACGCTCGGGGTCGCGGACGACCCACCGTACCGTTCCAGGGTAATACTGGATAGTAGATAAGAAAGAACTCACTTTCTTTATCTGTATGGTTACACCAAAGGGCTGTGCAAGACAACACAAGAGTATTAGAAAAACTTAGTGTTGTAACATATATACTATACTGAAAAATACTGGCTACAGTATAGCGGCACACACCTTAACTAGTTCCAAAGTATACTACTTATAGACTATAAGGCGGAAAAACGCTGGTTCAAATACGTGTGCCGGCCGGCAGTGACTGCCAGCCGGCAACTACACAAGATAGCACCCGGCTGCCGGCCGCCAAACGTAGCGGCAGGCAGAACCTCGGTGTGTTTCTACTGCCGGCCGGCAGGGGACTGCCGGCCGGCAACTATAGCACCCGGCTGCCGGCCACTAATCGTAGCGGCCGGCAAAACTATGGTGTGATATCATAGCCGGCCGGCAAGGGTATACAACCAATGCCGGCCGGCAGCCGGGCTAGGGTACAAACACTAGAAGAAAAACAGAATGGATGCCGGTATAAGAGACTGTACTGCCTCATAGCCCGGCAACCCGAAAGAGTGCACACATGGAAGGGGAGAATATAACTTCAGGCTTCCTGACCAATGCCATCTGGCTCTACAGACAAACATGGATGAGAGACCAAGGGAGGTCCGGGCAGCACTCAAAATAGAAAACCCTTGCCGGCCGGCACGCACTGCCGGCCGGCAAGGGACTGAGTCAACTCCACATCCTAACCTATGCTAGGTACAGATGTAGAATGACGGACAGGGATGCAATGGCTAGGCCATCACTAAGGAAGAGGGGGAGAGGGGGAAAGAGGATTCTGCCAACCTTGCTCTAATAATGAATCACCCGCAGCTAAGAAAACTCATCTTAGCCTAGGGGAAATCCGAAGAGGGAGGCCAGCAGTACTTGCCAACTCCCTCGGAACCAAAGCAAGGAAGGCGTTGTTATTCGCAGAAAAGTAGGATCTCCTCCTCCACACCGAGAACAACAACACTGGACTAGTCTGATAGATCACAAAAAGAAGGAATCATCTCGTACAGAAACCTTCGAAAGTGAACTAAGGAGGCTAAGCCTCCTATGTTTGCTGTCAGCCTAGCAACACCCTAATATAGTTGTATCTAAAGTCATTTCAGATAAACTATTAGGGTTAAACCCAAGGCTTAAGCAGAGGGAAAGGGATTGCACACATTCTCCGAAGAGAAGAGAGGAACCGGGGAGTGTGAGAAACTATACTATGGCCCCATAGACAACTAGCCTAGGCGCGAAGAGAATCGATTACCTAAATCACCGAAACTCACTAGTATACTATCTTGGAAGAAAATCAACATAATCTTAAATGTATAAAACTGCCTAAAGCTTCAATAAAATTTTAAAACACTCGGAAATCTGAATATCGTGCAGGAAAGTACTAGGGCCAAACGACTAGGCTACCAGGTCTAGCGTAGGCCAGATTCGGCAAATCATTCGCCAAAACAAATATACTAAAAGCATCATATAAAGAAATCCTATGTAACGCTGAATAGCTAAAATTATTAAAGCAGAACAGCCGGGAACGTCGCTCTGGCTAACTAAATAACTCATGCATAGCGAGCGACAGCGTCCAGGACGCCTCCGGTAGGCAACAGCTCTTGTAACAAAGATATCACTATCAATTTATTTTAAAATCACCAAGAGCTTACATGTATACATAAAAGAGATAATACTCAACTTATCGGAAGCAGAAGAAGTTGGAGAAAGCATTATAATGTTGAAATAATCCAAGAATTGCGAGATAACACAGGGAAAAACACCGAGTTGTTGAGCTACGCAAAAACGGATCTTGAGCGAAGCGAAAAATCTATTTTTGGGTGAGATAGCCATGACGTCCTGATGGAAGGTTCCTTCGGTAGCTTCCTTGGGTATATTTAACTACAAGGATATTCCCATAGAAATTAAACCACAGGTTATCACAGAATTCTAACTTCTGGTGCGAGTACCCTAAAGGTTTCCCTCTAGGATATCGTATATCAACAGGGGACGTATGTATTAACACGCCACATAGCTATCTGCACCCCATATAGAGTTAACACTTCGATATGGAAAGGTGGAGAATAACTGGGGAGCCGTTCCACAGTTACACTCATCCATAGCTGCTTTTGGTACTCGAAACGTAAACAAACGGGCGCCATTGCTAAATGACGTCACGTCCGTCCTCATACTTATGCCAGCTCCTTGGTAATCTCCATGATGGAGCAGGACAGGGTGGGGCCTGAAAGGCTGGACTAGAATAGACGGGAGGGTCCATCAGGACGTCATGGCTATCTCACCCAAAAATAGATTTTTCGCTTCGCTCAAAATCCGTTTTTTGGGCTCAAGCCATGACGTCCTGATGGAAGAGTACCAGAGAATCAATGTATCGTGGAAAATTTCCCCTTTTTTAAAGTAAGTGCCAAGGGCTCCGAATAGAGGTATGTAATGTGACCTCGGTAGAGGTTCCGTGGGGATCGAGCTTCCCGCCCCCCTGGCAGAGAAGTCCCGGCGGATTATACCAAAATCCGAAGTGGTCATCGAAGGGCTACTCACCCTGCGGAGAGTTCGTGCAGGACTCGGAGACAAGACAGAAGGTTAATATTTGGGTAGGAATATTCTCAATTGTAGACAAGTGATAATTAATCACTATTCTCCATGGATTAGAGATCAATCTGGTCTCGAAGACATGACGAAGGTAAGTATTCAAGTAGGAACAATACGCAGCATGGGTGAGTATATAATACAGATAATCTATATTATTCTTCTCATTCCAAAGGAAAGGGGTAATGAAACTATGGCAATCATGTATTTCATAATGGTAATAGGAGCGAAGAGAGATGCACAAGTAATAAAATAGACATTTTATTTCATAAATTGCAGGTTATAGTAATAATAATTGCAATAAAGGGTGTAAAGTTAATTTACAATACTAAGAATAATGTACATAGAAAAATAAAAGACTTCGATCTTGAATCTGAAAGAAATTTCACATTTAGAAACACAAGTTCCGGAAGAACGTCAGTCTTTATCAAAGAAAAACACATCATGCCCTAGGGCATGTGGCACTAATGTGAAGTCTATGACAATTCACCTTGAAAGAACAGTCTATTAGAAACAATAAGTGTCCATGAAATCACTATGTATCACACAAGGGTCAACACAGGCCCCCTTAGAGTTAAAGTCCCAAGTAACTCGCTGTTCTATGTAGAGTTAAACGGCAGGTTTCATAACACTACCTGCGGCTACCACGAAATGTTCAACTTCATGCACTTGTTTTGCGTAGTGCTTGAAGAAAACGCGCGACGATTTCCAACCTGTGAAGCTCTTGAGGCTTTCGAAATCCATACTTTGGAAAAAATTAAGAGAAGACGCAACTTTTTTAGGATCATGACCTGCGGGTGTACTGTCAGGATCCGCTCTGCGAATGAAGTAGGTGATTTTCGCTCCTAGTTGTTTCAGTGACAGGTCGCTACCCGATGTTTCTCCTTTGAAGAGTTGACCTCCACCAAAGTCTGAAGTTCTTCGAAGATAGACCTTGAGACTCTCCACTGGACATAGAGAGACATCTTCCTTCAGGGGGCAGATTCTCCAGGGGGCAGATTCTCCAGGGGCCCCATCTCTTTGTGGGTAATTCATTTTTTGCGAGAAACGCTGGATCAGGGAAGAGGGTAAGTTCTCCTGTATCTGCGAACAGGATATGACCCTCGTCTCTTGATAATGCCATTATTTTGCTGACTCAGGTTCCCGAGGCGAGAGCAAAAAGGAAGATAACTTTTTGAGTCAGGTCCTTGAGAGGGCACGAATCGTTGTCCAAGGTAGAGGCAAAATGGAGCACCTTGTCCAGAGACCAGGAGATAGGTTTTGGCGGAGGTGCTGGGCGTAGTCTAGCGCATGCCTTTGGTAATTTATTGAAGATATCGATGGACAGATCAATCTGGAAGGCGTACAGTAGTGATCTAGTCAAAGCCGATTTGCAGGTAGAAATCGTGTTGGCTGCTAAGCCTTGTCCATGAAGGTGAATGAAGAAGGACATGCAAAAATTAATGGTGATTTCCGTAGGATTTTTTGCTTTGACGAACGAGACCCACTTTCTCCAGGAGGATTCGTATGGCCGTCGTGTGGATTCGGTCTTGTATTCCTCGAGGAAGTCTAGAGTTTTCTTCGAGATCCCAAACCTTTTTTTTGCGGCTAGGGAGAGAAAATCATGAGATGAAGGTCCCTGACTTTCAGTGATGAAGCGAAGACAGTCGACTTCTGTACTTGCTGGGAGTGATCTGGGCCCGGGAGGGGGATCAGCGTGGGCTGCCACTCCAGAACCAGGGGGTACCAGTTGCTCCAGGGCCACTTGGAGGCCACTAGGGCCGCTGTCCCTTTGAAGGTTCTCAGTTTGGAGAGGACTTTCAGCAGAAGGTTGGGGGAAGGGAACAGGTATATCCTGGACCATCTGTTCCAATCCAGTGACATGGCATCCACTGCTTCTGCCTTGGGGTCCTCGTAGGGGGCCACATATCGAGGAAGTTGATTGTTGTCGCTCGTTGCGAAGAGATCGATTTGAAGTTCCGGGACTTGGCGAGAGATGAAGGAGAATGATCTTGCGTCTAGAGACCATTCCCACTCTATTGGGTTTGTCCGTGATAGAGCGTCCGCCGTCACGTTGCGGAATCCTTGTAGGTGAACTGCAGACAGGTGCCATTTCTTCTTTTCTGCCAGACGGAAGATTGGAAGAAGTACCTGATTTATCTGGGGCGATCTGAAGCCCTGACGATTGAGACATCTGACTACCACCGAGTTGTCCAGAGTCAGACGGATGTGGATCGAGGGAGGCGGAGAGGGTTTCTTCAGGGTGAGAAGGACCGCCATGGCCTCCAAGATCTTGATGTGAAACGTCTTGAATAGGGGAGACCATGTTCCTTGAACCTGTCGTTGGTGGGAGTGACCTCCCCAACCCTCCAGTGAAGCGTCCGTGTGGATGTTGAGCGATGGAGGCGGGTGTTGAAGAGGAATGGACCTTTTCAGGGCCTTTGCTTCCGACCACGGCTTTAAGAGTAACCGAAGTCTGTTTGGGAGCCGTCTCTTGAGGTCTCTTCGAGCGATGGATGCAGAACGTCTCCAGACTCCCGCGGCATCCTTTAGCTGTGCGCGAAGCACTGTGTTTGTCACAGAGGCGAACTGTAGAGAGCCTAGAACTTGTTCCTGCTGTCGTCTTGAGATCCGTTTGGATTATTATTATTATTATTATCCAAGCTACAACCCTAGTTGGAAAAGCAAGATGCTACAAGCCCAGGGGCCCCTACAGGGAAAAATAGCCCAGTGAGGAAAGGAAATAAGGAAATGAATAAATGAAGAGAACAAATTAACAATAAATCACTCTAAAAACAGTAACAACGTCAAAACAGACATGTCATATACAAACTATTAACAACATCAAAAACAAATATGTCATAAATAAACTATAAAAAGATTCATGTCCGCCTGGTCAACAAAAAAGCATTTGCTCCAACTTTGAACTTTTGAAGTTCTACTGATTCAACCACCCGATTAGGAAGATCATTCCACAACTTGCTAAACGCTGGAATAAAACTTCTAGAGTACTGTGTAGTATTGAGCCTCGTGATGGAGAAGGCCTGGCTATTAGAATTAACTGCCTGCCTAGTATTACGAACAGGATAGAATTGTCCAGGGAGATCTGAATGTAAAGGATGGTCAGAGTTATGAAAAATCTTATGCAACATGCATAATGAACTAATTGAACGACGGTGCCAGAGATTAATATCTAGATCAGGAATAAGAAATTTAATAGACCGTAAGTTTCTGTCCAACAAATTAAGATGAGAATCAGCAGCTGAAGACGAGACAGGAGAACAATACTCAAAACAAGGTAGAATGAAAGAATTAAAACACTTCTTCAGAATAGATTGATCACCGAAATTCTTGAAAGACTTTCTCAATAAGCCTATTTTTTGTGCAATTGAAGAAGACACAGACCTTATATGTTTCTCAAAAGTAAATTTACTGTCGAGAATCACACCTAAAATTTTGAAAGAGTCATACTGAGATCCGGATGTTGAGGAGCCACCGTCCTTGACCTACTTACAATCATACTTTGAGTTTTGTTAGGATTCAACTTCATACCCCATAATTTGCACCATGCACTAATTCTAGCTAAATCTCTATTAAGGGATTCACCAACCCTAGATCTACATTCAGGGGATGGAATTGATGCAAAGAGAGTAGCATCATCTGCATATGCAACAAGCTTGTTTTCTAGGCTAAACCACATGTCATGTGTATATAGAATGAAAACTAATGGGCCAAGAACACTACCCTGTGGAACACCGGATATCACATTCCTATAACCACTATGGTGCCCATCAACAACAACTCTTTGAGATCTATTACTTAAAAAATCAATAATAATGCTAAGAAACGACCCACCCACTCCCAACTGTTTCAGTTTGAAAACAAGGGCCTCATGATTAACACGGTCAAAGGCAGCACTAAAATCAAGGACTTCCCGACCACAATCAAGGGATTTCTGTACAGCATTGGAGATTGTAAGAAGGGCATCACATGCTTCAAGGCCTTTACGAAAACCAAATTGCAAACTAGGGAGTAGATGATTACCTTCAGCAAACCTATTAAGACGTTTTGCCAGAAGACGTTCAAAAACTTTAGATAATATGGGAGTTATGGAAATTGGGCGGTAATCAGTGGGACTTGAGCTACCACAAACACATTTACATAGAGGAGTAACATTACCAATTCTCCAACTAGTGCTAAAAGCTCCTCTTCTTGCTAACTTGCGCAAAATAACAGATAACTTTGGAGCTAAGAAATCTGCTGTCTTTATGAAAAACAAAGGAAAAATGCCATTTGGGTCTACACCTCCATAAGCATCAAGGTCCATCAACAGAGCTTTAATCTCACGAGATCGAAAAGCTAAACTAGTTAGTTTAGCCTCAGGAAAACAGGAATGAGGAAGTTCAAGTTTTTCATTACTCTGTTTACTGTCAAAAACATCAGCCAAAAGGGTTGCCTTTTCCTTTGGACAGTGAGTGACTGAGCCATCTGGTTTAAGTAAAGGAGGAACTGTTGCATCTACACCAAAGAGTGTAGATTTAAGGGTAGACCACCATTTATGTTCCTGAGTTGTACCAGAAAGTGTTTCTTTTATGGTTAAATTGTACTCCTTTTCAGTTGAGGCATAAACTCTCTGAGCAAAAGCTCGAAGCTGATTATAGTTGTTCCAGGTCAAATCTGATCTGTTACCCTTCCAAAGATGATAGGCCTCCTGTTTCTCCAAATAAGCACGTCTACAATCATCATTGAACCACGGTTTGTCCTTCACTCGGTACCTTAGCACACGAGAAGGGATACGCCTATCAATTATGTTGACTAGATTCTCATTCAAAGGGACAACAGGATCTACACTATTATATAATTGTGACCAATTCAAGCACAAAAGATCATGTAAAATCCCATTTCAGCAGTTTTCTGACAGACCCTGCTATTTCCTTCCTTTTCTTCTGCGGGATGGAAAGGCGGTGTGACTGAAGATCCCAATGGATTCCCAACCATTGGAACTTCTGAGCTGGAGAGAGGCGAGATTTCTCGGTGTTTATCTTGAATCCCAGATGTTCTAGGAACTGGGTGACTTTGTTGCAGGATCGTACACAATCTTCGGGTGATGTCGCCCAGACCAGCCAGTCGTCTAGGTAAGCCATCACTTGGACGCCGCGAAGGCGGAGCTGTTGGACGATGGTGTCTGCCAGCTTGGTGAAGATCCGTGGGGCCACGTTGAGCCCGAAGGTCATGGCCCTGAAGGCGTAACTTTTCATTTGGAGTCGAAATCCTAGGTAGGAGGAAGCGTGATGGTTCATTGGAACGTACCAGTAGGCATCCGCCAGGTCTATGGAGACCGTGTAGGCCCCTTGAGGCAGGAGGGTCCTTATTTGTTGAAGAGTCAGCATCTTGAACTTGTTGTTCGCAATGAACTTGTTGAGGGGGGATAAGTTTAGAATGACTCTGAGTTTGTCGGAGTCCTTCTTGGGGACGCAAAATAGTCTCCCTTGGAACCTGGTTGACTTTACCCTCCTGATGACCTTCTTGTTCAAGAGTTCCAGGACGTACTCTTCCAGGAGGGGGGTTGACTGTTGGAAGAATTGCTGGAAGGCTGGGGGTTGTTGTGTCCAGCTCCAGCCTAGTCCCTTCTTGACGATGCTGTGTGCCCAGGGATCGAAGGTCCAACGATCCTGGAATTGGCGGAGTTTTCCTCCCACCGGAAGCACTTCATTGCTTCTGGTTTCCCGAGGGTTTGCCACCTCGGCCGCTAGCTCCCCTTCCTCCTCTGCCTCTGGAGGGGCGGCGAGACGAATCTCTGCCGGAACCTCTGTTTGAGCCTCTACCTCTGGGACGAAAGGTAGTGGTGTGCTGCTCAAATGCAGGGGTGAAGACCGGTGACTGCGATACCACCGGTTGGGTGACCAGCTGAAAGGTCTGTTGTGTCTGAGCTGCCACTTGGGGAGTAGCGGAACCCGGAAACTGCCGTCTCTGTTGACGTTGCTGGGGTTTGGGATTTTGAGGTTTCCTCTTAGGTTGAGGGCCATCGTCCTGAGAGGATTTCCTTTTCTTCGACATGCCCCACTTATGGAGAAGGTTCCTGTTCTCCGTGGCGGCCTTGTCAGCGATCCCTTTCAACAAGGAGGATGGAAAGAGGTATTTACCCCAGATATTGGAGGAAATCAGCCTCCGGGGTTCGTGTTTCACCGTCGCGTTCGCGAACACGAATTCACGACAGGCTCTGCGAGCCCTCGTGAAGCTGTACAGGTCCTTCATTACCGTTGCCAAATGCGTTTTGGCTAGGACCATGTAGAAGTCCGGGATTCTAGTGTCTCCGGCCATGACTTCAAGCTGTACCTGGAGGGACAGCGATGCGGCAAGCCTCTCCTTCGTATCTTGTTCCCTACGAAGGAGGTGATCATTGAGCTTTGGGAGGTCCTCATTAAACTGACGACCGGCAATGTCAGGCTCTAACTTCCCCACTGTGAATGTTGACTGGACGTCTTTCCAGTGTCTATCATCAGGGGGAACAGTAAGGGAGAAGGGTCTGCACTCCTCCAGTACAGGGCAAGGTTTCCCTTCTTCCACTGCTTTCAATACCGCAGTGAAGGCCTTTTCTATAAAGGGGAAGGTCGCATTGTTCGGCGCAACAAAGGTTGGGTACTTTTTGCTAAGCGCCGGCATCTTGGAATTGGTAAAGCCCCTACTCTTCACCGTATTGGCTAGCTTAGCCTGGGCCTTCGTGAGATCGAACACAATTACCTCCTTCGGTTCGGTCTCTTCTTTAGAGGCGGGTTTGGACCTGAGCCGGACGTAACAGTCCGGATAAGCCTCGAAATTCGGGAAGAATTCCACTTCTTCAAACACGATCGAGCCGACCTTCTCACTGATGAAGATCTTGCCAGTGGTGATCGGCATGTGCTCGGCATACCTCCATGGGTTAGTATCCGAGCAAGCAGGGAGGTCCTTAACCGAAATCCGTTTCGGTTGTTTAAAACTTCCTAAGTTAGACCTGAATAGCTCGTGGGTCTCGCGAAGTTTTTTATCCATGAGGGCTTCAAGCATCTTGAAGACCTCCTGAGTGCCTGATGGGAGAGGATCCGGGGTGGCAGAAGTCTAAGGAACGGATTCCTCGTTCGGTGTAGGAGTCGGTGCGGGGGTAGGAGTGGGAGCGACCTCATGCTCCGAATCAGGGTATTCCACCTGATCTTCCTCATAGTCGAGCTCCTCGCCCATGAGGTTCCTCTCTGTTCCTTCCGAAACTTCCGACATACGTTCTGCGTTGTCAGAATCTAGACGGCACTCATGCATGGACTGGGCCATGACAATATCAGGTTCCACCACTATCTGGACGGTGGGAATCTGATCACTGGGGACCACTGAGTCTTTTGATGCCTTCGTAAACAGCAAGGCCCTCAAATCTTCGGTGGAGAGATACGGTCCGGTGGCGTTCTTCTGGAACCCACGCACCCACTTGCGTAGCTTCTCCCGAGCGTTGTCCCTTGCCTCCACTGAAGGAGGATCGTCGAACGCTTCGACCAGATGACTCTTGCAGACTGTACAGTGCTGCGGGTCCCAGAATTTCAGGTCGCCTTTCTTGGCGGCGCAGGGGGCATGGGTCCGACACGCCTTGTGCCCGTAGAAGTTCGGGCGTTTCACTCCGTAGAAGTTGCTTTCGCACTTCAAATACTCCTCCTGTAAAAGAAAGAGATCATGAGTACATGGAAGGCATAAGAATGACTTACATTACTCTAAGATTAAGATTAAGTAATCAAAATTTTAATTAACATTAGATAATTCATAAGTATTATAATGTTTGAGGGTAGAGAGCGGGAAAGGAAGTAGATAGACACATACTTGTGAATCCCGCCCAGTCGGTTACCGAAACCTTATCATTAAGCAATTTCTTTTGTGGCCGAAAGACACAAAACGGAAATCCATGTGGATAAACCGTGGTGGGTAGAAGCTAAGCCTCTAACAGAAATTGCCTGCGAGGTGTATCAGGGACTGAGACCACTCAGTTCCCTGGGGTAAAAGGGTAATAGGAGACCCCGTATTAGATATAGGCTCCGGCAATCGGCCGGGCTAAGACACACAGAGTATGCTGGAATATTGTAATGTGCAAAGAGACAGCACAGCCACAAATTTAGATGGTAAGACAATACCTATATATAGAAGTGGCTAAGCCATCTGGCTGCAGTGTGAGGACTGTCGGCATGTTGTCGGCAGGTATGAGAAGGGGTGCATGTCCCTTGGCGTCTCCGGATGGTTCCGGCAGGCCGACGGCACGCCGGAGGCCGATCCAGCGGGGTGGAAGGCATCAAGACAGACACATTGAGTATCTAAGCATAATACCATCTTGGCGACCGCTGGCACAGCGGCGGGTCGCCGGCGGGAGGTGGTGGCTCCGGCAGCCGAAGGCTGACGGCTTGGTGAGCTTGGATCAGTTCATAAGATAATTATGTATATGGCAGTATACCCAGACCTCCGGCAATCAATGCCGGCACGCCGGTGGCCGGCCCCGAAGGTCGGCCAGCTGAAACTACGTAAAGGGAGGGGTGGGACATCGGCTGTATGCCGGCGGTAGGCAGAAGTCTCCGGCACACGGAAGGCTGACGACTTAGAGGAGGTGGGGGGGGGGGGAAATCTTATGAAAGAGTGTCACCAGAGGTAAGGCAGTATCGCCGGCAGTAGAGGTGGCAAAGGATCGGCACCATGATAGAAGGAGAGACAGGTAAGGGGGGGATTGGAGGGGTAAGACCACATACCCCTACGGCATCCCTCCGGTGAGAATGCACTCATGAAAGGAGGTACTCTTAGCATCCAATGGCAGGGAGCCGGCAGTCGGCCGGGTGCCTGGGGTAACCCAAGGGAGGGTTAGAGTACACTCAAGAGGGGGAACCCCCTGCTGGACAAACCGCTGCCAGTGGCTACCCCCATAGAACGCTATGAAGGGTATGTGTACCAGAGCGGCCAGCTCAGCAGGAGAGCAAGATAGCCCTATCACTCCACCCAAGGGAGGAGTTGTAGGACTAGGGACAGATGTGTATAGGCAAGCCTATGTATAGGCAAGCCTACACCAAAGGGATAGGTGGGGAGGGAGAAGAAGAGGGGGTCTTTCATAGAGGAGGCTCTGTACAAGAACGGCCACCAAGGATAGGGAGAACGCTCCCTAGCCTAGGATAGGTAACCAAAATGAGATTGGTACAAGGGTACCGTCCCAAACTATAAAAGTACAGAAGTAGCCCCCCCCCCCCAAAGCCTAACCTAGATAAGGAGTGTAATTCCCAGGCTAAGTAGGCTGAAAGACACATCGCAAGTTGCAGGAAGGGATGAGTAACCCAACAGGATGCAACTGTGGAAGGGCAGAGCCGTTCCTCTTTCTCGGTCGCAACCCTAAGGGGTGATCGTTCCCTTAGGGTAGACAGAGAAGCGATAAATACTCTGATTGTGGACAAGATTCCCCTATATAGAAGGGGAAGCATGGCCACACAGAGGGAATGCCCGCAGGCAGGGGATGGGGGAGCATATAGGGGTTCCTACATTTAGGTTAGGTTAGAAAGGAATGCAATCAAACCGATCCCCTATATGGTCTCTGAAGGCGAAAACACTTACATCACAGTTAACAGTATGATAAATAATGCCACAATCTTCATAACTTAACCTGGGATCACTGGAATATATCATGCATGAACACAAGTGCTAGGCTATCTAGCCTAGGGGCTAAGCTAGTCATCAAGTATGGTGTCGAACGACGACCGAGTAGTAGGGCGTTAAAACACGACATACATTGTTCCTAGCTATGAAGACTAAATAACTAACAATATCAATTAGTTAAGAGGCCGGATAAAGCTTTTCTGGCTAGCTAAATAAGGCATGCAAAAGAACAGCGACGCCATAAAATGGCGCGTCCGGTAGCGGCACAGCTCTGCCACAAAACACAATATTTTATGAAAAGTAGAAGTTACTTTACGGCTAGAGCTTATTTAAACAATACTGGGACCTGGTACTCAACTTTCCCGAAGAAGGCGAGGCTGAAGGTAAAGACATAACGGCGATGTAAGTCGATGAAAATCGCACAAGGGGAAATCCATCTAGAGCAAGACGCTACAAGCAGAAGGATGGGGACGGACGTGACGTCATTTAGCATTGGCGCCCATTTGTTTACGTTTCGACTACCAAAAGCAGCCAAGGATGAGTGTAACTGTGGAACGGCTCCCCAGTTATTCTCCACCTTTCCATATTGAAGTTTTAACTCTATATGGGGTGCAGATAGCTATGTGGCGTGTTAATACATACGTCCCCTGTTGCTATACGATATCCTAGAGGGAAACCTTTAGGGTACTCGCACCAGAAGTTAGAATTCTGTGATAACCTGTGGTTTAATTTCTATGGGAATATCCTTGTAGTTAAATATACCCAAGGAAGCTACCGAAGGAACCTTCCATCAGGACGTCATGGCTTGAGCCCAAAAAATGAATACAGATGGCGCCGTGAGCGGCGCAATGCACGCTTAGAAAACGGGAGAGGAGAGGTACCTTGCGAGTGGCTCTCCTTTCTTTCTCGTTTTTCGTTTTCTTGCCAATTGACCCCTTCAAAGTGTTAACTCTGTTCGGGGTGCAGATTGCTATGTGGCGTGTCAAGAATACGTCCTCTGATATTTCGCGATATCCCTGGTTCTTTTATTAGGGATATTCACTCCAGGAGTTAGAATTCTGGGTACCTTAAGGTAAATTCTCTGGGAATATCACCGTAGTTATATACACCCAAGGAAGCTACCCTTTAGGAACTTCCATCAGGACGACATGGCTTGAGCCCAAAAAATATTCTTTGATAGTTATGGCATTAGCCCAGAGATATACAGTAAGCATTTCTTGACCTTCTGCAAGAGGAATAAATCCTTTGAATTGTTAAAATTTATGACACCAATACAACCAGAATTATCATATAAGTGTGGGTTATATGTTTTATACTTCATACATTCAGTTAGTCATTACGCGGTAGGGTATAAGTTACGGAAAGTAAAGACCATGTTTTCCACCAGTAATTGAAGGCTGAATGATGGAATAGTAGCTAATTATTATTACACTCGTTTAATGAGGAGACACTGCTCTTAGTATAAGGGGAGAGAAAAGAGAGCGATTACATATAAAGAATGCATCAGAATGAGGGATAACTATGAACATTCCTGAGTCTAATTATTAAAAATAGTCATGATAAGGGATGTCCCACGTTTGCACAAATTTATTTATATCCATGACGGTGAGTTAATTTCTATTTTCTTTTTATTCACTTATTAATTAGGGACGGGAATTATCCATGGGATTTTTTGGGCTCAGGCCATGTCGTCGTGATGGAAGTTCCTTCTTAGTAGCTTCCTAGGTTATATTTGACTACAGTGATATATCGCAGAGAATTTACCAAAGGTATCCAGAATTCTAACTCCTGGAGCGAATATCCCATAATAATTTTAAAAGGGATATCGCATAGTATCAGAGGACGTATTTTTGACACGTCACATAGCTATCTACACCCCTAATAGCGTTTTCGCTTCGAGGGGGAAAGTGGCAAGAATTATATGAGAGCCGTTATTAAGGCAACGCTCCTACTGTACTGTAATCGGGCGCCAACCCGCCACTGCGTGGCGCCATCTAGCCATTCTTTCACTTGTAGATTTGCTGACCGGTGTTTATCCCATGTTATCTCTCGCTATTTTGGACTTTTTTCGTTGCAATGATGTCTTTACCAGCCTCATCTGCCTCTGGAAAGTTAAGTAATATCTTTGAATTGTATAAATGTAAGCTCTTGCCAGTTTTGCTCTCCGATTAGATCATAATTAACGTAACAAGAGCTGTTGCCAGCCGGATGGCGTCATGGACGCGGTCGTTCTTTGCATGTACATTTAGTTAGCCAGAACGACTTTCCCGGCATCTTTCGCTTTAAAAACTTTAGCTATTCAACAATTTAGCTAGGAATTCTTATATTATGCGCGTGTTGTCGTGGGCTGGCAGAATATTCCGAGCCCCTAGAGTGCTAGGCTTCCTAGCCTGGGCACCTACATTCTTACTGCATGGTATAACATTCCTGGTAAGGTTTTATTGAAGCTTAGGCAATATTTTATAGTTAAGATATTGCTGCATAAATTTTCCTTTTCCAAGATAGTATACGAGAGAGTTTCAGTGACCGATTCTCACTGCGCCTAGGCTTCTAGCCTAGGGGCTTTGGTATACTTTCATACATGTCCCCAATTGCTCTTGTATTGTCTTTTAAGTGGAGACTGACACTTCCTATACCTTTTAAGTCGATACTAATCTCCTGGTGAGATTTTAGAGCAATTCCTCTCCTCTCTGACTAGCCTAGGCTATCCTCAGTTGCCTTTGCCTTGAACTGCGTTCTGGCAAATCTTTACTGGGGTGTTCCGTTTCTTTCTCTCAACCATTGAGTCGGTTTTTGAGTTTAGAACGGGACATCAGAGTAGAATGTCTATGTTTGCCAACCGCCCATCTTGGTGAAATGATTTCCCAAGTCAGGTTAGGTTGCCCTTACAGGAGGCTAGACCTCCCTAGGCCATTCCCTGGAGGATTTATATGATAATTTCCCCTCCCATGGCCTAGCAGACAGTCCTGTCCTGGTAGATCTTTGGCCGAAGAATTGAATTTTTCCTCTGCCTTAGGTCTCTGGCACCATATTCTGTTCTCCTGTTGAGATTGCGGCCTGTGTGCCGTCTTCTCACTCTCAGAGTAACCCAACCTATGGAACTGCATTCCCCGGCCTTGAGGTTGTCTACTTTAAGGATCAGAATCTTTTAGGTCAGGTGGTACCTTTCAGGTATTATCTCCCCTATAGGACCCTTGCCCCTCCCCAGCTGTCCTTTAGTGTTGGCCTAGCCGTCACACATCCTGGCCATCATTCTACATTTGACCCTATGGGTAGTCGAAGAATTGGCTTGAGGTTCCCTGTCTGCCGCCGGCTGTGCCAGGTGTTGGCAGGAACCCCCCTCTATTTTAGAGTGTTCTTCAGTCCTCCCTTGGACTGATTTCATATCCCTACTACCAATATGGATGGGATATGGTTGGATGGAAGCCCGAATATAATTCCCCCTTCCATATGAACCCTCCTTCCGGATGAAGGCCTGCAAGGCTGAGCCTTTGCCTTCCTCCATCCTCACTTTTCCTTTGTCTTACATTAACTCTGGGCCGACTGCCGGCAGATTGTAGCTGCCGGCAGCCATATTGGACGCCTGTCTGCCGGCAGTTAGCTCTGCCGCTACTTGCCATGGGCGCCGCAGATCGACAACCCAACGGCAATAGGCACACTCTGACCGGCCGCCGGCAACTATGTTGTCTGCCGGCAGCCGGCAACCCAAAGTCTGAAGACATTCTCCGCCGGCCGGCGGCGTGTCCTCCTTGATAGAGGGATCCTTCGGCTGCCGGCGGCGGAGCTTCTACCGTCGACCTGCCGCCCATTATCCTGAAGGCAGTAGCCCAGGACATGCCGGCATATGCCGACAGGCACTGCAGTACTGGCGGCAAGCCGCCGGCAGTCAGTGCTGTAGCCCATACAAAATTTTGCAACCTACAAGGTGCTTCATGGGCAGCCTATTGTGAGACCATCTCACCTAAGAGAGCGATTCTCTCTCCTCATTAATGGTTGACAGCCATTACCTAATTCCCCAATATTGAACCTGGAAGACAGTGCTAAGAAGACACTTTATATCCAAGGATATTATCTTCCCATAAAATTTGTTAAGTATTTAGTATACGATATTGTAGGAGCTCATAGCAATGGGCTGGACAGGAGGCACATGTGGGTGTCTTTTTCTTTCTTCTAGCTTACTCTATCCTAAACTAAATGATATTATAAAATATGTATGATGAAATCTGAGAATTTCACCGAATACTTATATGCTTTTCTTTCTTTACAGGAGGAGCATGCTGAGTGCGGGAACAACTTCTGCAGGGTCCGCAGTAAGAACTTCTGCGGCCATGACATGTATAGGACCCATGTGCACTGCGCCATTATGAAGGGATATCTTAAGTATTGGGACCCGCAGGTATGTACCGTTTGTGACAAACTGGTAAAGGAGGCTTTTGATGATCAAAATTCTACAGAGTCAAGGGATGCAGCAAGAGAGACTCTGCGAAAATGGGTCAGGGGTTTTCAGAAGAACACCTCTGTCCCATATCTTCCTAACGAGAAGATGAGGGCGTGTTTGTTCCCTAGGGCATCTCCGGATGCAATCATTCCCCAGGCTCAACCTGAGATTCCCCTCGTCCAGATTCCGATAAAATCTGTTGTATCAGATGCCTTGAAGGGCATCCAATTAGATGTCAACATGTTGGTTGTCTCAGAGGAGATGGAACGTAGTCTCCTGGTAGAAGAATTGGAGCAGGAGGCTGTCTTACCTCCTGAAAGCGAAGCAGAGAAAGCCAAAACGATTTCGGTTCCATCGGCTACGGTGGCCGAGCCGGTGCCGTCGACTTCTTCTTCTGCCCCCCAGCTAGATTTGATCAGTAATACGCTGCACTCACTTTTGTCCATGTTCCAGGACATGCAAAAGAAATCGTCTGAGAAGGAGGCTTCTCTACAGATGGAGATGCATCAGTTCGTGTCGACGCGTTTAGCCCCGAAGAAGCTAAACATCAAGGAACTTCCCGCCTTTTCTGATATCAATCCTTGGAGGTATGCTGAATACAAGCCGATGTCAAGGGGGAAGATCTTCCTCTCCGAGAAACTGGGCACTGTCCCAGTAGATGATGTGGAGTTCTGGCCCAGTAAAGGGGCTATCCGGATTGCTATGTCCGCCTGAGGACGGAGCCTTCGTCTAAGGAGGAGACAGAGCAGAAAGAGGTCATCATTCTTGACCTTCCCAAGTACCAGGCCTTGCATACCAACACCTTGAAGGAGAGGGCCTTCAAAAAGCTCTAAGGTGCCGGTTCTCAGCAAGAAGCACCCTTCCTTCATTGCTGATTCCTCCCGTGCCTTCCCCTTTATGGACAAAGGGTTTAAGGCAGCCTTAAAGGCAGTTGAGGCAGGAAAACCTTGTCCTACACTCGAGAAGTGTAGACCCTTTTCCTCGCCTTCCCATCTGATGATGCGGACTGGAAGGATGTTCACAACACCTTCTCAGTCGGGAAGCTGGAGGCAGACATTGCCGGACGACAGTTCTGTGAAGACCTCCCAAAGTTGTCGGACTTTCACCTGCGCAGGGAGCAGGAGACAAAAGAACGACTTGCTGCCTCTATGTCTCTGCAAACTGGGCTAGAGACAATGGCAAGCATTGCAGAAACCCCAGACATGTATATGGTCTTCTCCAAGGCTCATTTGGCGACAGTCACCAAAGACCTGTAAAATTTTATTAAAGCCCGAAGGACTTGCAGAGAGTTACTGTTCGCCTCGGCTGCAGTGAGGCACGAACCAGGGAAGCTGATAGCCTCCAACATCTGGGGAAAAGACCTCTTCCCAAGCGAAGTGGTCAAAGAGGTCATGGACAAAGCCGCAATGGAGAATAGGAATCTCCTCTCCAAGTGGGGCTTGTCCTCCAAGAGAAAGTCTTCCGCTGAAGAGGGTCCCCAGCCAAAAAAGAAGACGAAACGACCAAGAGTGCCCTCTCGTCCTAGGCAACAGCAACAGCTTCCCATGGCCACGGTGCCCCAGACGGTGGCACAACCAACCACCACCTTTCAGCTGGTGCCCCAGACGGTGGCGACCCAGTCGCCCGTTTTCACCACAGCTTTTGAAAGGCAATCAACGACCTTTAGGCCGAAGTCTCGAGGTTCCTTTCGAGGATCGTCTAGACGCCCCTTCAGATGTAGAGACAATAAAGGTGGACTTGGCCAAGGAGGTAAATCTTCCAACCAGCGCTCAAAGTGAGATGCTACCGGTAGGAGGGAGACGTCTCCTTTTTCTGGATCGCTGGACCTTTGATCCCTGGGCCAACAGCCTAATCAAGAATGGACTAGGGTAGAGTTGGAATACAACTCCACTAAACTTCCCTCAATTCTTCCAAAACTTTACCCCCATATTGGAAGAATATGTTCAGGAACTCTTGAACAAGAGAGTTATAAGAAGGGTGAAGTCCATCAAATTCCAAGGAAGGCTATTTTGTGTTCTGAAGAAAGACTCGGAAAAGCTCAGAGTCGTTCTGGACCTATCACCACTCAACAAGTTCATAGTGAACTACAAGTTCAGAATGCTGACGTTTCAACACATGAGGACCCTTTTGTCCAAACAGGCATACACAGTCTCCATAGACATGACGGATGCGTACTGGCGCGTTCCAATCAACCGTCAAGTTTCCCCCTACCTAGGGTTCAAGCTAAAGAAAAGACTACGTTTTCAGACACATGCCCTTTGGTATAAATATAGCCCCAAGGGTATTCACCAAGCTTGCGAACGCAGTCATTCATCAACTACGCCTAAAAGGAATTCAGGTGGTAGCCTACCTGGACGACTGGCTGGTGTGGCAGCATCCAAGGAAGAGTGCACGCAAGCCTCCAAGGAAGTGATCCAGCTCCTAGAACACCTAGGATTCAAGATCAACTTGGAAAAGTCTCGACTATCTCCAGCTCAGAATTTCCAGTGGCTGGGTGTCTACTGGAACTTACAGTCACACTGCCTCTCCATTCCATCAAGGAAGAGGAGAGAGATAGCGGGATCTGTCAAGAGACTCCTTTAATCCGCAAGGATACCAAGAAGGCAACAGGAGAGAGTGTTGGGTTCCCTTCAGTTTGCCTTAGTGACAGACCCAGTATTGAGAGCTCAATTAAAAGATGCATCAAGAGTTTGGAGAAAATACGTATCAAACGCTCGAAGAGATCTAAAGAGACCGATACCAAATCGTCTGCGATCCCTACTCAAGCCATGGTCGGAGGCCAAGTACCTAAAGAAGAAGGTACCCTTACAACCGCCTCTACCGTCAGTCACCGTTCACACAGATGCCTCAAAGGAAGGGTGGGTAGGCCACTCTCACCATCGGAAAGTCCAAGGAACCTGGTCTTCCCTCTTCAAAATCTTCCACATCAACTATCTGGAAGCAATGGCAGTTTTTCTCTCACTGAAGAAACTGAAACTTCGCTGCTCAGTCCACATCCGACTGGTTCTAGACAGCGAGGTTGTAATGAGATGCCTAAATCGACAGGGCTCGAGATCGCCTTAAATAAATCAAGTAATATTGGCCATCCTCCGGCTAGCGGAGAAGAAGAGATGCCACTTGTCAGCAGTCCACATTCAAGGGTTCCGCAATGTGACGGCGGACGCTCTATCCAGGGTCAACCCGATAGAGTCAGAATGGTCCCTAGACGCAAGATCATTCTCCTTCATCTTACCCAAAGTCCCAGGACTGCAGATAGACCTCTTCGCAACGAGCGACAACAAGAAGCTACCCCGGTATGTAGCCCCGTACGAGGATCCTCTAGCAGAGGCGACGGATGCAATGTCCATACATTGGAACAGATGGTCCAAGATCTACCTGTTCCCTCCAACCAACCTTCTGCTGAAAGTCCTCAACAATCTAAGATCCTTTCATGGAACAGCAGCGATAGTGGCCCACAAGTGGCCCAACAGTGTTTGGTTCTCCCTGGTAATGAAACTACGCCTGAAGCTGATCCTGTTGCCGGATCCAGTTCTGACTCAGCAAGTGCAGAAATTGACTGTCTCAGCTTCATCACAGAAAACCCGAAACCTTCATCTCATGATTTTCTCGCCTTAGCAGTCAAGAAAAGGTTTGGAATTTCGAGGGACAGTATTAACTTCTTAGAGGAATACAAATCAAAGTCAACAAGAAGACAATATGAGTCTTCCTGGAAAAAATAGGTCGCCTTTGTCAAGGCAAAGAATCCCAAGGAGAATTCTACGGATTTCTGCTTGTCCTTCTTCATCCATCTCCAAGAACAAGGGTTAGCAGCCAATACGATTACTACGTGCAAAGCCGCCCTAACCAGACCAGTGCTTTACGCCTTCCATGTAGACTTCTCTAACGAAATCTATAACAAGATTCCCAAAGCCTGCGCTAAACTTCGGCCCGCAGCCCCTCCAAAGCCCATTTCATGGTCCTTGGATAAGGTTCTTCACTTAGCATCAACTCTGAACAACGAAGATTGCTCTCTGAAAGACTTGACTCAAAAGGTGATATTCTTATTTACACTAGCCTCAGGAGCCAGAGTTAGGGAAATAGTGGCCCTCTCGAGGGATGATGGCCACATTCAGTTCACAGACTGCGGAGAACTGAATCTCTTTCCGGACCCACCGTTTCTCGCCAAGAACGAGCTGCCCACTAAGAGGTGGGGTCCCTGGAGAATCTGCCCTCTGAAGGAAGAAGCATCCCTCTGCCCAGTGGAATGCCTAAAGGTCTATCTTCGTAGAACTTCAGACTTTAAGGGAGGTCAGCTTTTCAGGGGAGAAACATCAGGTTCTACATTATCCTTGAAATAGATAAGGCCGAAAATCACCTATTTTATTCGCAGAGCGGATCCGGACAGTACACCCGCAGGTCATGATCCGAGAAAAGTTGCCTCATCTCTAAATTTCTTTCAAACCATGTCGTTTGAAAGCCTTCTTATACTGGATGGAAGTCATCCAGGGTCTTTTTCAAACACTACGCAAAGCAGTTACAAGAGATGAATCATTTCGTGGTGGCAGCAGGTAGTGTACTAAATCCTGCCGCTTGATCCCTGCGAAGAACAGTGCACTAATTGGGACTTTTATTGAAGGGTGTACATGATAGACTCTAAGTTATATCATGTTGAGTGATGTGTCCAGTACATGACACTATAGACTGTTCTAACTACACAGGTGACATTAAGCACAATAGATTAACACATGTGCCATGCATACTTATATGCATATTGTTCCTTGTAACAACAGAATACATAGTGAAATATTCCATATATCCCATAGAGTGGCTTGTGTTTCCTTTTCAGGTGAAACTTTATTATATTTCTGTTATTACTAATTATGCTTTTATGCAGATATCTTCAGCGTAAAATGTAATTGATTGTTACAACCATGATTTCTATTTTTCTATTGTAATAAAACAATAGTAGGAATCTTTGCGTCTCATTTTGCCCCAAATATTCTAAACTGTTAATAAAAGTCAGAGCGCCTTTTTATCCTATTAAATTTAAGAAAATATTGGGAACTAAGGTTTTTTCTGTTCCAAGCAAACATTCTTCAGATAACTTGTTATGCTGTCTAGTTCAGTCACGGGTAATGACTGATTGTACTAAACTGTTTATCTTACTGAATTAAGGTTTCCTACATGTATATAAACCTGTCTGTCTCTGTTAACAACCAGACCCGGGAGGTATCAGTAGCCTACACAGATCAATGCCATTTAGAGTACAAACTATGCTTTATGTATATGACGACACTAATATACAAACTTGTTTGCCAAGTTGTTCCTTGATCTCACAATCCTCGGGTTTTTCCTAGAGTCTACCCAGACTCTTCCCTGTAGGGGGCAGGAAGCACTGACATAGTCTATGTTCAGTTGAATGATGTATAACGGTAACATCAAGTGTTTCTAGGTCCAGACGACCAAGGAAAATTTATCTCAAGATGACCGGCACTATTGAAAATCCACAGATACATTAATGATCTGGTAAACTTCCATCACGACGACATGGCCTGAGCCCAAAAAACGGATTTTGAGCAAAGCAAAAAATCTATTTTTGGGTGAGGTAGTCATGTCGTCCTGATGGACCCGCCCTCCTTTTGACAAAAGGATAATGAATCCCTCCCTAATATACTGTATCTGTAACACCTACAAAAGCTACAATGAATGACTAGATGGCGCCCGATTACAGTGCAGTAGGAGCGTTGCCTTAATAACGGCTCTCCTATGATTCATGCCACTTTCCCCTCGAAGCGAAAACGCTATTAGGGGTGTACAGTAGATAGCTATGTGACGTGTCAAGAATACGTCCTCTGATACTATGCGTTATCCCTTTTAAAATTATTAAGGGATATTCGCTCCAGGAGTTAGAATTCTGGATACCTTTGGTAAATTCTCTGAGATATATCACTGTAGTCAAATATAACCTAGGAAGCTACTAAGAAGGAACTTCCATCAGGACGACATGGCTACCTCACCCAAAAATAGATTTTTCGCTTCGCTCAAAATCCGTTAATTTATTCCTTAGTGGAGATGTCGTCATGAGTTCAATGAGTTATTTGTTTTATACCTTATTAGGCTTCCAACTGGACCATTTATCTCAGCAGTGGAGAATGAAAACTTAGTAAATATAAAGCGTGGAGTGCAGTGAGGTTGGGATACGAGAGGGCTATGATGACCTTCAAAAATTCACAAAAATGACATTAGAAGCATTCTTACAAATCCGCTTAAAATTTGTATGTTAGGAGAAATGAGAAATACATGAATATAAAATGATCAGTCTGGTTGTACTACCTTTAAAATATTACTTTCACTATCCAATGTATCGTGGCTTATCATCCTCACGAGAAAGATGACAAATCGTAGATCTGTTTATTCAGGTGTTATCACATTAAGTAACGTGGCTTATCATCATCACATTGTCTAGAGGACGGATATTCCTACATCTGTTTATTCAGGTGTTATCATATCAAAGAAACTAATAATAATAATAATAATAATAATAATAATAATATAAATATTAATGTATATTGTAATAATTTCATCAACAATAATTTCAAATAATTTCCAAATATAACAATAACTTTAATAATTCCCATCATAACTATTTTAGATTGAATGATAGACTTGTAGTTAGGTATTATTTCACTCACTTGATGGGTTAGCTTAGGTTATGTTAGGTTAGGTTAGGCTTAAGATTGAATGGTTAGGTTAGGTTAGGTTAGGTTGGGTTAGGTTAGGTTAGGTTAGGTTAGGTTTGGGTTGGGTTAGGTTAGGTTAGGCTAGGCTTAGGTTAGGTGAGAGAGAGAGAGAGAGAGAGAGAGAGAGAGAGAGAGAAAAAGAGAGAGGTTGAGATAAGTTAGGGGTAGCCAATGAGGTTAAGAGAGGGGTGGAGTTAGGTTAGGGGTAGTCAATGAGGTTAACCCTGGATAGGTACGCTCCTCGGACACCCCTTTAAGGGTATACTCGGACGCGCGCGACCCCGACGCCAAAAAAAATTCTTGAAAAATCCGTTTTTGCAGTAACCTCCTTTTTTCTTTTGCCAAAAAAAACTTCAATGAATGCTTAAAACAACTGTAAAGATAAATACTACTCATCTGCAGAAAAACTATTTATTATAAATATTTAAAAAAATTAAGTAGAAAAAAAGACCTTACATAAAAATTCATAAAAAAAAAGTTTATACATATATACACAAATCCTTGTAGGAATTGCTTCTTGAATGTTTAGGACACATCTTGATGTATTTTGGATGAAGTCAGACCCATGGAGGTGAAGATCTGAAATGAGAAAAAAAGGGTAACTTTTTTTGGCCAAACAAATTTGTCCAAATTTCATGATTTTTTTTGGGTACCCAAATGAAATAGGAAGTGGCTAATTTTTTTAGGGAATAAACATGTTATCCTAAAATAGAAATATGTAAAAAAATCTTCATTATTTTGTAAAATACTTTCATATCAGGGGCCATATCTAAAGGTAATTTTTTGAGTACTTAGAAATTTCGTAAAAAAATACATATATTTAATATATAATATGATATTTATGCAGGTAAAAATATACCAAAATATCACAAATTCTATACGGAACAAGAATATATATAGATAGGGCAACTTACGCTTCGGATATGTCCACAAAATGGCCACCAACCACACTGACTCAGACTCCCTAATCTGCCACTTGAAATGTAGGAATGGTCTGTCAATTTCAAGGTGTTATTTACTAATCTAATTATTCTTGGATATGCATAAAAATCGTATGGTGGGTTGCTGGATAATTGTCGATTATTTTACGACTATAAAATTAAAATTCTGACCCAAAAAAAATTTTTTGAAGGGAAATAAAATCGAAAAAAGAAATGTAAATCAATATAATATTTTAGCTAAAAAAAATGATGATATTCAATCAAAAAAGTAGTAAACAAAATTTTCCGACAAATAAACATCTAGAGGAATCATTACTCTGTGATAGTTCCTTAGTACGTAGTAATTTTGAAAGAAATGGGAAAAAACGAAAAAGTGGCAATCGCAGGAAAATCGAACACATACCTATATATACGCCATATATGGCTAAAAATAAAGATAGGCATGGGTAGCCAGATCATCTAGAAACACTTTCCAACACTATAAAAATACAAGTTTTGCGACACTACTTGCCAATTCCTTACGGTAACATGACTAAGCAAAAAATGCAAAACAAATAAAAAGGGGCACTCGCGGAAAAATGGCTAACATTCTAATATACGGCATTTCAGAAAAAAAAAATTTCAGCCACGTACTAGGCAAACCATCAAGGCACATTTTCCGACAAATAAACATCTAAATGAATCATTACTCTGTGATAGTTCCTTATTACGTAGTAATTTTGAAAGAAATGGGAAAAAACGAAAAAATGGCAATCACAGGAAAATCGAACACATACCTATATATACGCCATATCTGGCTAAAAAAAAGATAGACATGGGTAGCCAGATCATCTAGAAACACTTTCCAACACTATAAAAATATAAGTTTTGGGACACTACTTGCCAATTCCTTACGGTAACATGACTAAGCAAAAAAATGCAAAACAAATAAAAAGGGGCACTCGCGGAAAAATGGCCATTCTAATATACGGCATTTCAGAAAAAAAAAATTTCAGCCACGTGCTAGGCAAACCATCAAGGCACATTTTCCGACAAATAAACATCTAAATGAATCATTACTCTGTGATAGTTCCTTAGTACGTAGTAATTTTGAAAGAAATGGGAAAAAACGAAAAAATGGCAATCACAGGAAAATCGAACACATACCTATATATACATTATATCTGGCTAAAAAAAAATAGGCATGGGTAGCCAGATCATCTAGAAACACTTTCCAACACTATAAAAATATAAGTTTCGCGACACTACTTGCCAATTCCTTACGGTAACATGACTAAGCAAAAAAATGCAAAACAAATAAAAAGGGGCACTCGCGGAAAAATGCCCAACATTCTAATATACGGCATCTCAGATGAAAAAAAAAGACATGCACGTGTTAGCCCAACCATCAAGGCACACTTTCTAACACATAAACATGAAAAAAAAAATTAATAATATACGGCAATTCCTTACTACGTAGTAAATTTTTACAAATATTGAAATAAAACAGAAATTGGCAACCGCAGTTAAATACCCAATATACCAATAACTACGTCGTATCTGACAAAAACAAAGTCACGCATGGGTAGCCAGATCATCTAGACACACTTTCCAACACTAAAAAAGCAAAAGTCTTAGGACACTATTTGGCAATATTTTACGGAAAAATGACTTAGTAAAAAAATAATAAAAAAAATGAAAAAGGGGCACTCGCGGTAAAATGCCCAACATTCTAATATACGGCATCTCAGATAAAAAAAAAGACATGCACGTGTTAGCCCAACCATCAAGGCACACTTTCTAACACATAAACATGAAAAAAAAATAAATAATATACGGCAATTCCTTACTACGTAGTAAATTTTTACAAATATTGAAAAAAAACAGAAATTGGCAACCGCAGTTAAATACCCAATATACCAATAACTACGTCGTATCTGACAAAAACAAAGTCACGCATGGGTAGCCAGATCATCTAGACATACTTTCCAACACTAAAAAAGCAAAATTTTTTGGACACTATTTGGCAATATCTTACGGAAAAATGACTTGGCAAAAAAATGAAAAAAAAATGAAAAAGGGGCACTCGCGGTAAAATGGTCCTCGTGGTGATGAACGACATTTTAACTAAAAAAAAAATCATGCACATGGTAGCCAAACAATCCACCAAGACTTTCCACAACTGATAACCTATACAAGTTGCAGTATTCTACGACAATTTCATAATACGTAATAACTTTGATAATTATGCAAATTACCTTAGAAGGGTAAACTCGGTCGTGCTCGACCCCGACGCGTCTCAGAAATCGGGGAAGGAGTACAGCTACAGCAATGCACATCTGGACACTACTAGAGCGTGTAGGCAAGACACCTACTGCAGGTCGATCACCCACAAATTCAGTCACGGGGGTGAGTCACGTGAGAAAAACCTCTTTTTTTTTGACGCTCGGGGTCCCGGACGACCCACCGTACCGTTCCAGGGTTAAGAGAATGGGGTGGAGTTAGGTTAGAGATAGCCAATGAGGTTAAGAGTAGGGTGTGGAGTTAGGTTAGAGATAACCAATGAGGTTAAGGGAGGGGCTGGAGTTAGGTTAGAGATAGCCAATGAGGTTAAGGGAGGGCTGGAGGTAGGTTAGGTGGGCACTCCTATGGATTGATTCTGGTTTGAACCTGCCCTTATGGATTGAAAACGTGCTATTTACCCTACTCAGAGGCACCTGATAATACCCCTTTGAGCGTGGAGCAAACCTTCGCTTTGTGCAGGTAGGAGGTCACGTCGGCGATGTTTGGGAGGGGGCAGTGATTCGGTTCTGTTTGCATGTTCAGGCACTTGGAATCCCTGCACGGACGGAGGGAGCCATCTTTCTTCAGAATGATGTGTAAGAGTGACAACCATGGACTGGAGGCCTTTTGGCAAAGGCCCATTTCGTCCATTTCGGCGAACGTCTGTTTGGTGGCTGACAATCGATCCGGTGCCAGACGTCTGAATTTTGCAAACACCGGGGGTCCCGTCGTCTTGATATGGTGATAAATACCATGCTTGGCAGGAGCCGTGGGCGTTTGGCGAAGTTCTGTACGGAAAACCTCCGGGTACGACGTGAGGAGGTGGGAGTAGGCATCTGTGGGTGTGCTGATGTGGAGAGCGAAGATACAAAGCATAATATTTTACAGAAAAAAAGAAATGTCGTCACTATGTACGATTGTATGACACACGGTTGGTACACTAATAACTGAGCTCTCAAGAGAGATATAAGTTTATAATAAGTCACCTTACATATTTCTGTTGAATCCAGGAATCTGTTCATAGACTTGAAATAAACACATCTCCACCATAATAGCTGAATAGTAAGTTTGCAATTTGTGGTTTTTTATGATGAATATATTTCACTAACAATCGTGATTTCAGTCAATGTAAATATCAAACAAAATGGCATTTATTACCAAATTTTATCTTGGGAATATATATCTACCGATATTCAATAATTGTAATAGCTATCAAGAGAGATATAAGTTTATGATTAGTTACCGTACATATTCCAGTTGAATTCAGGAATCTCTTCATAGACTTGAAATAAACCCATCTCCACTATGATAGCTGAATTGTGAGTTTGCAACACGTGGTTATGTATGATAAATATATAACTCTAACACTTGTGATTTATATCAATGTAAATACCAACCACAATGGCATTTAATACCGAATTCATTCTTGGGAATATATATCGACTGGAATTCATTCATGGTAATAGCTTCTGGTTGGGCAGAGATTCGAACCCCTGCCTATTCAGCTGAAACCATGGCTGTGAGGATTTTATCAACTAAACTATCAAGAGACGTATAAGTTTATGACAATTCACCATACATATTCCTGTCAAATTCTGGAATCTGTTCAAAGACATGAAATAAACATCTCTATACCATGACAGCTAAAGAGTGATTTTGCATCACGTGGTTATTCATGATAAATATATCTCACTAACATTCGTGATTTCAATCAATTTAAATATTGAACACAATGGCATTTAATACCGAATTCTATCTTTGGAATAAATATCCACTCTAATTCAATTATGATAATATCATCTGGGTGGACAGAGATTCAAACCCCTTGTTACGACCTGTGTAGGCCGTAGTTCTGGTTCTTTAAACTTTGATTTTTTAAAGGAGTCGTAGGCAGTACATTATTTATGTAACTCGGTGAACTGAGGGAAGACAGAACAAAAACACTGGAAAAATCTAACAATATTTATTACAGTACACTTAAATAAATTCAACCTTGCATCAGGAGTAACAAAAAGCTCCTAAGACAAACAACAATGAGTAAACAAAAATGACCTGGAGGACTAATATACAGAGTCCTCTAAATACACAAGGCTGACCTATATCTAATAATCTTAACCCTAACATAGAAAATCTAAACAGATCAAAAGTATGGCTCATATATTGAGCCGGGCCAACAAATATCAACAAACCACTACCCTATTACTAAACAGAGAGGCATAAGGAAGACAGGAGAAATGAAAAGGCAGAAAACCTTAAAATTACCTACCTACACACAAACGTTTAAAGCTAAACCAAATACCAAATAATAAAACATAACACGAGGCAGCATACAAATACACATGCCACATTATACTAAATGCATAAATACTTAAGATACAAAAATGATTATACCGAGGGTCAATGTATAGATACATGTAAATATCTCAACACTGTATCAACTATCCGTGAAATTACTCATAACGGTACTTATCCATACATGGATTAGACAGATAGGGGACGAACGTTCATCAGCATCAGAGGGAGTACATTAACACCAGGAAAACGGGCTGGGCATATCCATAACGATAATGAAAAGATCGTAACTTTACCTGGGTAATGACTCCCTACGTTCCTCCTCACGGACCCTTGGTCCACAGACGAGCAGCGTAACAGATGTGATGACGCTCTTTGATCACGGCAATAGTACCTCCAACAGTGCCAGGACGGAACGACGGCACCGTCTTCCCGCAGGATCCTCAGGCGGGGAAAATAACGCCAAGCGAAGGTCGCAAGTGACACATACACTTGCAGGACGTAACAAGCGAGGTGGCTATCGCAGGTGACAAAACCCCTGCATACGTGGTCCGTGATCCAAAGAAGTGTACAATTTACCGCGGGTGGCTCAAAGACACCAGCGAAATAATCCTCCAAAGGCACAATTCCTTATGAGGGAATAAAAGAGGCGTCTACCAATGGCTGCTGAATTAGGATACACGTCTGTGATCAAGGTACGGTCCGAACTGTTCATTCCAGGCAGCAGTAGTCTCGTCCACGGCTCTCACTAAACACCAAACACTCGGAAAAAAAAAAAAAAAGAGTTAATGGCCATTCACTAATTAACGAAGAAGGAGGAGCGAAGGTTATCACCGAACTCTTATGAAAAGGGCAGTTAACATTTACTCCTGCCGAAGACCGAATTTATTTATAAACAATGAAATAACCTTAATTAACATAACACCCCTGCCTACTCAGCTGAAACCATGCCTAAGAGCCCTTTACTAACTGAGGTCTCAAGAGAGATATAAATTTATGACAAGTCACCGTACATACTCCTATTGAATTCTAGATTCTATTCATAGACTGGAAATAAACCCTTCTCCGCCATGATAGCTGAATTGTGAGTTTACAACGAGTGGTTATTTATGATGAATATATAGCACTAACACTAGTGATTTCAATTAATGTATTTATCAACCATAATGTTATTTAATACCGAATTCTATCTTTGGAATATAAATCCATTGAAATTCATTTATGCTAATAGCTTCTGGGTTGGCAGAGAATCGAACCCCTGTCTATCAAGCCGAAACCATGCCTGCGAGTACTCATCCAATTGAATTATCAAAGGAGATATAAGTTTATGACAAGTCACCGTATATATTCCTGTCGAATTCAGGAATCTGTATGTAGACTTGAAATAAACCCATCTCCACCATGATAGCTGAATTGTGAGTTTGCAACAAGTGGTTATTTATGATGGATATATATCACTAACACTCATGATTTTAATCAATGTAAATATCAACCACAATGACATTTAACACAAATTCTATCTTGGGAATATATATCCACTGGAATTCAATTATGTTAATAGCTTTTGGGGGGCAGAGATTCAAACCCCTCCTTATTTAGCTGAAACCATGCCTGTGAGGACTCTACCAACTGAGCTATCAAGAGAGATATAAGTTTAGGACAATTCACCATACATATTCTTATCGAATTCAGGAATCTGTTTATAGACTTGAAATAAACATATCTTAACACCTTAACACTATAGGAAATAAACCATGATTACACTTACATATAATTAACTGTTATTCCTACGACCCTTGGGGTCACACAAGGTTATAGAACGGTTAAGCAAAAAATAAACACACTTCACTTATTAACCGAATCACACAGGACCAGTCATACAAACCAATTTAGTTTTACAAATACACTACACTTCTTTCAACTTAAACGACAAAATTTCAAATGTTTGAACAAACATTATACACATTTGAGAGAAAAAACTATGCCCGTTTCAGAGGAAACACTATGTGGCGGATAGATGGTGGTGAGAGGACTGTCAGATGTTGGCTCTCCAAATATCAGGTTGGATCTCTCTCTTTTACGCATGGAGGTCTGAATATATCATACTAATTCATTCTGGAATCTTCCAGTTCATTCCAGCAATGCATTCGATGAGTGTGCACATAGTCTGGGAGAGCTCTCACAACACCAGGTTGCCCACTTGGCTGTTTGAAGTAGGGTTCAGCTCGTTGCATAATGAGGCAACACTCTCAATCAACTCCGCCCACCTCCTCTCATAACAATAAAAAAAAAAAAAAAAAGATTTTGTTAAGTCTAAAACCCTCCTGCAACTTCCTACCATGTGGAAACATGAATAAATCCCTAGCAATTATATCTTGATTAGGCCATGCATACCTTTTAACAAGACTACATAAGACTTTCTAACTGAACTACATAAAATGAAAATTTTATTCTTTAAATGAACGTAAATTTACATATATGGGACTGAATGAAAATACAACTAAATGAATGACGACAGTCCTTTATAATTTACATATATTTACTTAATCATCTATAAATGGAACTCACCGTACGAGCAGGCTATACATCTTTTAAAGAGCAAATGAAATACATAAAAACAATAATCTACTCTCACGTAGACCAGCTTTATATATATATATATATATATATATATATATATATATATATATATATATATATATATATATATATATATATATATATATATATATATATATAAGTGTGTGTGTGTGTGTGTGTGCGTGCATTGTCACAGAAAAATATATTATTTCAAACAAAGACTAAACAACAAAGTAAATGCACAGGAAGTAGGGTGGATATAGCCGAGCTATCACCTTGTCTCTCTGATCCATGGGTTTTGTGGGGAAGCAGTTCCAGCCGCTTTCATTTTTGCTTGGTTTGAGATGACCCCAGCACACGTGTACTGAATCTGTTTCCATGTCAACAGGTACACCGGGAAGAGGGGACGCAGAGTGAGAACCAGTGTGGAGCTGTTACATCACCTGCCCCTGCTACCCTTAGGTGAGACAAGCCCTCAAACCCCGCAGCAATGTAGGGGAAATAAGAACTCCCCGATTATGTGGGTAGAAACCAGTTAGATTCGAGTCCTACTCGTGATTGGGCAACCCTCACTAGGCTCACCTGCCTTGGTAAACCTACCTCAATCATTGCGGACGTCCATACGCCATAATACGTCCAACGATTTCTTTTTGTAATATTAGGAAGTCATATAAATGAATCCCCGAGTGTCCGCTCTCCCCTTGTGTAATTATAGTGTTAAATAAAAGTTAATTCCATTGTATTTGACTTATAAAATCCTTTAAGAGCCAGTGCGAAACTTATAATTCTTCTGTTATGTAATATCAAGATTCAAAGTTCTATTTCACTCTCTTTGAAGGAGATTTATGCTCATTTTTTTTTTTTTTTTTTTTTGTGCGTGAAAATTAACTTAGACAGTAAATCCTCTTAAAATGTAGCAATCGTCTAATTTACAGCCTCCAATCATGTATTATTATGTAATTAACTCACGCCTTGTGATAAATCTGGTGGCCTTAAGGTGGGATAAAAAGGATTAAAAACAAGTGAAAAAATGAGCAAAAGATCGATTACAGCAGCTACCAAAAATTGACTTTAGACGTGAAGAGATATGTATATGAAACACAAGAGAAGCGGAAAGGAAAAACTCGGAAGAAAAAGAAGTTAAGGAGCATAACTAAAGAAGATAAAAGATGAATGGGTGTCCTTAGAAAGATCAAGAAGAAAATCCTGACGATGAGGTCATGAATAGTAGCAGCCAGGAGGGGTTTTGTGAACCAGTTACCCACGGAGGACCTCAAGGGAAGAGACCTTTGCGCCTTTCCGTCCAGACGAGCAGGCCGAAACAGATGGCACCCAAGGGAGGAAACTGTATGAAAACACACTAGTCCTCGAGAGGATGACACGGCATTGTTCCTGTTGGAAATGAAGACAGTACGCTCACATGTACGCCCAAAATTGCTGTTTTCCACAGTTTACCATCGCTGGAGCAACAGCATCGAAACTCGCTGTCCGGAATAGCGACCCAGGACCCTACTATGGACCTTATGATTGCCCTAACTATGGAGGATTTCGTCGTCGAAGCAACAGCAGCAGGCTCATTGACAGAAATGGCATACCCACAAAGACCGAGGATAACCCTGAAAATTGGAAGAGGTCTCAGACAGCAGCTTTAGGACGAGGGACCCAAGACGACCCACAGCAATCAACCCACACATAATTTAAGTAATATGGTACAAAATCTGTAGTTTTATGATTAACTAATATGTTTTAGGATTTTGTAAAAGTGTGTAGAGTAACGAAGTTGTAGTTCCGTTTTCTTTACGTAATGTTAAAAGCAAAATGAAAGAACACAAGTTTTGATTGAAGAAAGTAACCAGTTGAGTAAATATTTTCAGTGTTGAAGCTTCGAGGAAAAATTAACGTTTATTTTCTCAAAGAAGAAAATAGTGTAAGTTTTGTTGGTGTGGGGATAAATAAGAAATTATTCTTTATGCTGTATGAACTATAAGTTTTCATTGCATAGTTTCTTTGGTTGAAAGTAGTTTAGTTTTTTTTTTTTCTTTTTGAGACCTTCGTTGTCAAACGTGTTAGATGTGTTTTTTAGAAAAAAAAAGTAAAGTTACATGTTGAAATTACTCTGTATTAACGATGCTAACAGTTATTTAAATCAAGAGAAGAAATGTTTCAGCCATAACTGAAATGTAGAAAGTTTGTAAATTCAGTGTTAAGGCGTAATTTATGAAGTTTTTTTATGATGTCCTTTTGAGTATGTACTGAGTAAAATTATGGAAAAATAAGTGTAGATTAGGTTCAGTTATAATTTTGGAAATTCGTGTCACAATATTGGTTCTTACGTCATACTCCGTATTGCTGATCAGTAGCCTACTTAGTTCGTTATGAAATATTTAAAAAGAAGGTGAAGCTATTGTTTGTTAATTTTAGTCTGAGATTATCCTGATTAATGAAGATAAGTTTGTTAACATAATAACAGAAGTGAGTTCAGTTGCCAACAGTTATTAAGTAACTAGTGATGTCATGTAGGCGATTACAAGATCTTGCATTCGGTTTCTTTTAGTTACAGTATTTCAAAAGTGATTTGTTTCACCAGTGCTCGGTCTGGTTGATGACACCAGGCATTGTTACCCAAAAATTTTAAGAAAGTAACATCAAATGATGTAGCAGGGAGCATGGGTGTATTTTGAAACCTGGATAGTTCAAGTAAAGGTGAGATGAATGAAGCGAATGTGATGATGTGTGAATGATGTTACAGCCACTGTTAAAGAACGAATCTTGAATAAATCTTTTTTTTTTTCTTTTTTTTTCTTTTTTTGAAAAGAAATCTAAGATTTTGACAAGTAAAGTAATTTATTTTTACTTAAAGGTCAGAATTCATTCTTTATTTTCTAACTCTGTACAGAATTGTGTGTTTTGGAAAATCGTGACAAGTGAAAATATTCATTGTTGTTAGGTGCTATTTGGCAACATGATAGAAAGAAGAGAATTTGAATTTTTATGTAGTTGTACGTTTCTTTTGACTCGCAAGAAGAAAGAAGTACTATAATATGATAAATTTGAGAAATAGCGAATAAGTTGCCGTAGGCTTTTGTTTATTTGTGTCAAGGAATAAAGTAAATAGTCGGAATGTGTGTAAAACCAGATATTTGTGAACAGTAATTTTAGCAGAAGTGATAAAAAGGTGTGATAGCAGTTATGATTTCATAAATAAATAAGAATAGCTTGGTCAAGTAATAATCTTTGATTCGCTAAGACTGTGGAGAATTTTTTATTGTTCTGTGTGGGAACTTAGTCCGGGAAAGTCTCCTTATGACGATTACATAAAGTTCAACAGCGGAGGATAATGAGCACTTACTCTCGGGGCACAAACGCCCTGCTAATACTTTACTGTCACAATTTACTAACCTTCACTCTTAAATACAAAAGGAGGAAATTTCACTGTCCAGAGGCCGGAGAACTCCACACGTAGAATTAGCAATAATTTATGGCCTACTCTAGCTTTGTCAGGTTTATAGTCATCTCATTCTCAGGCTCTGTTCCGACTCCGTCCCAGCTACCCCAATGAGATGCTGGACAGGTATTTTATGTTAATGTAATTAGACAAAATAGAACATGGGAGCAGTGATGTAAAGTAGTTTAAAAGTTTAAAGATAAGGATCTTTACCTTCGAAGCAAATATATTAATGCAAAGTTCCTCGCTGTTACCACCTATAGACTTACTTAGGTTTACTCTTTAAATATTCCCAGTTTAAACATTAAATAAATGAGGGAGCAAAAATACTAAAGAGGTTCAATTAACCTAATATTAATTTATTTCACAAATTTACATTAAAAGTAAATGGACATCTTAACAACACAAAAATATCATTAAAGAAATGCAAATTGAAAGCTATTCAAAATAATAAAAATGATGGGTTAGACACGTGGTTTGCAATAATCAAAAATCAAAATGGGGTCTGGCACGTGGCCCACGTGACCCAGAGACTGTGCTAGTTTCACACCAGAAATTAATATCCAAGAAAAATATATACACACAATCCCACCGCACACAGTCCGAATAGTGTAAAAGCCAGGTTCCCTATCAAGTTAAAATTAGTCTAAGCTAAATAATGGGGGAATAACTATGGCCAATTGTAGTAGTTCCTGCACTCCTTTGAAGATTAGTCCTATGCCCGTGATGGCTGTTGACCTGGTTGCACTTTGCACTCCTTACTGGCCCACCCCAGGAATCCTCGTTTGTGGCAATAGGTTTCCAGGTTCCACTCCTTCACTGTCTCCAGCCGGCAGCCACCGAACTCCTTGGTGAGTCACGTTTTGGGAGAGGGGGTGAGCCAGAGGTGCACAGGTTCACTGACCAGGCAGGTCAGTAGGCCAGGGCGGCTTCTCGTTGAATGGGCCGACACTAAGGTCGAAGAGATCACCTGGCTTCACCTTTCCAGACAGGTGAGGAGCTTGATGCGCACGGTAATCCATTGGGGGTGCCATATCGGGACTTCAGGACAGGGCAATATATTGTTGTAAGGAGTGCAGAGGAGGCAGGATTTTGTACTAAATACTTTAGAGAAGTCTTGCTGCTCTAAGGGAGTTTATATACACAACAATCCTACCTATTCTGGCTTGCTAAAAATTAATAGTTTAAATGATCAATTAGCAATGGACTGGTGCGATGGGCATACATCTTAAAATTAACAAACCTTAATTGGTATTGGGAAATATAAGATGCATTAATTCAGCAGTAATGAAATTTATATTTAAAATTCAGTTTATGAATTTAATCTCGACCCATGTAGTTAAGGAAAGAACCAACATACGCCGGGGTTACCACTAAGGCCCTCTGTTGTGCGTATCTACGCTGTGACGTCACGAGCATGGCGTGCGCCACTGTCAACAAGGTTAAGTTTAGATTAGTCCTCCCTATGTTTCGTTAAAGAAAATTGAATGTAGAAGAGAACATTTAAGGGGTAGCTATAGTATTAGTAGAAGAGAGCTAAAAATACGATTGAAAGAAGAAGAGTGAAGAAAATTCTTCACAAAGACACATCAAAATAGGATATATTAACCGAATATTGTAGGAATAAAATAAAATCCAAAGTATATTTAGGGGCTAAATGTAGATATTTCATGTAATGAGTTTTTAACTTATTAACTTATTTTTTAGTAATAAGAGATTCATATTAACAGAATAAACTTTGAATTAGAGAGTAATTATAATTAGTCATAACCTTGCCCCTTATTAGTTAATTAATGTCTGATAAGAAAAAATAACAGATTTTTTATGTCCGATTGTTTAAGAAAAAAAAGACATATTCTTGTGTCAAATTATAACGTAAAAGGTGATTTTGATCGTAATTAAGTGATTTGGTGAATTAATGAGAGAAAGGCTAGTATTTTGATGGCTTTATGTCCGTTTAAAGATCAATAAGAGGCTAGTTAATTGCCCTTCAGAATTATGTAAGTCTCATTGACTTATTTAAAAAGCAAAGGGGACTCGTTGATATGTACATGTAGTTTCCCGTTACGTCTTGTTTTCTTTTTCTGTTACCGTGTAGTTTGTTTTTGTTGTATGCCTTTTTTATGTATAATTTACGGACGTAATTTTAAGGTTTTGAGCTCAATTTGGTGTTTCGGTTTCAGTATTTTTTGCATGCTATGTTTTTTTAAGTTGTTTCTCTTTCTGATGTTTTTGGTTGTGAGTTTTTGTGCTCTCTAAGAGAAGGTAGAAAAATTACCTAGTGTTTGTTATGATCCTGGGAAGAACCATCCTTTGCGAAAGATTTTGATGATTGTTGAAAAATGACAGTCAACAGATTAGACCCATGTAAGTCCGTGTGTGTGAGTATTTGTGTTTGCATACGTACATGTGAGTGTATGAGACACACAGAGAGAAATAGGAGATTGCACACGCGCAGGGGCAGCATCGATTAGTTTGCAGAATAAGAGAAAAAAAATGGGAATGATTAAGCGAGAGTTGGTTCCTTGGTGACTGATAGTGTCAGAGTTTTGTGAGGTAATTCTGTGGGAAAAATAGGTAAGAGAGAATTGGTTTTTCAGCCAATGATTGGAGTTTCGGTTGTGGTATGTTTGTCTTGTTAGTTACAGAATCAGTTATTGCTACTTATCCAAAGGAGAATTAGGCTCATGCTGAATGTGTTTCCTCGAGTAACCGTGCAAATTGAAGTGTGTACGAGTTTTGGTTGTTCGATTTTCCAGCCGTTGTGAGTAATACAGATAGAATAGTTTGCCCCTTAAGTATCTTAGGGAAGTAAAAATGTTTTTTCTTTAAAGTTGTTCTTTTTCTTTGGAAATTGATTAAAGAGATTTTTCTTATTGGACCTCAGTGACAGGTTATGAGGAATTTGTTATGTTCTGAATAAAGTTTAACATATTTTGTAAACAGTTTGATTATAGTGAAATCTTATGATGTTCGGGTTTAACGTAAATTTACGTTTTCTGCCTTGTCGTATTTTCTGTTGTTTGAGTGTTAGCGTAGATCTGATCGGAATAATTTTTCCCTATTCGTAATTGCACTAGGAAGTTTCGGTTTCAAATTAGTTCTCTGTGATGCGTTGTTGCACTCCCCAAGAGAGATTAGTTCACCAAACGTTTGATTGGGCTCCACAAGGCACAAGAAGAATTGGAAGATCCCGGCCTACATGGCTTAGGGCTATAAAGCGCGAAGTAGGAGATGATGATGCGATATGTTGGTAACGCAAGAGCCTTTGTTTGAGTAATGTAGGTCAACTTGGATGAATATTTGTCCTAGAATGATTGTTGTTTGTTTGCCAGAGATAGAGTTTGGCTTAGTTTGAGTACGAACACAAAAGATAAGACAACACAACATGAGAGTATCAGCATTGTGAAAGACACTGTATGTAAGGTGTCTCTGTTGTGAGACTGCTGTCACAAAGCATGTTTTCGGTGTGATACGAGTGATGTTTCAGGAATGTGCCCAGATTGGGATTCGAACGATTGGGCATGGAGAGTTTGAAAACATAACCCTGATGACGATGTCATGAGGGCGCGTGTCAGAGAGAGAGAGAGAGAGAGAGAGAGAGAGAGAGAGAGAGAGAGAGAGAGAGAGAGAGAGAGAAGCTTTCTGTAATTGGGCGTTGAGATGCCCTTAGAGTTTTCGATGTCCCTTGTTGTGAGTTGTCAGGTACTGATTGAAACTTAGGAATTTAGACATTCCTGTTATAGATGTTGAGGAATTATTTTCTTTTTCAACATCTGGTTGAATTGGTATTCTGTTTTGATGATTTTTTATGCCCTACCTGACCCCGGTTGAGGGTGAGAAAGGAGGCCAAATTCTTTATTCTGGCGAACCCTAATAAGGAGAGGTTGCTCTGTTGCCCTCAAGCAAGATGCTTTGAGGAAGACCTCCGCCAGAGTTCGCGCAATGAACGCGGGGTTATGGGGAACACTCCAGCACTGTGAGTGGTTCCGGGGATCTCAGGCATGCCTTACTTAATGTGGAGTATAGCTATGCGTAGCCAAATGATTTATACTAGCACCATTTTTTTTTTTTTTTTTTTTTTTTTCATGGATCCCTGCAGAAGCCTGCAGAAATGTTCCAAGTGAAGGAACAGATCTTTGCTTGATTATGATACTCTTTGTTATTATGACAGAGTTGATTAACTGTTGATGATGATGTGCATTAATTAGTGTTTGATGCAGCTGTTAGAAGATGTTTAAAAGGTGTTTCATTATGTTTTAAAGATATCAGATGATGTTTCATTATATTTGATAGTGATATTTTCTTGTGACTTCTTTGCACATTATGGCCATACTTGATAGCTATTATTGTCACTATTTGATAATGAATGAAGAGGATCCAGGTGTACCTACAGGATATGAAATTATTTGTGGAGAGTGAATATTTAGGATATGTGCACATGTGTTGATTTTCCTTGGAATTGTTTTTTTGTGAAACATTTCTTTTAGGTATTATGAGAGGTTTTTGCTAGCAATTATCATTTTTGGTTAGGAATATAATGAATGTATAGTGCATTGTGTTTAACAATACTATATCTTAGATATCTTTCAGACTGAGGGTCCCATGAATGAGCCAGAGTGTAGGCTTGAGATATGAGGGCATTCATTCTTTCGGTACGCTGACAGCATTCACTAATGGACTGTAGGATTTACAAAAGTTGAGTATTTTTTAATACAAATGTTACTTTCTGTTGTATAAATTGTAATTTTGCAGTCACTGTCCTCTATGATATGTTTTCTTATTTAAGATATGTAATATTCATACATGTTCATATTCAAGGTATATATATCATGAATACAGACATGTGTAGTATTGGTTGATGCTCAATTCTCTTTTTGGATTATTTTTAACATATGATTACTGATAATGAGTATTTTTCATAAGTTTAAAATGTGATTTTATTTTTTTATTAATGATTGTTGACCAGTTTTGATTTACTGTGGAATGTAATGATTATTGCATGTGAATTTTTATTCTAAGTCTTGTTCACCTTTGTTGGAGGTGAACAAGGCATCCCAAGTTCATGGAGACTTTGTTTGAGAGGAGTAATTTTCAGTGGGGTTTTGTTATGTTAATTTTTCTTGAAAGTTATTGGCCTTTGCTTTGTTTTAAAGTAGTTTTGAATTCTGAAAGGCTCGGGAGAGACTTGAGTCTGGCGGAGAGTAGTTTGTCACGGACAAATATGTTATTTCAAACAGAGGCTAAACAGTTAAGTAAATGCGCAGGAAGTAGGGCGGATATAGCCGAGCTATCACCTTGTCTCCCTGATCCATGGGCTTTGTGGGAAGCAATTCGTTGCCTCCTACCACCCTTGCTCTTGAAAAAAGTTATCTATACAGGAAATTTTAGTAATAAAACTCAAACAAAATAAAACTCTTAAATTTAATTAAAGGTTTCGGAATAGTTTTTTTTTTTAAATTTAGGTTAAATATTTCTAAATTTCTTGAAAGGATGTTCGGTTTGGGTAACTATAAAAATCGTTTGAGAGTATCCTTAGGAGGACCGACGTTGTGTCAAAGGGTAACGACAAGGGGGTGAAAGTCTCGGTCCTTCCCAATTTCCCGCAACTTCAAGAGAGCCCTGAAGAAAAACAAACAAACATTCTATTACCCCCTAATAATAATAAACTTAAATAGTAACGACAAGGGGGTAACAACTGCAAAAACCTAAATTAGCATAAACACATCTCGAAAAATAAAATAAAGAATTAGAGTTAAAGGATCCTTCAAAAACTTATATTTATATATAGGAACATACTTCCATGAAGCTGATCCTAGAAATTAGATTTCGAGATGTTAAAATAAACGAATAGTATCCGAAGATAAAACAAATTACTTACAAATTATTATGTAGTTTTTTATGCTTCAATAGGTATATATTTAGTTTAATAAGATATGTTAATATGAATCAGTAAATATAACGATTAAATTCAGGACTATTAAGCAAGTTTGCAAATAAGTGTGCCATCATTTCCATTGGTGAAATGATAAGAAGGCTAGGATCACTTTAGAAATAGACACCCATCATTTCGTTGTGACGTACCTTAAAGCCTTATCGGCACCTCGGAAGTTCGGCAATAAATGAAGTATATCCTGTGTCTAAGATGGTAAGAGACATGTCTTCGTTGCTGGCAAGACTTGAGCAGGAGCGGTGATTTGGGCACAGTTCGTTGTAATTAGCCGTCCATTATTAATATAACCGTCGAACTTGAAAGAAAAGCAACCGGCTCTATGTTGATTCCACCAACCAAACCAACTAACTGACTGCTACGAATTTTCCAAACGGACTCCACTACGACTGTCTCAGCTGCTCAGCGTTTCCTTTCCTCGGAAAACAAAAGAAACAAACAGTAGTAACTGCTCGTTAACAGTTGTTATACCTTCGAGACTTAAAAGGTGTTTACCGTCACAACGAAAATATAATTACATATTCCCTTTATAAGCTCGAAGTAAACATAGAAAAACTCAATTAAATTTACTAAATTATACTAATGATTACATTATTCAAATTAACAATAATTAAACCAAATATTAAACCTTTAAGAACGCATTATATAAGAACAATGATAAATAGAAGAAAAACATAAGTGATGTAATAATTTTACATCATTTTCAACACTCCAAGGAAGGGATTCAGTCTTTTTACAAAACATGTAAAAAGTTGAATTTAAAATGAAAACATGCATATTTACAATTACATATTTACAAAGTTATCAAACCATCTCAGTCTTGGAGCACATGCCTAGTCCTTTTCTCTGACTCGACTGCTGCCCTTCTCCTTGACCTTCCTCTAAATTTAGGTTTGGCATCTAATTCCTCATTAACTGAAGGATTGATCTCTTCAGCAATATCGGGTTTTAAAAGAGGGATGAGACTGGTTATATGCCTTTTCACCAGCTCATTTGTTTTACCTTTCAAAACGATAGCATTAGTCACCTCACCACTTGTATTCTTAATTACCTCTGTAATTTTTCCCATAGGATAGTTAAGGGGTTTTACATGAGTCTCTTTGATTAAAACAATATCACCTACATTAAGATGCTGATGATGACAAGGACGATATCGGTCCTTCTTATCAATTGCCTGTTTTATTAGGGTAGCTAAAAACTCCGAATGATAATTGTCTATGAGATTTTTTCTGATTGCATTTAGTTTTTGATAATTATTCTTTATCCTTTCTGACGGGGTGGTACCAAGAATGTATTCAAGATCAATCTCAGGATCAGGCTGTAGATCAGGAATGACATTGATGGATAAGAGATCATAGCCATGAATAAGCCTTTCCGGAGTGATAGGGTGAGGAACAGGCTCGTTGCTCGAATCCCTTAATGCCTCTTTAAAAGCAATTGGTTGCCTATTCACCAAGTGACAAGTTTGACTAACAACAAATTCAAAATCTCTAAATTCTAGAACATTTGTACCAATGGACTTATTTATCAAATGTTTGACCATCTTTATACATATCTCTACCAAAGAACCCATCTGACTGCAGCCTTTAAAATACCGATCAAATTTTATCGATTGTACACCAGCCTCATCAAAATGCATCTGGGTTTCAGGATCTTTAAGAAAATCCATTATGATGTTACCTCCTGCTACTATCTGTGTGCCTAAGTCACTTACACAAAACTGTGGCAATCCATAATCAAACGTGTGAAGCATAAAAGAACGAAGGAATTCTTTAACAGACATATCCACGCAAATCTTCAAATTGACTGCTCGAGTAAACATACAGGTAAGGCAAAGAACCCACACTTTTAGCTTTCTATGTTCCTGTTTAACAGTATAAGGACCAAAGTAATCTATGTACACATACCCAAAAGGAATCTCAGAAGGATGCAATCTAACATCACGATATGGGGACTGATTCAGTTTCACAGAACGACCATTATACCTTTTGCACGTAACACAATCCTCAAGGACATTTTTAACAACTGAGAAATAGTGAGGTATCCAAAACTCTTTCCGCAGCTCTGCTAAAAGTGAATAACATCCAGCATGTTTCAGCCTTACATGCAAATCAAGAATTATCAACTTTGTTAACTCACTATGCTTGTGCAAAAGAATAGGGAAATAGCATCTTTCACCCTCTTTCCACCGATCACATTTGCTTCTCACTCTCAGAATTCCAACCTGATCAGGATAAACATTAAGCTGACTGACAAGATTGGGTATGTTCTTGACCCTTTTCAAATCAGACCCAAAATAATCAAAGACTTCAGGGAAATAGACAAGCTGATCTTTCAAAATTATGTGCATAACAGCCTCTTTGTAATACCCAGATTCAATAACCATCAAATCCTTACAAGTTGATCTGTTCAACTTTGTGCGAGCCTTCCACTTATTCCAACATCTCAGAACCCTAGCAATTACAGCCACTAAATGGCGAAAGTCAGAATATCTGTTTGGAGAAACTAGATATTCAGATGATATGGAAAGTTTATTGCACTGTATATTATAACTACCAACGTCTTTGCTTTCAACATTATCATCATTGATCTTGAATAAAGGATTCGGGATGGTGAAACTCAGTACATTTTGACTTATTGCTACATCACTTGACTGAATTTGTGGTCCTGAGAAATAGTTAGTTTTCTTGAGTTGCTTGTATGATAAACATCTAGTTATGCAATCCCCAGGATTACTCTGCCCACTTGTGAAGGTAAAGTTCACAGGGAAGATTTCACAAAGCTGATTTATACGATGTAACCTATTCAATATAAAATTGGATTTTCCCTGCATTTTATCAAGTTTACTAGCATAGGAATTTACCCAAGTTAACGCTACCAAACTATCAGAATACAAAGTCAGTGCTTTAATATTAATGGGAATGACACATGCAGGACCAGACAGTTCTTTATAAAGTTCCATAAGCATCTCTGTACCTAAACTAATAGCCTGCAACTCCAGGGAAGGGATTGATTTAGTCTTCAAATTTGTGTTCACAATTCTGTTTTTGGCCAATACAAAACTAACCTTACCTGTATCTATATTCTCAATATAAAGTACGGCTCCATACATGAGACTACTTGCATCAACACAAGCTAGTATCCTATAAGATGCATCTCTTTCCCCTACAAACCGTTCTACCATAATTTCTGGAGTTGCATTAGCTTGTCTTGAAATACAGTTCCACTCTTTCATTCGCTCTTGTGACAATGGATCATCCCATCCAAGTGATTTGTCACACTGTAAGCCATGCATAAAAACTCTAGATCTGTTAAAAACTGGTCCATTGAAATTATATAAATCAAAATTAGAGGCTATCGACCTGAGAATTAAACGTTTTGTATTGGCTGATCCCTCAAGAGCAATAGGTCTAGTTGACAATATATCATCTTGCCTATGCCACTGCAAGCCTAAAAGTTTAACTTTACTATCAGTTTTGTTTTCAAGACCAGCATCAATATCCTCCTGAAGTGAACTATCATTAGTAACAATTTGTTGTAATTCCATCTTATAGGGCTCAAAAATAGATGGCAATAACTGATAAGCCCATTTCAAAGTTGATGAATCACTACAAGTGAAAGCACCATTATCCATATAAAATAATTGATAAATCAACCTTTTCAAACATACAACCTCCTCAGAATTCCCTTCACTATCCAGGACCAAAATCTTGTATAAACTCAACATCAAAATTGTTGGTGAACATCGTAATCCAAAACTCAATCGCACATTCTTATACCCCACAAGAGAAAAATCTCCTTTCTTTACATTACGATACCAAAGAAATAGTAATTTATTCTGATCAGAGGGATTCAGCTCTATTTGGTTAAAAGCTTTCCGGATGTCAAAGCATAGAAGCTTAGACCCAAATCTCAGGTGTAAAAGAGCTGAAGCAATCTTTTGGTTTAAACAAGGTCCAGAATGTATACTCTGATTATGACTAACAGTAGCTGGCTTAGACAAATCTTTTTCACAAATATTCGAGAGAAAAACTACTCTACACTTAGTGGTCTCCCTGTTTAGTTTAAACACACCCATGTGCGGTAAGAAACTATGCTCAGGATGTTCCTCCATATACTGATCCAAATTTGGAATCCTCTGTATTATACCAAGTTGTTCTTGTTCTTTAATGGCATCATCCATCAAATGTAAATGAAGCTCATTCTTTCTTAACTTTTTTAAGTTAGATTTTAGCACAGCTTTAGCAAGATTGTAATTCCTACCAAGAAGATGAGATACTTTACTGTTCCATAAAAGAGGCATGGATATCCTGCCCTTTTCAGTACGAACAGAATGATTCAAAGCAAATCTAACAAGTTGATCATTGACCTCTGAAGAGCAGTTTTCGAATTCTAATTGGTCATAGTTTAATACCTTCTTCTCATCATATTTCATGAGAACTTCGTTTGCAGCTTTATTCAATTCAGTCTCCGAAATACTTCCATCATCTTTCAACACTGCAAAATTTGATTCAACATCAAGAGTTACCTCCTCTTCCATAAAGTTTGAATCATCACACAAGATGCTTGAACCAAAGCCTACATAGACAACAGAAGACTCTACAGACAAATAAGTAGAAATGTCCGAATTATTACCATTGTATGAGGCATAATTTAAATCAGGTAAGTATTTCAAATTAGAAATAGTGTTCTGCAGATTACCCAATAGCATAACCCCTAGAGCACATTGACTATAGACAGAGGGAATCGGCTGACCAAAATTTACCATTGAGCTCAAAAGACAATACATAGAATTTGTACCTAATATGAAATCAATGTTATTGATCTCCTCCTGATGGTTTAACAATTGATTGTCTGCCAAGTCATAGCCTTTCTCAATAAACGCAGTTGTAATCCTAGAAAGCTGTGGAAGTTTCAAATTTATATCAATAGATGGTACACAAAGTGCTTCAATCATGAACCTTTCCTTACCTATCTCTACCTCTACTTCCACAAGCTTAGTTACATACTGCTTACTCGAGTTAAAACCGTTAACAGTCAAATGTACCCTTTCTTTTAACACCTTGAGATTACTAGTATTGGCTACAGCTTCCGTAATAAAATTAGTCTGGCAACCACTGTCTACAAGACACCTAATCTCGACCCGGTTACTTAGGTAACAAGTAAAAGTAGGCAAAATTGACTCTGTACTGGTAGTCCGTAAAGCACCTACTGATAGAATCGTGCCACTAGAAACCTCCTCTTTGGGAGCAGATTTACAGTTTTTCCCTTTTTTGGACACTTTTTGACTCTGAGAGGTAACAGGGGTTGCTTCGATTTTATTGGTGGCACCCAGTAAACTCCTTTCTTCATTTCCATTTATACACAGATAGGTAAAATGCCATTTTCCACAATGAAAACATTTCTTTAGAAAAACAAAATTACAAGATTCGGTGGAATGATTGGCTTTAGCGAACTTTAAACATCCTCCAATTTCCTTCAATTTGTCAACTTTGGCCTTTGGACTATCATAATACTTACACTTATAGATAGGATGAGAAGAGTCTCTTTCCTTGTCTAAAGCACATAAAGTACACTTAACTGAAGGCCCGTTAGTCTTGCTAAAATTGACATTAGTAGCCAAATTTGTTGTTGAAGATTTGATATTAAAACCTTTAGAATGATTCTTTGAATGGAAATTCTGGGTAGCTAATGAATATCGTTCTGCTGCCTCAAAAAATTTATCCTTTATTTCATCCAATGAAGGTCTGGTCTTATTTGTTATGATAGTCAACTGATTTTTGAAAGTATCATTCAAACCTTGCCAAAAGAAATAATTCAAAAAGTCATTAGTTTCAATTTTTTGCAACTTAACAGATTCAATACAGTTTTTCATCTGACTAATATAGGAAAATGGATCTGTGCTGTACGTTAATCTCATCTCTGCTATTTGTTTAATAGTATTGAATTTCTGCAGCGAACCAGAAGCCAAACTGCTAACAAAAGTTCCTTGGCATCATTATAAGTCTGTTTATCCACTTCAAGTGAACTCAACAAAACGGAAGCACGCCCCGAAACTTGTTGCTTTAACAACAACAACTTATCCCTATCCTTAAGCTGAAAGGAGCCTATGGTATCCTCAAATTCTGTTAAGAATTTGTTTATATTTTCCCCTTCAGTGCTACTGAAAGTAGGAAGGGGAGCAGTAGGACTCTTAAGCAAACTCCTTGCAGCATCTAAGGTACTAGAAGTGAAAGAGACAGTATCTTCAAGGAAGGCTAACATTTCATTGAGTTTATCAATATAAGATTCACAATTCGCCAATTCCACTGTAAGTTTATCACTACTTTCTTCCTCTTGCCATATCAAGGCTTGAATTTTGCTATCATGGTCCCTCAAGTCATCAAGATACGATTTAAACTTAGCTTTGAGGACATGTTTCTCAGAGGTGGTTTTAGTTTGGAGTGAAATCTTATTGTTATAATACTTTGTCACTTGTCCTCGGATATATTTCCGACTATTGATTAAAAGAGACAAATTAGACATGATTACAAACTTTTATTTTTTCTGTAACAAAACCTCAAACAATCTTTCATCAATTTAAATAGATGATTTAAACCTACTGTATTTAAATGTACCGAATCTCTATACAACCTCTGGTTATCTAATCTCCCCTGGCTTTCCACCTTAAACAGAAAATCCTTACACTTTAAACCTAGTACAAACTTATTGAAATAGCGTCTAAGTAATTTATAGTGTTCTGTAAGAGGGGCATCAGACCTATTCCTGTTTACATGAAACCTCAGCTCTACTTGCGAGGCAATAAGGCAAGTATTTGGTAGTTTTTCACGAACTAAGATATAAAATGCTCTGCAATTTTCTTTGACTAAGGATAAGTCTATGTCAGCTTTTAAGTCATTACCTCCCAGATATACAATTAAATAGTCAGGATTATAAGATACCAAAGGATCTAAAAGACTAGTATTGTTAAGAAAGATGGAAAATGTGGCACCTCTCGAACCAAAAAATGACACTTCAAATTTCACATTATCAATTTTTATTTCTGATCCCTCAAATCTCCTTTCGAGATCAGAAACATATGAATGTCCAAAGACTGCCAATTTCATAACAACCACAGATCAGTCAATGTCATCCAAGAAAATGTTGACGACAAAAATGAACAGTACAAAATAGAATAAGAAAATTTCAAATACAGAACAAGCCCAAAAACCACTCCTACTCTCATCCAAACCAAGCAACCAAACCGAACTCCTTATTCGCAATCCTGTCACGGTCGCCATCTTGAAAAAAGTTATCTATACAGGAAATTTTAGTAATAAAACTCAAACAAAATAAAACTCTTAAATTTAATTAAAGGTTTCAGAATATTTTTTTTTTTTAAATTTAGGTTAAATATTTCTAAATTTCTTGAAAGGATGTTCGGTTTGGGTAACTATAAAAATCGTTTGAGAGTATCCTTAGGAGGACCGACCTTGTGTCAAAGGGTAACGACAAGGGGGTGAAAGTTTCGGTCCTTCCCAATTTCCCGCAACTTCAAGAGAGCCCTGAAGAAAAACAAACAAACATTCTATTACCCCCTAATAATAATAAACTTAAATAGTAACGACAAGGGGGTAACAACTGCAAAAACCTAAATTAGCATAAACACATCTCGAAAAATAAAATAAAGAATTAGAGTTAAAGGATCCTTCAAAAACTTATATTTATATATAGGAACATACTTTCATGAAGCTGATCCTAGAAATTAGATTTCGAGATGTTAAAATAAACGAATAGTATCCGAAGATAAAACAAATTACTTACAAATTATTATGTAGTTTTTTATGCTTCAATAGGTATATATTTAGTTTAATAAGATATGTTAATATGAATCAGTAAATATAACGATTAAATTCAGGACTATTAAGCAAGTTTGCAAATAAGTGTGCCATCATTTCCATTGGTGAAATGATAAGAAGGCTAGGATCACTTTAGAAATAGACACCCATCATTTCGTTGTGACGTACCTTAAAGCCTTATCGGCACCTCGGAAGTTCGGCAATAAATGAAGTATATCCTGTGTCTAAGATGGTAAGAGACATGTCTTCGTTGCTGGCAAGACTTGAGCAGGAGCGGTGATTTGGGCACAGTTCGTTGTAATTAGCCGTCCATTATTAATATAACCGTCGAACTTGAAAGAAAAGCAACCGGCTCTATGTTGATTCCACCAACCAAACCAACTAACTGACTGCTACGAATTTTCCAAACGGACTCCACTACGACTGTCTCAGCTGCTCAGCGTTTCCTTTCCTCGGAAAACAAAAGAAACAAACAGTAGTAACTGCTCGTTAACAGTTGTTATACCTTCGAGACTTAAAAGGTGTTTACCGTCACAACGAAAATATAATTACATATTCCCTTTATAAGCTCGAAGTAAACATAGAAAAACTCAATTAAATTTACTAAATTATACTAATGATTACATTATTCAAATTAACAATAATTAAACCAAATATTAAACCTTTAAGAACGCATTATATAAGAACAATGATAAATAGAAGAAAAACATAAGTGATGTAATAATTTTACATCATTTTCAACACTTGCCAAGCCACCGGTATCTCTAAGCAAATAGTGCCGAGGGCATCGCTCCCACTTATCCCATCCATAAGTGTCACAGAACTGACACAATTCTTTTATTGATTTGGCTTCCTAGCCACATTTCAGAGGGACGAGGTTTTCCACTTTATGGCAGAGTAGTCACGACCTCTGACCATACTCGTAATTCATTTTTGGCTTTCCCAGGTGCAAGCTGGAATTCCCAACTGTGGGGTTTACTTAAAAGGCAGCGTAAATTTCTTCCAGACATGGGATAAACTCCAAACTCAAGAGAATGAGCTCTCAGGCATGGGCTTATATCTTGAGCATCTTGGTTCCTATCGTGCTGACCATGTGTTCCCAC
>NC_090742.1:58514297-58531797 GCF_036898095.1 Palaemon carinicauda | reverse complement strand
TATTACACGAATAGAGAGAACAGCGTTGGAAGTAATATCTGTGGTAAAATTGGCTAGTGCTAACGAAAACACTTGGGAAAACTTAACAATATTAATTAGCAACAATTTTTCTGAAAATCCAACCTTGTGACTACCTAACAAGTTACAACTTAACACTAAGCAAATAACAATGATTAACAAATAACTAAATGAACACTAACCAGTTAATAATTAACAAGTATCACTTAGACAATAACAACAAAATTCCCCAACGGGAAACCACACACTCTCTACAAGAGAGAGTCAATTAATAATAAACACCCAAATGGGTAACTACAATAACATTCCCCTACAGAAAACAACACACTCAACTAGAGAGAGCTAAATAAAACAATCAAACACTAAAAAAAAAAAAAAATAAATAAATACCTAGCGATATCACACTCTTTGAGGCTGGAGAAAAACTGCTTCCAGAGCTCCAAAAAAGGTAGGGGCTCCATAGGCACACTACTACTGTAAGGTTACAGCTCCGTAGGACTCCTCACAAAAGGGAGGGACATGGATTCCCAACCCTAAAAACAAGGTAAATAATCTTTCCTACCTGGCAGCTGCCTCCCTACGTATCTCCACGAGCTCTAAGGCTCCCACAGCTGGACATGACAAGGATGTGTTGATGGGGGCGCCTCTCCAGAGTCCTCCCTAAAGCCGGGATTTAATGTGTCGGCTCTATAGACTCCAGAAAAGAGCCCGCAGGAACAGCAAAACACCGCAGGTGGCAGAAATGCACCTGCATAAAGCAGTCAATGGTGGGTGGCGCAATCCTCAAGAAGGCTCAATTTAGCCAGGAAGCCTTAGTTGCTCGACTGATCACTTTAGCGAATTAGTTCCTCACTGGTAAACTCTGAAAACATGGAAAAGAAAACAAAGCGTTAAACTTATAAATTAACATGAGCTGGGAGGATGTTTAACAGCTTTTCAACAGAAAAAAACTTGAAATTTATAGTAATTTTACATAACAAATAAATGTAAAAACAAGGCTGATAAAATTCAAAATAAAAAATTACGTTAATCCATAATATCTTCCTCCAAAAAGAGAAAAAAAAAATTCCACAGAAAAATTATCATTATTTTTTTTTCATATATAAATGGAAATGCACCTGTAAAGTAAGAATCAATATTGATACATAATAAACCTAACACCGAACAGAAAGTACCCCTAAAAAAATACAAACCAAGAGCTTTATATAGCTATCTAATATTACCGTACTTCGTCAAAACTCTCCAACTTCATGGAAAGAGACCTAACTAAACCTACATAAACTTACCAGTACGCCAACAGACATACACCTTAACAAACAATACACCACCATCATAACTCAAAAAGTCATATATATAATACACAATCCAGAATCAGAACAAACCAATAATTAATTTAGGGGAACCTTTAGAAAACACTAGAGCGTATACCACTCAATGAAAAACTCCTAAACTTTATCTACAAAGCTATATTTTAAACAGAACTATATCCTAAGAATTTTTTTTTCATACAACCTTAAATGGAGAAATGAGCAAGGCGGTGTATGAGAAGGATCAAGCTAGTACACAAAATTCTAAAAAGTGTATCAGGAATTTTGTTGTCAGTCTCTTTAACATGTTTTACAATCAAATTGAACTCCTGCAGAAAAAGGGCACAGCGCAAAATCCTCTGGTTCGCTCCCCTTATCCGCTCGATGAAAACCAGTGGATTGTGATCCGTCCATATCTCAATCGAGAAAGAAAACATTGTCACATACAGCTTGAAATAGTTAAGAGCTCGAGCCAGATAAAGAGCTTCCTTTTCTATTGTGGAGTAACGTTTTTCAGCCGCCAGAAGCTTCTTGCTATAGTAAGACAGAGGATGAACACCGTCCTCCTTTCTCTGGAGGAGGACACCTCCAATGCCAACGTCACTAGCATCTACTGCTATAACAAAAGGCTTCTGAAAATTTGGGAAGTCAAAATAGGGTTAGTAATTAACACTGATTTAAGTTTATTAAAAGATTCTTCACACTGATTCGATCACCAGAATTTTTTCCTTTTTCTAATAAACTAGTAAGAGGCTGAGCAAGATCAGAATCATTACTCACAAATCTGCGGTAATAACCCGTCATAATCAGCACCCTTCTTACCTCTCTTACATTACCAGGCCTTTTCAAATTTATAATGGCCTCGAGATTAGCTTGTTTCGGAGCCACCTGACCTAAACCAACCTCGTGACCCAGATAACAAACCTTGGCCTGACTTCACACTTAGCCAAATTAACAACTAACCCTGCAGACCCAAGGGCTTCTAAAACTTTACGTAACCTTAGCATGTGGGTATCCCAGTCATTACTATATACTACCAAGTTATCAATATAAATTTCCACTCCTTTCAAACCACAAATTACCCCATTCATGAGCCTTTGTAAAGTACATACGGCATTTTTCATTCCAAAAGGCATAACCTTACACTCATATAGGCCAAACGGAGTGACAAAGGCGGATATTTCACGAGCTCGGTCGGACAAAGGAACCTGCCAATAACCTTTTAAAAGATCCAACTTAAAAATAAATTTGGCAGACCAAATCCGATCCAGACAATCATCAATACGAGTGAGAGGAAAAGAATAATTTTTTGTATGGGCGTTCACTTTACAGTAGTCCACACACATGTGAAACATACCATCTGCTTTCTTTACTAATACAATAGGAGAACTCCAGGGACTTACTGATGGTTGAATAAGGTTATATTTCAACATATACTCTATCTCTTTACTGAACAAATCCCACTTTACGAGGTTCAACCGGTAAGGACTCTGTTTCACAGGGAAAGCATCACCTACATCAACGACGTCATGACTTCAAATGTTTGTCCTACCTGAAGCATCCTGAAAAAAATCTGAAAAGGAATAAATTAAATTAAGTACATCTTCCCGTTTGTTAACATCTAAATGATCTAACCTACTTTTTAATATCTTCAAATTTTGCATATTTTTACCCAATGCATCCGAAGGAAACTGACACCCTAACTCATCGGAGTCCTCGAGAGACACATCCAATACCACAGACACAGGCTTGGACACTATCGCTAATGGATCACCTTGCTTACCAATATAAGGTTTCAAACGATTAACAGGAAATATTCTACATTTACGGCTTGAACTGGGAGCTTCAATTTCATAGGTAACCTCTGACAGTTTCCTCAAAACTTTACAAGGGCCCTTATATCTTGGTTCGAGAAAACTATCTGGGGTCCATACTCAACACAAAAACCAACTCCCCAGGTTCAAATGACCGTACCTTTACCTTTTTGTCAAAGTTGTTCTTCATTACTGACTGGGACCGTTCCAAATTTTCCCTGACAAACTTCCATTAATTTTTCAAAAACAACTTTGGAAGTAATACGCCTCATAGGTATAGCTTCAGGAAAGCGAGAGGCTCTATCCATGATAGTTACTAAATATACGTAACCTGTTTTAGTTTTGGGTAAGGTACCTACCACATCAATTACTAACTCAGAAAAAGGATCGGCTATAGCAGGTATGGGATGCAACATGGTCTTTGGGGTCCCGTGATTTGGTTTACCCATAACCTGACAAGTCTTACATGCTCTGATAAATTGCTTCACACTCATTTTAATTCCAGGCCACCAAAAATACCTAGTCAGACTATGAAAGGATTTTATCACACCCAAATGACCTAAAAGAAAAAAAAATTAGTATGAGCTAACTCCAAAACAGAACTTCTAAATTAAGAAGGTACCACAATCTGTTTCACCCGACCAGTTTTATTCAAATTACCAGATGCGGGACGACTAAACCTATATAGTAAGCCCTTCACAACTCCAAACCTAGGTTTAGTCAGATCCTCAACATCCCCCAAATCAAAATTAAATTCATCCTTTTTAGCTTTAATAAAAGCAGCTCTATCCCAATCAAGTTTCCTATTACCTACTTCATTACTACTACTCTCTACTGGCCCGGGCCTTAAAACATCTAACTCTATACTACCTAACATTAACTCATTATCATTATCTATATCAAGTAAATTAGCCGCTCTTGCTGCAGACCGGGTCATAACAGCCACAGGACTAGCGTTTACCGATAATATAGGGAACAGCTCCCATCCCTCACTATCCAGTATATCATTTCCCAGAATAGGTAGACTATCCACCAGAGCCAACTCAGTGACGCGATCATATTCTGGAAAAGACATGCAGACATTAACCAAAGGAGTGGACACAACTGAATCCGGAAAATCTCCCAACAGCACAAAATTTCCAGTATATTTTTCAAAACCATTTAGAGCCCTCTTCAGGACTAATGACCTGACAGAACCAGTGTCACTAAAAAACTTCACCTGAACAACATAAGAGTCAAAAATCAACTTTTCAGGCCACACATATTTTTCATACTTGAGTCATGATTGGGGATTAGAAACATTAGGCTTGCTACTATTTACTGAACTACTATCTACTGGCAGTTTGTATGCAGAACAATGCCTACTAACCTCTGACTTATCACTAACCAAGACTACAGGACTTTGATTATTTCGCTCTAGGTACATCCTCAGAGCATTACATTGATTTTGGAAATGCCCAGACTTGTTGCACCAATAACAAATTCCTTTACAACCTGAGCTTCTATTCCCATTGTACCTATTACCTGGGAAGTCTTTATTAGCCAAAATGTTAGTGGGAGGAGGACCTCCTTAGGCTCTACCCACATCCCTATCACCTGAAAAAGATTTAAAATTAACATTATCACTCATGGGGATATGGGGAGCTGATGAGGAGGTTTTCCCTCTCCTGCCACTATTAGGGGAGCAAGATGTTTGATTATTTATAGTTTTATAACTAAAACTACCACGACCTGATCGATGAGTTAATAGAAACTCATCTGCTAACTGAGCGGCACTACTTAATTTCACACTCTTTACCTCCTCCAGGTGAACTCTCAACTCCCTGCTACAGGCCTTCTTAAATTCTTCAAGGAGCAACAGTTTACGTAACGCAGCGAAAGTGCCAATCTGACGACTTTTCAGCCAGTTGTCGAACTGTTCCTCCTTGACATTGGCAAACTCAACGAAAAACTGAGTAGGGTGTTTTGTATAGTTACGAAACCGGGAGCGGTAAGCCTCAGGGACTAAGTCATACGATTTTAAAATTAAGGCTTTAACCTTATGATAATCCCGAGGTACTCCCTCCTCCAGGGCTTTATACACCCGCATTGCCTTGCTCACCAACCTACACTGTATTAATACAGTCCACATTTCTGCGGGCCAAGACAATCGGGAGGCCACATGGTCAAATGCCTTGAAGAACTCAGGGACATCCTTTTCGTCAAATGCCTTGAAGAACTCAGGGACATCCTTTTCGTCAAACACCGGCACCTTCTTTAGTGCAGCACCGATATTAAACCTATCTTGGTAGTCCCTTTTAGGGGGACTTATCAAATTGGACCCCTGCAACTTAGCCATCTCTATATTTAATTTTACCATCTCCAACTCATGACGCCTTACCCGCTCATTCTCCTCGCACTCCATTTTTTTTCAACTCTATTTACAAATGAGGTTGAATTCCTTCTCCTCCTTGGAATCACCCGAAGCATTAACAGGGGACTATGATTTTACAGGTACAGAATCAGGAGGTGCCAAAAACAGATTAAAGGACACATTACCCTCACTTGAACTCTCCTCACTCTCACCTATTACCTCACTCTCACTACCTGAATGTTCAGCTTTAACTAACTCCTGTTTCAGTTTATCCCTAACTAAAATCATCATCTCTGCTCTGGTGTCTGCCGTCTTAAGCGAAACACCCATCCAGTTAGCACACTCAACTAATTGTTTCTTACTTAGCAGGGGCAAATATTTCAGGTAATCAGCCGACCCAAAAAACTCAGCGGGATCACAAATAAATCCCTCCGTTTTGTAAAACAAAAAATATTCAGGGGAGAAAGGCTAAAACAACAAAAAAATGAATATTGAAAAGACCACCCGATCGTCGCTCCACCGACCAAAATACCGGATACTCTGAACTCCTTATCCTGTCACGGTTGCCAAGTATCTCACGACTCTTAGCGGGTCGGGGTGCAAGTTTTTATTGCACGAATAGGGAGAACAGTGTTGGAAGTAATATCTGTGGTGAAATTGGCCAGTGGTAACGAAAACACTTGAGAAAACATAACAATATTTATTAACAGCAATTTTTCTGAAAAGCCAACCTTGTGACTACCTAACAATTTGCAACTTAGCACTAAGCAAATAACAATTATTAACAAAAAACTAAATGAACCCTTTAACCAATCAGTAATTAACAAGTATCACTTAAATAATAACAGCAAAATTCTCCAACGGGAAACCCCACACTCTCAACGAGAGAGAGAGAGTCAATTAATAATTAAACACCCAAATGGGTAACTACAATAACATTAGGACTTGGATCTTATCAACTTCGGACATAGTTCCTCTCTTGTCTTATGTCCTGTCCTATCTCCCTTGGACAATCTCTTCTTGAAGTTCATATACTCATGTATGGGCGGAGTGAATTACAATGGGCAGTGGTCATCTCTATAGAAGGCGTTGTTTTTAACAATTCTGCATCTCTATTGGCTTCCTCAAAAATGTCCAGTTCGATCACGCCATGGAAGCTTCTAGAAGAAATTTCTGATGCAATCCGGACCACGTGTTAAGTCAAAACAAAAAGGCAGCATGTGTCCTTCTATGATGACATATAACCTAAACAAGGATTTTCCTCAGGCTCAGTTTCCTGACTCCACTAATTGACATGATAACATCTTAGTCAAAACAGGACAAGTCCCTTTATGACGGCAGGCGCTCTCGGCGAGGCTTGATTTACTTCCAAAAGGTAAATGACAATGAAGTGATAACATGATTGCCTAAACAGGGCCATAGTCGAATCTCGTCTCGCCTCTCGGCTCACACTCGTAATAGATATTTTTGTCTTTTATAATATCCTTTTAAAAGTGTTATGTCTACCACTGACAAGTTCCCCCAAAAGGAAAAAAAAATCTACTGGTTTTACTGTTTTTTAGCCTGCAACGAAAAACACATTCATCTGTGACCTGAAGAACATCTGTAGGAAGCTCCAACTTAACTTCAGGAAAACATACTTCTTTCGCATTCCATTCACTCAACACAAAGCTTTGAAAAAAAAAAAAAAATATATATATATATATATATATATATATATATATATATATATATATATATATATATATATATATATATCCCTGGAAAGGTACGTTGGGTCGTCCGCGACCCCGAGCGTAAAAAAAAAAGAGGTTTTTCTCACGTGACTCACCCCCGTGACTGAATTTGTGGGTGATCGACCTGCAGTAGGTGTCTCCCCTACACGCTCTAGTAGTGTCCAGATGTGCATTGCTGTAGCTGTACTCCTTCCCCGATTTCTGAGACGCGTCGGGGTCGAGCGCGACCGAGTTTATCCTTGTAAGGTAATTTGCATAATTATCAAAGTTATTACGTATTATGAAATTGTCGTAGAATGGTGCAACTTGTATAGGTTATCAGTTGTGGAAAGTCTTGGTGGATTGTTTGGCTACCATGTGCATGATTTTTTTTTTAGTTAAAATGTCGTTCATCACCACGAGGACAATTTTACCGCGACTGCCCCTTTTTCATTTTTTTTTTAATTTTTTTGCCAAGTCATTTTTCCGTAAGATATAACCAAATAGTGTCGTAAAACTTTTGCTTTTTTAGTGTTGGAAAGTGTGTCTAGATGATCTGGCTACCCATGCGTGACTTTGTTTTTGTCAGATACGACGTAGTTATTGGTATATTGGGTATTCAACTGCGGTTGCCAATTTCTGTTTTTTTTTCAATATTTGTAAAAATTTACTACGTAGTAAAGAATTGCCGTATATTATTGATTTTTTTTTCATGTTTATGTGTTAGAAAGTGTGCCTTGATGGTTGGGCTAACACGTGCATGTCTTTTTTTTTATCTGAGATGCCGTATATTAGAATGTTGGGCCTTTTACTGCGAGTGCCCCTTTTTCATTTTTTTTCATTTTCTTGCCAAGTCATTTTTCCGTAAGATATTGCCAAATAGTGTCGTAAAACTTTTGCTTTTTTAGTGTTGGAAAGTGTGTCTAGATGATCTGGCTACCCATGCGTGACTTTGTTTTTGTCAGATACGACGTAGTTATTGGTATATTGGGTATTTAACTGCGGTTGCCAGTTTCTGTTTTTTTTTCAATATTTGTAAAAATTTACTACGTAGTAAGGAATTGCCGTATATTATTGATTTTTTTCCATGTTTATGTGTTAGAAAGTGTGCCTTGATGGTTGGGCTAACACGTGCATGTCTTTTTTTTTATCTGAGATGCCGTATATTAGAATGTTGGGCATTTTTCCGCGAGTGCCCCTTTTTATTTGTTTTGCATTTTTTTGCTTAGTCATGTTACCGTAAGGAGTTGGCAAGTAGTGTCCCAAAACTTATATTTTTATAGTGTTGGAAAGTGTTTCTAGATGATCTGGCTACCCATGCCTATCTTTATTTTTAGCCAGATATGGCGTATATATAGGTATGTGTTCGATTTTCCTGTGATTGCCATTTTTTCGTTTTTTCCCATTTCTTTCAAAATTACTACGTACTAAGGAACTATCACAGAGTAATGATTCATTTATATGTTTATTTGTCGGAAAATGTGCCTTGATGGTTTGCCTAGCACGTGGCTGAAATTTTTTTTTCTGAAATGCCGTTTATTAGAATGGCCATTTTTCCGCGAGTACCCCTTTTTATTTGTTTTGCATTTTTTTGCTTAGTCATGTTACCGTAAGGAATTGGCAAGTAGTGTCGCAAAACTTATATTTTTATAGTGTTGGAAAATGTTTCTAGATGATCTGGCTACCCATGCCTATCTTTTTTTTTAGCCAGATATGGCGTATATATAGGTATGTGTTCGATTTTCCGGTGATTGCCATTTTTTCGTTTTTTCCCATTTCTTTCAAAATTACTACGTACTAAGGAACTATCACAGAGTAATGATTCATTTAGATGTTTATTTGTCGGAAAATGTGCCTTGATGGTTTGCCTAGCACGTGGCTGAATTTTTTTTTTCTGAAATGCCGTATATTAGAATGTTGGCCATTTTTCCGCGAGTGCCCCTTTTTATTTGTTTTGCATTTTTTTTGCTTAGTCATGTTACCGTAAGGAATTGGCAAGTAGTATCGCAAAACTTGTATTTTTATAGTGTTGGAAAGTGTTTCTAGATGATCTGGCTACCCATGCCTATCTTTATTTTTAGCCAGATATGGCGTATATATAGGTATGTGTTCGATTTTCCTGCGATTGCCACTTTTTCGTTTTTTCCCATTTCTTTCAAAATTACTACGTACTAAGGAACTATCACAGAGTAATGATTCCTCTAGATGTTTATTTGTCGGAAAATTTTGTTTACTTCTTTTTTGATTGAATATCATCAAATTTTTTTAGCTAAAATATTATATTGTTTTACATTTTTTTTTCGAATTTATTTCCCTTCAAAAACATTTTTTTTGGTCAGAATTTTAATCTTATAGTCGTAAAATAATCGACAATTATCCAGCAACCCACCATACAATTTTTATGCATATCCAAGAATAATTAGATTAGTAAATAACACCTTGAAATTGACATACCCTTCCTACATTTCAAGTGGCAGATTAGGGAGTCTGAGTCAGTGTGGTTGGCGGCCATTTTGTGGACATATCCGAAGCGTAAGTTGCCCTATCTATATATATTCTTGTTCCCTATAAAATTTGTGATGTTTTGGTATATTTTTACCTGCATAAATATCATATTATATATTAAATATATGTATTTTTTTACGAAATTTCTAAGTACTCAAAAAATTACCTTTATATATGGCCCCTGATATAAATGTAATTTACAAAATAATGAAGATTTTTTTACATATTTCTATTTTAAGATAACATATGTTTATTCCCTAAAAAAATTAGCCACTTCCTATTTCATTTGGGTACCAAAAAAAAATCATGAAATTTGGACAAATTTTTTTGGCCAAAAAAAGTTACCCTTTTTTTCTCATTTCAGATCTTCACCTCCATGGGTCTGACTTCATCCAAAATACATCAAGATGTGTCCTAAACATTCAAGAATATATTCCTAAAAGGATTTGTGTATATATGTATAAACTTTTTTTTTATGAATTTTTATGTAAGGTCTTTTTTTTCTACTTAATTTTTTAAAATATTCATAATAAATAGTTTTTCTGCAGATGAGTAGTATTTATCTTTACAGTTGTTTTAAGCATTCATTGAAGTTTTTTTTTGGCAAAAAAAAAAAGGAGGTTACTGCAAAAACTGATTTTTCAAGAATTTTTTTTGGCGTCGGGGTCGAGCGCGTCCGAGTATACCCTTAAAGGGGTGTCCGAGGAGCGTACCTATCCAGGGATATATATATATATATATATATATATATATATATATATATATATATATATATATATATATATATATATATATATATATATATATATATATATATATATATATAAATTACAATCAACTCTTAATTCGCTAAAAGGAATGAAATTTTGTCTTACTCAGAAAAATCTCTGGAAAGGCTATCAACTATAACCTTATTCTTATCTTTTATATGAATTATCTTCAAACTATAATCTTGTGGCCCTAAACTCCAACGTATGAGACGTTTATTCTTATTTTTAAATCTTTCCAAATAAACTAACGGATTGTGATCTGTATACACTGTTAAAACAGGACTACTACGTACATGAATCTCAAAGTGCTGCAAGGCTGAAACTAAACTGAACAATTCCTTCTCAATAATTGAATAATTTTGTTTAGCTTTATTTAGTTTCTTTGAATAATATGCGACTGGGTGCTTTTTTTCCAATCAATTCTTGCAACAAGACTCCTCCTATACCAATGTCACTAGCATCGATCGCTAAATTAAATTCCCTGCTAAAATCAGGTAACAATAATACTAGTTCGTGAAGCTTAACGACCTTTAATTTATTGAAAGCTTTTACACATTCTTCATAAAATACAAAACTTCGCCCCTTCGTAAAAAGATTAGTTATGGGAGCACTTATTTCTGAAATTTATTTTTGTAAATATCTACGGAAATATGAAACCATCCCGAGAAATATCATGGCCTTTTTAGTTGCTGGGATTTGGAAATTGATGATAACTTCTGTGTTCCCCCTCTTAGGACAAATCTTACCGAGCCCCACTTTATGCCCGAAATAAGTGATATAGGTTTTTCCCAAATTCGCTTTTCTTTAAATTCAATACAAGGTTTGCGTTTTAAGGGCTGTCAGGACTTTAGCTAAAATTCGTAAATTTTCTTCCAAAGTTTCTGAAAATATAACAAGATCATCTAAATTCACGGCACATGGCCTTCTTTTTAGTTGCTGGTATTGGGAAATTGATGATAACTTCTGTGTTCCCACTCTTGAGACAAATCTTACCGAGACCCACTTTATGCCCTAGATAAGTGATATAGGTTTTTTCCCAAATTCGCTTTTCTTTGAATCTAGTACAAGGTTTGCTTTTTTAAGGGCTGTCAAGAATTTAGCTAAGATTCGTAAATTTTCTTCCAAAGTTTCTGAAAATATAACAATGTCATCTAAATACACGACACAGTTATCAAAACCATTTAAAACTTTATTCATTAATCTTTGGAAAGTACTGGCTGCTAGTCTTAACCCAAAAGGCATTACTTTAGGTTCATAACTACCGAACGGTGTTATAAAAGCGGATATTTTCCTAGCTTGTCTGCTTAGAGGTACTTGCCAATAACCTTTGGCCAAATCAAGCTTGGAGATGAATTTAGCATTATGATCCTATCTAAGCAATCGTTGATCCTGGGAAGTGGAAAATTATTTTGCTTAGTAACACTGTTTACTTTTCGGAAATCAATGCACAACCTATCTGTTCCATCTTCCTTTTTTACTAGAACTATCGGAGAACACCATTCATTCTCGCTAGGAACAATCAAATCATTATCTAACATATACTTAATCTCCTTTCGTACTGAATTTGCCTTCTCTGGACTCAAACGATACGGACTTTGTCTGATGGGTGTAGTGTCCAGTAACTCAATATCATGTTCTGAAAGATTAGTTGTACCTAGTTTATCACTAACAGTTTTTGGATAATATAGAAAAACATTAAATAATTCACTCCGGTTTTCTTTTTCTAAGATAGAGCTAAATACTTGAAATTCTTAAGCACATCAGAGTTTTCCTCAAAACTAATTTCTCGCTGTGACACAGTTATAACTGGTACTGGGCATTCGTTGTATTTATTTTGCAAGTTTATGTGCAGGCACTTAGCTCTACGTCTACCCATATCAATTAAGTAATTCAAATTGAATCTTTTTCCTTAAATAGGATTAGGACCTTCGAACTTATAAGATAATGAGGGACCTTCTTTCTGAATTAATACTAATAATTTATCTCCCACACGGAAATTTCTCTCCTTTGCCTTAAGATCGTATCTTCTTTTAGTTTCCCCTTGATGTTGCTCTCGTTTTCTATTGGTTATTTCCAAGCTTTTCTTATATTCTCCTTGTAATTCTCTAAATTTTTAATGTAATCTTCTTTACTTTCTTGAAGTATTAATTTACACTTTAAAATTTCTAAAGGTCCTTTAGAGGTGTGACCAAACAACAATTTAATAGGACTAAATCCTGTAGTGTCATTAGGTGCCAATCGTAAGGCTAACAAGACAAAAGGTAGTTTTTCTTCCCATTCATGTTCAAAGTTATTACATAATTCTCGTAAGCAACTTTTTTATATTTGATGGAAACGTTCTACAATCCCTTGCGACTGGGTGCTACGGTGTGGAAGTTACAAGTTTGATACCTAGCTCTTTCATTTTGTCTTTGAAATATTTGGACACAAAATTACTGTCATTATCACTTTGTATAACGCAAGGCAGACCAAACTTGGAAAAATAGTTCAACAAGCGATTGAATACAGTTCTTGCATTACTGCTTCTTACTGGGAATGTTTCCGGATAACGGGTTAGTCTGTCAACGATTGTTAATAGATATATATTCCCACCTTTTCTTCTAGGCAAAGGTCCAACTATATCAATTACTACATTCTCAAAACGTTCTCCCACTGATGGAATATTACATAAGGGAGCCCTGGGAATTACTTAAGTTTACTAGCAAATTAACATTCGAGACAGCTTAATACATATCTCTTCACGTCACTTTTCATCTTAGGCCAAAAGTAAGTCTTACTTATACACCTGAAAGTTTTATTTACCCATAAATGTCCTTGATCAGCATGTGCTAATTTCAGAATTAATTCGCGAAACTTCCTAGGAAATACTAATTGTTCTACAACTTCATCTTTGCTAACTGACTTGGGACGAACATTGCGACACAAAATTTCGTCTTTTAAACAAAAGGTTTCCTTACAAACATTATTGGGATCATCATCCAACTCACTTTAAAAAATTCGAGACAGTGTCTCATCATCTCTCTGCAACGTAATTAGCTCATCTCTGTTCAAACTGTTAGGGCCTAAAATACAGCAGTAACTATTTCTTGAATCCACTACATCGACTATGTCTGTCACTACTTTCGACAGCTACACCATCAACTTGGCTAACACTGTCAACACCGATGGAGTCGGTCTTCTCAGCCCCACACTTGCTAAGATCAACCTCACCGTCTCCATCACACACGTTTGAATCCTGGAACAAATTATGACTGTAGTCTATATCTGTATCTAAACCTGACCTAGTTACTACCATTTCAGAAACTGCAACCTCACTTAAAATAGGATTCACACATTTGGATGTATTTAAATCATTATCGACAATAATGTCAGCGCCGTCAACGGGCAAATCGTTTACAACTGCTAGTTTTACATCTCTTGACACTCCCTGACTCTTCAAGTTAATATTCACCAAAGGACAAACAACGCAAGTATTCTGAAATCCACCTAACATAAATAACCAAAGATAGGAAGGCTGAGCCTTTTAACACACAAATGAGTGTGCTATGAAAAGATGCCAGATACTCACATCCGAAACGAATGGCTTCATCTATTGACCGAGCGGTTAAACATTCAGAGCGGTAATGCTTAGGGGAATATAAGATGGTATTCGATTGTAAATTTTGCGACATATTTGTTCATAATATACTTTACTACGTCAGTATATTGTATTCTTATATTTTTCGACATTCTTATATTTTCGATAACTAAATTGCAAACTTAAAAATAGGTACATATACAGATTAAGAATGCATATCGTTATGTTTCTCGGTTTAATTTTCAGAAACTCAATAGCTATATCTCTTATAAATTAGTTAATTTTACTGCAAATTTAAATATTGCATATTACAATCATTTTTAAATGTTCTATACAATAACACGCTCGAATAAATATAAACATACTGTATATCTGATTTGTTAAACGTAGCTACAAGTGCATATGTGCAGGCATACCTTTAATTGCAGTTTTTAGGCCACCATAGAATGGAAATATTAGGTGTATATAAACACAATTGTATGATGCACTCATATGTACTGTTTAGTAACATAAACTAATAAATGTATGAATATACGAACAAAATAACTCACTAAATTGTATCGCACGAAAAAAAAAAATAATCAAAAGGGGGAAGGAAATAAAAATAAGGTAACATAAAAGCCAACAAAAAATGCAAGATATATCACATGCAAATAAACCTTAATAAATTATAGATAAACAAGAAAAAACTAACTCATTAAATAATATTGCACACATAAAAACTGTAAACCAAAAAAAAAAAAATAATAATAATAATAACATACAAGCAAACCAAAATTGCATCATGAATACATTTAAATAAAGTCTAATATAATTATAAATATGAGAAAACATAATAAAAAAAAAAAAATTCTTCAAAAATTAAATGAATAGTGCAAACATAAGACAGCAATTATACAAATATACAAGGTACAGACATTAAACACACAATCAATGTACATTATAATACAAATACAAACAAATACAGTTTTAAAATACTGTAAAACGTTAGACTTTAATTTAGGATATAGAACAAATAAGAAGACAAGGAATACTAACAAAATAACTCATTAAACCAGTATACTTCTGTAATGCTGCTCAGGTCTGCAAACATGATGAAATATCCATAGACATAAGTTAAATCAAAGTTAAATATGATACATACCACTAAACATAATTATGTTCCTAACGCCAAATGTGTCAGCTCCTAAGAAATACATTATTTTCGTAGCTTTATGACCAAATAAAAAGTTTGAAAAAAAGTGTATTGCGGATGTCTTGCCTTAATCTTATATCCAATATCAGTGGGGCTTACTCATGATGAGTAGCACATATTTCATGTATCATACTGTTAGTACTCACTGTTCTTTATCCTTAGGGAACCTGTGAAACACCTTATGATGATCGTTTTCTTTTCGTTTATTGCAAACAACACACTTGTGTGACTTGTTCACTGTTGGCGCCATGATTTCGTCTGTGTCAACTGTCAAATTCATATAAACAAACAGACGACAAACGATATACCTACAACGCCATCTGCATACTGAGCGGTAAAACTATTGTATTAACTTTGGAGTTGACAACTAGTGTATTAAAATTCGTATTTTGAGCCTTCCTATCTCCCTTCAGTATATAGTCTTTGAACATAACTTTTTCTTTCATACTGATTTTTGCCCTTGTTGGCACACACTCTTTCCTAATAAGGGAAACGGCTGCTCCGGTGTTCCTAAGCAAGACAACTTCTCTCGAATCACCCTCCTTCAAGTGAGGAAACTACACCTTCAGACAAAAATCTCCGTAAAATTTCCCACTTTCTTTCATAATATCATTTCTGTTTGACGAAAGGCTATTAACTAGAGACATTGGTTTTTTTACATTCTTCTCTTCTGCTATACAATTCCTTGCTATATGCCCTTTCTTGTTACATCGATAACAAATTATCGCTGAACTACTACCTTCCCATTTGCTCTTACAAAACCTGGTAGTATTACCTGGTTTTCCACATGTATAACTATAATAATAATAATCTTATTTCCCTATATTACTATTGCTAAAACTACTCTTACTATGTTGCATCTTACTAGAAGAAACCTTATTTTTCTTCTTACTGTCACTTAAACTATGAGTAAGGCTGTACTCATCTGCCAACCTTGTTGCATCTGTAAAAGACTTTTCACGCCTATCTTCTATATATAGCTTAATGTCTGGATATGTGTTATCTTGGAAGTTTTCTAACAAAACTAAGTTCTTGAGATCATCAAAACTATCTACTTCAGCGGAAGCTAATCAACCTCAAAATGATCTTTCTAACTTCTTTCCGTATTCTACATAAGTAGTGCTCTCATCCTTCTCAAACTTCTAAATTTCTTACGGTATGCCTCTGGTACTAACCTGTATGCACTAAGAACACTTTATTTCACAATATCATAGTTTTCACTTTCATCCTCAGACATACAACTATACACAGAAAGTGTACTACCACTTAAGACTGACTGTAAATACAAAGTCCACTTGTTTTTGGGACAACCTACACTGTTCATTAACTTGTCAAAAGACATGAAATATTTTGTTACATCTTCCTCATCAAATTTTGGAACTAATTTCAACACTGCACCCACACCTAAATTATCAGAATCATCGTTCAATGATGAATTACTACCCCGTCTGCTACCTGACGCATTACATCCTAGTCTGCTACCTGGTAGACTATTGTGAAGATTTTTCCTCAAACGAGCGATTTCTAACTCATGCTTATGCTGTTTCTCATTCTCTTCTCACTGTCCTTCATTATCTTCTTTTTCAGCTGCTTCGTCTCTATCAAACATTTCCTGTTCTCCCTTAAAAACATATTCACTGAGAGGATCGCTATCTAGACCAAGAAGTTTACCTGAAGCTATCAAATCTTTCGTAATCTCCCTCATCCGGCTTCTTTCTATATTCTTCCTGTTTCAATTGGTTACATTGTTCAAAATCCTGACACGGTCGCTAATTGCTACGATCTCAAAATCATTACAGGTTCTTTTAATTAATAAAATAAATGTATACAACAACAACCCACATTGAAACATGGGAAATAAATATAAAAAGAAACTCACAAAAAAACACAACACATTTATTCACAAACTTACAAAGAAAACTAATATTATTTCTTCGGTCACTTTAACTGACAAATCAAATCAATCAAAACACCAACAGAAAAGGGGAACAGTCAGTAAGGTAGAAATACTTAGTTTTCTGCAGCTGCTAAGACGATGCTGGTACGGAGACTTCAGGCTTGAAAACGTAGCAGAAGGTCAGCTGAAGTTCAGATGAAACTGGCACGAACACCGGATTCGAAGACGGCTGCTGCTTCAATTTGTCTCTTCTCCTCGGCCATAATAGGATTTCTTGGAGAGTCTTTTGTTGTTTGAAGGGAAGGTTGGAATCTGTCTCTCTCAGACTTCTGGTCTTCTATGTTTCTTT
>NC_090742.1:58494297-58509297 GCF_036898095.1 Palaemon carinicauda | reverse complement strand
GATTAAAATCACGTGTGCTTGTGATATATGTTCATTTAAAATAACCACGTGTTACAAACTCACGATTCAGCTATCATGGTGGAGATGGGTTTATTTCAAGTCTATGAACACATTCCTGAATTCGACAGGAATATGTATGGAGATTTGTCATAAACTTTTAATCTCTCTGATAGCTCACTCGGTAGAGTCACTGTAGGCATAGCTTCCAGCCGCAGAGGTGGGGGTTCGAATCTCCACCCGGCCAGAAGCTGTTACCATAAAATGAATTCCAAGTGGAGATATTTTCCCAAGATAGAATTCGGTATTAAATGCCGTTCGTGGGTGATATTTACATTGATTAAAATCACGTGTGCTTGTGATATATGTTCATTTAAAATAACCACGTGTTACAAACTCACGATTCAGCTATCATGGTGGAGATGGGTTTATTTCAAGTCTATGAACACATTCCTGAATTCGACAGGAATATGTATGGAGATTTGTCATAAACTTTTAATCTCTCTGATAGCTCACTCGGTAGAGTCACTGTAGGCATAGCTTCCAGCCGCAGAGGTGGGGGTTCGAATCTCCACCCGGCCAGAAGCTGTTACCATAAAATGAATTCCAAGTGGATATATTTTCCCAAGATAGAATTCGGTATTAAATGCCGTTCGTGGGTGATATTTACATTGATTAAAATCACGTGTGCTTGTGATATATGTTCATTTAAAATAACCACGTGTTACAAACTCACGATTCAGCTATCATGGTGGAGATGGGTTTATTTCAAGTCTATGAACACATTCCTGAATTCGACAGGAATATGTATGGAGATTTGTCATAAACTTTTAATCTCTCTGATAGCTCACTCGGTAGAGTCACTGTAGGCATAGCTTCCAGCCGCAGAGGTGGGGGTTCGAATCTCCACCCGGCCAGAAGCTGTTACCATAAAATGAATTCCAAGTGGATATATTTTCCCAAGATAGAATTCGGTATTAAATGCCGTTCGTGGGTGATATTTATATATATATATATATATATATATATATATATATATATATATATATATATATATATATATATATATATATATATATATATATATATATATATATATATATATATATCTTTATAGTGTATATAGATATATATATATATATATATATATATATATACTTTTACTTTTATAGTCCATGATTATTATTTTTGGGCGTCATGTCCTAATTGCATAATGATGATGTTTTTGATACAGTTATCAAGTAGTTTTCCAGTTTGACCCCAATATTTCTTGTCACACCCAGTACATGGGATCATGTTAATAGAACTATTAGCCTGTTTTGGGGAATTATTTATTAAATTATTCCGTACTGTGACCAGAACTTTCAAAAACAATACTTACCTTGAATATTTTCAATAAGTCTTTGATATAAGCATAATTTTCATTACATGGAAGTGCAAGCACATTCAATTTTAAAAGGCTCCGTATTCTTATCAGATTAAACACATTTTCAGCTTTCTATAAAGTGGTGTCAATTAAAAACTTAGTTTTTTTTTCAATTTATGTTCCCATGTCACAAGTTCTACCAAACTGCGTTAGTCTAGTTGCCAGAATGTCAACCTGGAAATGTTCAAAGATGCAAGGTTTTTCAACGGAAATGTATTCATATGTGTATTTGGATCCTTTTTAGCTGTGTTGGCACTGCGCCAATTTTTGGGAAATTTATCTATGAGCTAAATAGTATAATTTTGGGTAATTATAGCTAATGCATCTAATTAAAATGTAACCTTTTTTATTGTTTCCTAGAAGCATGTGCAATACCACTTTTCTATACAAATCTGACCCGAGGAATCAATTTTTTATATGATTTTTGTGATTAAAGGTCAAGGTCACCAACAAGTATAAAGGTCAAGGTAATTTATGGTTGTATTTTCATTGTGAAACTATGACCAAGTGAAGTTTACATATTGTTGTGGTGAATAATGTCAGCAAAATTATGCATTTATGATTTAAATGAGACTTAGCATTCTTTCAAACAATTTACTTTAATTCTTTAGATATGTATCCATTTGAAAATTGCTCTTAGCCCTTTTCCAATTTGATCAGAAAATTTTGAAAATGGATGCATATTATCAAAATGTAACGTTTTGAATAAGAGTCCTAAGATATTGTGATACCACTCTTCTATAGAACTTTGATGTAAAGAATTCCTTTCTCATATAATTTCTGTGATAAATGGTAAAGGTAATGATCTACTGAAAAGGTTAAGTTTTGTAACCACTATTGTTTAAAAGGTCCTACTCTAACAAGTAACTGCAAAGAATGTCTTTATATGAATGTCACTTGATTACTTGTGCAGGATTTGATCTGAACTAATCATCATACATCTCGCTTACATTTAGAATTTCATACGAATAAGGATCTTCAGTATCTTCATTCCCATCCTGATCATCATTTTTCTCAGTGTGTTCTTTCTTGGTGAAAGGGTTCCAGCAATCATCCACTGCTGTTTATAGACAGTACAGCTGGGTTTTACACGGTAATGGCTACAGCATTTTTTTTTTTTTTTTTTTTTTTTTTTTTTTTTTTGCATACTTTTCTCTTTGCACGACAACCGCAACTAATCACACTCATCCGATGCGGTGGTCCTGGTTAGCCATCATCAGTGCAGGGGCAAACCATCCTTTCGTTTACTTCTCATCCGTGCTCTGTGATGGACACATTAGGAGGACCCTATTTGTCTACTGTTTTCCAAAGTAGCATCTGCAAATGAGAACATCTTGTGTGGAGGTAAGAATTTTTGTCTGTTGGTGGCAGAGACATAATGCACAATGGTTTTCCGCCCTTGCGGGTATAGAGATTGTAACGGACTCGACTTATGGTAGTACCTTCTGAGTGTCCATATAAAGCTGCGAAAAACTGTTGTGCAACTGCCATGAGATCTGCCTCGGTTGTGTCTTCGTTGCCTAGGATGTCAAAAAGTCCCGGATAGATTCCTGTCTTCAGTGTCTTTAAAACCAAAGCTTCTTCTTATAGAAAGACGCCGTCATCATTACTTTTAACCTTTATCTCACAGACCAGGTCGTATATGCTAGGAAGACGTGACAGGTTCCGTTTGTTGACTTTGTTTTTGAAAAGGGCCTCACGGCTTGACAGAGGACTCTTTAGTTCAAGATTGCACGTGGCTGCACCAATACCAGCTTGAGCTAACTCTCATGGTCCTTTGCTAATAATTCAGCATAATGATCAAATACCATGATTTTCTCTGGGGCAGAACATAATGCAAGGGTTCCTTTCATTGATTCTGCCGAGACCCCAACATTTCCTCCACAGGGCCACACTACATGTTACAGCAATTGTTGGGCGTCAATGATTACAACATCAGGATTTTAAGACTGACACTGCCTCACTCTAAGTTTTTTAACCAACACTGGCAATCGTTGTACATAAAAAATAAGATTTAGTTGGAAATTTTTTTATATTGTAACTTTTTATATTAATCTAAATTTCCTTTCCAAATATGCCATTTCTGGTTTTACATTTAGGAATTCTTGACATATCTAGCATTAAAGACCTACAGATTATACACTGATTCTAAGTATCTTGCTGTTTTATTATGAAATATTAGAAACTCTCTCTCTCTCTCTCTCTCTCTCTCTCTCTCTCTCTCTCTCTCTCTCTCTCTCTCTCTCTCTCTCTTGTTACTTAGAATCTGTTCTTACTTCTTACTATGTTCAATTTTGTAGCAGATTTATAAAATTTTCTTACGAGTTCCACCTTTGAAATGTGACCCTTCATCCATGTTTGCTTAAAAATCTTGGTTGCATATACTGTATAATCGGATTACTCTTTTTACATGAAATTTATCCTACGGCTTTTATGTAGTTTCATTTTACAATTGTATAATGCATTTGGAAACTTATATATACCGCATAGTTAGCAGAGAAAAAAAAATATGTCGAAAGTTTCTATAGTATCTAAGTAAATCCAATAGGAAAATTTAACTTTTATTCTAAAAATTGGTATATTGTAGGTGGAAAAGTGTTAAAAGTCACTTAAAGAAAAGATACATATCTAGAAATGGAAAGTCCTATGTTCAAAAGAATTCTAAGTCTTTTGTTTTAATCAGAAATAGATAATTTTCCTGACAATAATCACCATATGACTACCTTAATAATGTTTTCAACATACACATATTAGCTGTAAATGACTTTGACCCTTAAATTAAACAATTACCTTGACCTTTAATTACAAAAATGCTATCTGAAATTAATTCTCCACGTCAAACTTTTCTTATTGCATATGATTCTAGGACGCCCAGTTAAAAAGGTTACATTTTGATTAGATGCATTACCTATAATCAACACTAGTTATGGAAATTAGCTCAAAAGTTTTTCCCTAAAGTTGGTGAAGTGCCAGCAAAGCTAAAAATTATACAAAATGATCACACATCAGTTAAAAAAACTAGCATCTTTGAACATTTCCAGGTTTACTATAGAACTGATATAGCCTGCTACTAGACTACGTCTACCTGTATATAGTTGAGGCTGCAAATCCTTAAAGCCCTTAAAACCTCCACCCGTCTAAAAATGGTAATTTATGATTATTTTCATTTCCAACAGTAAATTTTATGGAATATACTAAACTTTTTAACTCTCCCCCCTCCAAGAAAAAAATAAAATCAAATTCTCGTATGTAGGTCAAACACAAAAAAAAAAAAATAACGTCAACATGAAGAAACCAAAGAACCCATTTAGGCAAAATCGTTGGTAACAGTTTAACTTGAAAAATTCCAATTAAAGATTACCAAGTACTGGAGATAGGGGATTGACAATTGCCATTCCAAATTTTTGTAGGGAGTATTTTCCACTAAAAACAAATTTCATTATCGTTAACACATAATTTTATCAATTCAATAAATTTTTCAGGGGATAAGGGTGAAACATGCATTCTTAATTCATCAGGTAATATTTTCAATAAATCGTAAACAGGAACCTTCATAAACAGGGACGTTACATCAAAAATTGCAATTTTCAAGTTAAAACTAATCAGAGCACAAGCAACTTGTTAATTAAATCTGCATTATTTTTTATATGTGATTGAGATATATTTCCATGAGTACTTAACTAACCATTTATAAGAGACACTAGCAACTGAACTGATTATTGGAACGACAGGGTTGTCAACCTTGTGTGTTTTGATAAGACCATGCATGTACGTCAATATGGCACATTGGAAAGAAAATTGCTAAGTAAACACATCATATCCTTTTGATATGTATTTTAATTTCTTATTAAGATTACTATTAACAGTTCCTGCGGAATTTACACGTACTACAGAGTAAGTTTCGTTATTTGTCAATAGATTATTAATTTTTATTACATACCAACCTTTATCAGTTATTATAAATACATTACACTTATCGGTTTTCGTAATATGCCAATAATCATCATTCTTTAAGTCACTGCTACACTTTATAAAATAATTTGATATGCTAGGCAATAAGGGTTTTGACATGGCACCATAATTAATACCTTTACAAATGTTTACCCCATCACATGAAAAATTGGTGTTTTTTCCAGGTTACAAAAAGTGTTTACGACATTAGTTCCCTAATGAACTAAAAAATCTTTTAATGATTTTCTTGATAATATCCATGGCAAAATCAGGGTTAGCATGCTTATTACAATCACTGTTCTCTATCAACCCTTTTTAGGTTAGTTTTAATCGGCTACTCATTCTTCTGCAGTCTGTACTTAGTTTTCTATAACAATAATCCATTAGCAAAGGTTTCCAGTTTACTGGAATAAGCATTGAACCACCAAATTACTCTCAACTAGAAAAAAAAGAAGTTTTTGCATTTGTGTATGGAGTCAAGAAATATCTTACTTTAAACATCTGTTTATGATGTAACCATTGCAGCAAAGGATATTGCACACAACACCAAAAATGGCCCAATACATACACAGTAAGGTTTTTGGAGAGTTTCATGACAGGTACGGACTTATGTGGAAGGGAAGAAATTTATAACCAATATAAGGATATTTAGAATGAACTGAGTGTGACACAAGGTTGTATATTAAAAGGATCAAGCGCCGTTATTGTTTGTCCACTAAGGAATAAGCTGTAGTCTAAAATACATTCTGATCACCAAGGAATTGTCAGATCAAAGTCTGTTGCAAGGACTTTAGTTTGGTGGCCAAGTATAGATAGAGATATTGAAGTATTTGTGAGAAATTGTATGAATTATGTTATGCGACAGAACAATCCTCATTTTACAAGATTGCACACGTGTGAGTTACCCAGGTATCCATGGCAAAGAGTACACATAGATTTTGCAGCTCCCTTTTTAAGTTATTTGTTTTTGATAGTTTTAGATGCTCACAGTAAACGGCCAGAGGTAATTTCAATGAAAACAACTACGTCTTATGCAACTGTAAAAGAACTGATACCAATTTTCTCTACACAGGAATTTAAAGTTTTGTATTGTAAATGGAATTAAGCCTAGATATTCAGCAACGTATCATCATCCAGGAATGGGGAAGCTGAAAGATTTGTTCAAACATTTAAGTATAACATGAAGTGTAGAAAGGCAGATGTAAATAACACATTTTCTCAGGTATCAGAGTTCTTATTGCCATATAGCCTAAAACAACACTGCACAGCACTATAGGTAATAGGTGAGACACCATCAAATTTGTTGATGGCGAGGATGATTAGGTGTAAGTTATAGTTGTTGTATCTATTTCTGTAAAGTGAATTAGAAGAAAAAGGGTATAAACAAGTAGAAAATCTTCCAAAATTAAGAAATTTCTTTTCTTTATCTAATGTCATATTAAGATCTTACGATATTCCTGAGAAGTAGGTACCAGGAGCGATAGGAAATTTACATTATGATTTTCCAGTTGGTGAAAATATAGTAAAACGTCATGTTGATCCATTACGGCCGTTAAATAAAAATCCAGTAGATCATTTAAATGCTAGTGATGGAAAATTCTCAGAAGTAGTTAAAGAAAAAGAATCAAATATTAACCAAGATACTTAAACATCAAATTAGAATCTATTTATGTACCAGAACAGGAAGAAATTAGAGTACTTTCCAATAGGATGAATAAAGGGAATCCCCTTGTTAGATTATATTTGTAAAGTTGTGTACAAAGTCAAGTTTATGGGAAGAAGACTGTTATACAAGATTTCGTTTACATGATGCCAGTCGACAGCATTGTAAAGCAGCAGTATCAGGAATGTACAGAGAAGAATAAACGTCTTTATGATACAAACACATAATTGAATTCCAGTCATTGGATGATTCAGCAAATATGCTAGGAATGTCAAATGCAACACTAATACACTTATATATTTCAGGTATGTACGATTGCAGCATGATTACATTGAAAATAAATATAATACTGGGTAAAATTATCATCTTATAAATGAAGCAAAGAAATGTACTATGGTACAAGCATGCCTTAATTGTAGAAAGTTGGGTCATTTAAAAAGAAAAAATGTAGATTTTTAAACAATATGCAAAGAAGATAGATGCTCAAGTTGATACTGATATAGAGCAAGGAAATTTGTGGAAAATGCTCCTGATAATCGTGATATGTCAATAATGGATTTTGTGTTTGGCATAAATTATGTATTTTAAATGGAAAGAAACATATCATGGTAGAAGTGACTATAAATGGTAAGCTAATTTTGATACAAGTTGACACAGCATCTGGTGTATCAATAATGTCTAAAAAAAAAAAAAAAAAAAAAAAAAAAAAAAAAAAAAAAAAAAAAAAAAAAAAAAACTTCCCTAATTTGTTCATTGAACGTGCAAATACTTTTGAAAGGTTATAATGGCTTTGATATTCAGGTAATCGGTGCTTCGAGCTTAGAAGTACAGTATAATGAACAGAAGTTAGATTGAATGCCATTAACTGTAGTTAAAGGTAAAGGACAAACCTTACTTAGTTTAAATTGGATATATCATCCGAAATTAGATTGGAAAAGTATTTTGAAGGCGGTACACAAGAAAAACATGAGAATTATATTTCTATGGCTAATATTACATCAGAGTTTAAGGAAGTAAAAATATTTTAACATCTCGGAATGAAAGATAATTCACAGGAATTATGTATCGTAAATCCATCCTTATGTTTGCATGGGTCAAAGAGATTACCTTATGGAGTAGATAGCATTCCAGTTACCAGGCAAAAAACTATGGATAGAAGTTTTGCAGAAGTGAAGGGAACATTAATTTTCATAGATGATATATTAGTCTATGATAATGATAAAAGAGAAAATAGAAAAAATACAGACAGTCCTGAAGAAGTTGAAGGAATGTAAGATTAAAATAAATAAGAGCAAATGTATCTAAGAACTTGATTCAATGAAATATTTAGATTTGGTAAGAAATAGCAAGATTATTCACACGACCAAGGGGAAAATTTGAATAGTATAATCAGCAAAGGTACCAGAAAATGTTCAGGAATTAAAATCATTTCTAGGTGTAGTAACATATGGGAATTTCATTCAGAGTTTATCCACAATTGCACATCCATTGTATAAGTGATTGAATAATGGCGTTGAGTGAAATTAGACAAAAGATTCTCCGGATTCTTTTAAAGAAATAAACCAGAAAATGTCATCATCTACTTTTCTAGCATATTATCAAATGGATTCACCAATTAAATGGGTATATAATATATTAAATATAGATTTAGGTGCAGTGTATCTCATGTAATGCCAGATGGAACAGAAAAATAAATTTCATTCGATTATATGTTTTTTTCTGAACTACTCAGAAAGGAACTAGTCTCAAATAGAAAAGAAAGGTTTATCATTAGTGAATGGAGTTAAGAAATTTAAAATATAACTTTATGGTAGGGAAAAAAATCACTAGTTACAGACCATCAATCTTTGTTTGCAATAATGGGTCCAAAAAATTTCATTTGATTATATGTTTTTTGCTGAACTACTCAGAAAAAAATTAGTCTCAAATAGAAAAGAAAGGTTTATCATTAGGGTATGGAGTTAAAAAATTTAAAATATAACTTTATGGTAGGAAAAAGTTCACTAGTTACAGACCATTAACCTTTGTTGGCAATAATGGGTCCAAAGGCAAGTTTACAACATTGGGCAATTACATTAGCTGCATATTTATGTAATATTGAATACGGGGCTACAAAAAAAAAAAGAAAAAAAAAAGTAATGTAGATGCTTTTTCTAGATTTTAAGCAGACAAAGCTACAAAGCAGTATGATGACAGTATTCTTTTAGTTTCAGTATATGCTGTACCAATTACAGCTGAGGATATTGCTAAATGTACAAAGAAAGACTCAGTCCTTGCAAAAGTGTTAAAGAGTTTGATCACGGGAAGGGACTTCTGTGCAAAAGCTGAAAGTGGTAAACTGTATAAAGACATGTATAAAGACATTTGTAATGAGTTGTGTGTAACACAAGGTTTTTTCATGCAAGGATCAAGAGTTGTTGTTCCTTTTTTACTAAGGAATAGAGTGTTGTCTGAGATACATGCTGATCAATAAGGCTATGTCAGAGCAAAATCTATTGCAATGACTTTTTGTCTGGTGATCTTGTGCCGATAGAGTTATTGAAGTATTTGCAATGAATTGCATGAATTTTGTTTTGCAACAAAGCAACCCACCTCCCTCCCATTCGTTTGCTAGAATGCATCCATGGGAGTTACCTAGGTATCGATGGCAAAGAGCGCAAATAGATTTTGCAGGTCTTTTTGTTTAATTATTTATTCTTGATAGTAGTACCCTCCTACAGTAATTCCAATGAAGACAATATCATTTGCAATTTAAAAGCATTAATGTCAATTTTTGTAACACATGGTATTCCAGAAAGAGTTTTAGCAGATACTGTTCCACAGTTCACCCGCACAAGAGTTTAAAAAGTTCTGTAATTAAAATGTATTAAGTATGCAGTTTAGCAATATATCTAACTTCACGAATGGAGAGTGTAGTTAAGCAGATTCGAATAACATATTTTTTCATGTATCGAAGTTCATATTTTCATATAGATCAACGAAGCACACCACAACACGTGGTGGGGAAGAGGACTAAGTATAAGTTAGATTTGATGTATCCAAATGAATTAGAGGAAAGAGGTTATACACCAGTGGAAAATCTTCCAAAAGTAAGAATTTTTTTCATTATCTAATATCATGGTAAGATCATACAATACATCAAAAAAGTGGGTATCAAGAGAGGTTGTTAGAGAGGTAGGATATTTACATCATGTTGTTGAAGTTAGTAGAAATTAAAAAAGAAAAAAAATGTCATGCTGATCAATTACAACCGTTATTTATGAATCCAGTAGATCATTCAAATGTTAGAAATGGAATATTTTCAGAAGCAGTCACATTAATTGAATCAAATGTTCTTCAATATGTTCAAACATAAAATTTCGATTCAGATTCTGCCTTACACCAATAGGATAAATAGAGGAAAGCCACCTGAGAGATCAGATTTGTAAAACTTTATACAATGTCAAGTTAAGCTTGCTGCACACATTTACGATTTTAAAGACGATCGTATCATGATAAGAATTTCCCTTCGCAAGCAAGATGAAATCTTCCTACAACAACATGCTGAATAGTTAGGTTTTGTGGAATTCTCATGATTATGGATTTCATTTACCTTGATGTACAACACATATCTTCATATAAGGATTAAGACATGTGTATATATATATATATATATATATATATATATATATATATATATATATATATATATATATATATATATATATATATCATGGTTCATTTTTTTGTGTGTGAAGCCTTATGAAAACTACATATCGATATAAAGATAAAATTTTGCTATTACAAATGAATAGTTATGGGGAATATTGTACTTTTCTCTATCTGATGAATGATATTATTTTTTTCTTTGCAACACGGAACTATGAATCTGATTCTTTATTAATATTTTCAGTCATTGTCAAAACACTGCCGAAGATTTTTTTTTATTTTTTTATTATTATTCTCAATAGGTTACATGTTATTTTAAAAAGTACTCATCTCGGAATGTTACATGAATCCCTTCTCGGATTTTTTTTACTTGCCAAGCTGTGTCCTTTCCAGACACACAAAATGCCTCGCTTTTGCAGATATCTTTTAAACGAACAATCGGCTCAGTATGACACTTCGGCACAGCTTATTGAGACCGTCCTAGGATTTATGACGCCACAGTATACTCCGAAGTTTTTTTTTTTTTCGTTAATGAGTATACTCTTGATTTTGAAGAGGAACCTGTAGGCTGCGTTTACACCAAGCGAGTCGAGTCACGTCAAGTCATGAATGTCATTTGATGAGATTCATTTTGACTCATCTCCGTTTACACCGACTGCGTCAGCCTGCGACAAGTCAGTATCAGTGACCTGTCTGATTTATTTCATACGGAATGGATGCAAGTTCCTTGGTTGAAGTGGCTACTTTGTTGTGGCTTCGTCGTCGCAGACGAATGTACAGTTCATAGCCTAGTACTGGAGCTCTTGAGTGGTAAGACCGAATGGTCTAGTAATTTATATTTCATTGTGGATAAGCCTAATGTTTAATTCATAGTAAATATAGCGAATGTACAGTTCATAGCCTAGTTTATAGTTCATAGTGAATAAAACTGTTGTCTTACCTGTACACTTCAGTGCAGCAGCAACCTCCTTCCACAGGGCAACTTTTACATCACGATCTCGGTGGCTGCGGTCACTGGGATCATATATAGGAGGGCGCTCTCGAACCAAGTTTATTAGGAACTCGATTTCTATGATGATCACACCAAGGTCTATAGAGTACCAGGTCAATCTACGCGCAGGTAAATTGGGGGTGAGTAGGGATTAGAGGGGTAAACGTTAAAGGGGGGTAAGTTTTGTGACGTCAGTAAGCACCACTGGCCGGCGAAAGAACACCTTCCAGTCAGAACTTATTTTGCAAAAGTTCATCATTCTTTCTTATCCAGTTAAGAATAACATTACTATTTCAGAAAATATAATAATTCAAGATATTTTGATGACTGGATTTCATGATAAAATACTTCTTATGTGAAGGTTTTGAAAAAAAAAAACGGTATAAAAAGACGCAAATCAAGAAAGAAAAAAATATTAAAATTCTATCCTGATAATTGCACTTTACAACCTTTTAACTTTATTCATAATTTTCCTTGTGGAAGTTGTTTCCCTATTTGATATTCTTATTCTAAAAAATGTCTGACAACGAACAAAATAAGTAACTAAATCTATTGGCAATCCCATTACATTTGCAATTTCTGCTGCTAGTTCTTTTTTACTGTTCCTTTACCAGATTTTAAACCTTTTTCCCCATGATAACATTTGAACATTTTTTCCATAGTCTCTGCTAATTATACTCATCCATGAATTGTCTCCCATTGATACATATGACCCAAGATTTGGGTATATAGGAAACTTATGGGCAATGAAACCAGCAAAATACTCTAGACCCCCTTTCGCTATTGCATCCTCCAGCTGTTCGTTAACAACTTCCCCTACACTTTTTGTAACATCAATATCTCTTTCTTCACCGTCACATTCATCCGGCAAACAAAATATCATCGCGGAGAGACTTAGCTCACGTTGTAATCTTGAGAGGAAGTTTCATTACAAAGAATAGAAAAGTTTCCAGCTGTAAAGTTATCTACTTTTCTTTTGGTTTTTGTATTACATTTCGACCTCATGAGATAATTATCCTTCCATAAAAGATGAGACTTAATGCGATATTTAACGGCAACTGAAGTTGGGTGCTGATAACAGGCTCCCATTTGTCGCAGGCAAGCAGAGAAATGTTCCAGTCCATCTTGATTCAGTCTGTATGTCAGTATATATGATATATTGAATTTATTTTTTACCATTTCTAACAATTTGGGCAAACATTCGCATGAAATTGTCACTCCTTTTTGGAATGGGTAAAGACTTTTACTTCCAATTACCTTCATTGATCTTACTGTCTGTGTCATGCATTTGATAATTTTATTCTGATTTTCTAAGTCCAACCCACAGGCATTTCTGGACATATTTGAGTAATACGGAGCTTGCATCTTTGATACTGATAGATATAACAGAAGTAGTATTCACTTTTATCATTTACAATATCTTCTCCACTTCAAGGCAAAAGATATATAAATGCATTGCCAAATATTTGTCAAAATTAGTAATTGTATCGAGTGTTTATGAGTTTATTAAAGAAATAACGATATATTATTAGTTTTCATATCTATAATCTAATACATATCGTTTACCAACAATGTATTTCACTTTTGAACCTTACCTTGTGATAGAGGTAATGATAATGTTGGAATTCATCCTTCCTTTAATCGTCGTTGGTTTTTTGGCATTGGCTCTCCAAGCAATTCATATTTCAGGTTTCTTTCAAATGCATCAGGTTCAAAACGTAAACTACATAGGCTTGCATTATCAGGGTTGAAAGGGTCCTTCCTTTTACATGAATTTATCCACAGCTTTCTAGTTTTCACGTGCTTGGGAAAGCTGTGAAGAGTTACTCCTTCATCTCTTTTATCTTTATTAGAAGAACACCCATACACAACACAGTAACGAGGCATTTTAACCTATTTTAACTCTGCAAATGAGACTCAACAAATAGTTAATTGGGAAGCGGAAGAGCTTCACGCAGAATAATAACACCAGATTCCTTGGGAACTAACTGTAGATACTGGAAAACAAAGGCTGGTAAATCAGAACATGGTACGGTGTGACGTCATTTATCTCCGCATGGGTGGTCTGCGTAGTAGATGACAAATTTTGGGTCGCTGATAGGTAGACCTCGTATTCTATAGACCTTGGATCACACGACGACGACTCGCTGTGACTGATGTTACGTAGAAATGGGTCCAGCCCTATGTGTGACTTGACGCAACGCGCTGTGACTTTACTTGACTCGACCTTTCTAGCATAAACGGTTTCTTCAAATATCCATACAAATTAATGTTAAACTGTGGTGGCGATTCATGACGCGTGATGACTTGCCTTGACTTGACATGACTCGACTCACTTGGTGTAAACGCAGCACAAGAGCAAAGAAGAGAATCGGACGGGCAGAAGAAAAGTGTGACGTCACTAGGTAATCACGTATATTAATTCACTTCCTCTTTCTCCCTTCCCCCTTCCCTGCGACCCTTATCCTTAAACGATTGCCTCTCCTTGTCATCTGAATTTATATCTCATTATTCCTCACTTCATGTTTCTCTTTCGCTCCCTTCCACTTGTTTTATTTTGTCCGTGATATATGAAGCCATGCAAATTTTTTATGTGTGTAACAAACACACAAGTCGAGAGTGTCCACTGTGTATGGTAGGATCATTTATGTTGTAGATTACTTGACCGTTATGTCGGGCAAAGTAGGAAAGATCTCGAAACCAGATTTATACAACATGAATATAATGTTTGAACATCTAATCACATCTTTAATTAGGATGGAGCAAAAACGATACTGTTTTGTTAGGATATAATAAAACGCAATATCTAGAATCACGAATTATAAAGAAAAACTCAACGAAATTTATCAGCATTAGCCCAGGACTGTATAGACGTGACGAAGTGCTTGTAAACAATCTATTCAGACTATTGTTATTTTCAATCCACCCATGTGTTTTCTTTGTTATGTTTTTAAGTTCTTTCGTATTTACTATTGCTAACAATGGTGACTATAAAACTGTTGCTAACTTTTTACTTTTTATACTAATTGTCCGAGAAGACGTAAGACAATTTCGTTTACATTAATATATATATATATATATATATATATATATATATATATATATATATATATATACATATATATATATATATATATATATATATATATATATATATATATATATATATATATATATATATATATATATGTATATATATATATATGTATATTCAAATAAGCCATATATTTTAATACATTAATGTCTTGATTCTCTTACCGACCTCGGGATCAGAGTCTCAAGGAGAAATCACTCAAAGACAACAGCATCTGACCAGCCGGGATT
>NC_090742.1:58414297-58489297 GCF_036898095.1 Palaemon carinicauda | reverse complement strand
TATATATATATATATATATATATATATATATATATAATTGTATATATATATATATATATATATATATATATATATATATATATATATATATATATATATATATGTGTGTGTGTGTGTGTGTGTGTGTGTGTGTGTTAGTTACCTTGCAAAATATTAATTTCTGTAATAAAACTCATACATGTAAGTTACCTGAGAAAATTGGACATTTGTTTTTTCCTTAAAAAATGTAATAATTAGGGTAATGCAAATTAATGCTTGATTAAAATTTACCAATATTATTATATATTTTTTTGTGAGTCTCTTACTCTTCTTAGCTTCCAGGGTTTTCAGTATAGGAATAATATTTGTCTTTGTCTGTCTTTGCATATCTTAAACCTATCTGGCAAGACATTAAACGGTTAATCGCACTATAGCCTAATACGCTCCTTTTCTATAGCCAGACAAAATATTTCTGCGATGGTTTTGTATAATGCGATGTGAGAATTTTATTATTATTATTATTTTTTTTTTTTATTATTATTATTATTATTATTATTATTATTGCTGTTGTTGTTTTTGTTATCATCATCATTATTATTATTATTATTATTATTATTATTATTATTATTATTATTATTAGTGTTGTTGTTGTTGTTGTTGTTGTTGTTGTTGTTATTAAGCTGTATATAAAGTGATCACAACTTTAGTGAAGCAGTTACCCATTTGATGATTTAATCTGAGTGGAGCTGAATAAAGGAGTTGCCCTTAAAATCTGTTTTCTACTCACAGGGACACTCTGGAGGTTAAGTTGCCTTATTATTCTGTCTCTTATGGCGGGCGATATTCGCACGCAGATGAAATTCTTCCCGTTTGCTCTCATCATTTGAAAATCTGCTTTAATGAGATATTGAGTGTGGTGTATCTGGTTGATTTGTGATAAGCAATAGACGTCACTACAATTGAAACGGATGAGGAAGTATGAGTAGGTTATTTGATATCCTTCCGTAGGACCATGAAAAGGTAGTTTTAATCCCCTATCAAAATATATCTATATAATTAAAATACATTCAACTTATGATTATACAGAAGACCTTTCCATAACACAAATTTCACGATCACCTACATATATATATTTAATATTGAACAAAATCATCAGGATATTCTTTTTGGATTATGAGTCATGTCACCAGTAAAAATAGCAATTAGAATTTTTGAAAGTCAGTGCCTTCATGTAAACGTTCTTATTCCAAACTCTGCGTACAGCCCATGTTGATACGGCCGGTACCGATCTTTTCCTTTTACCCAACTTCCTCTAAGAGCTTGATAAAGAAAAATACTAGCTAAAGGCAATGCTGCCAGCATTACAAACTGTACCAACCGTGTGTCACACAATCGGACATAGTAACGACATTTTTTTTTTGTTCTGTTTATATTATGCTTGGTATCTTCGCTCTCCCTTTGCACTGATAGGAACCGGAATAAACATGTCTGTTTTTCTCACCGTTAACTGTTAACAGCAACTGTTGTCGGTTGAACATGAAATTGCCTGTTATGTTCTTATGTCCTTTTTGCCTGGAGTTTATGTATATATAAACGGATGCTTTGTAATAAAGTTACTCAGTTGCTTTCATCCTGCGTTCTTAATCACAGCCTCTCTCGGCCCATCACAAAACTGTTGTAACGCTAGCTGGAACCTTAAGTCAAATTAATAACCTGTTAATCATTTCTAGAATAAAAATATAGAAAACAAAACAAAACTCTCCACGTGTCATGATTAAAAAAGGACATAGGTGATGGTGATAACATCGAGGAAATATTGTAAAATTCAATTCAGGTTTGCTAAAGATGCGTGGTACTGGGCTGGGATGCCATTCACCCTTTATGCGCAATAGTTTGAAGTAATAGTACGAGGTTATACAGGAAGATGGAAGAAAGGAAGCACGAAAGGAGCTATGGCAAAAGGCTAAAAACATGATGCAGTTAAGAGCCTGACTGGTAACAGTAAGTTGAATACGATTTATTATTACATACCAGTTAAGTAGTTTCGTGATTTATGGTGATTTGAAACACCTCCTGTTGAGTGTGTGGACTTTCCTGAATTATTTAGATTTAAATTTTCTAGCATTTACTTTCGTTGTTAACAATTAGACAAGGATCATAAGCCCCTTTCGTTACATTCGTTATATTCCTATAGTTAGGAATACAACTTTGTTGAAGCAAACATTGTCTAAAACAGAAAAGTTGCTCATAAATTGATGTCTAATCGTACTAATCGTACATTCTACTTGGTTCTCGCAACGTAAGGCTTTAAAACAAAACGTGTTTTGATTAATAAAACCTTATATCAGTCTTACATGGTGCATTACCTAAGCACAAATAGTAGGAAAATGAGGCCAAATATAATAAAAAAGGATACATCTACGACAAAATATATGAATATTATATAAAACTAAAGATATTAAATATTGAACACGAAGTTCTTAGGAAAATATGTAACATGGAAAATCTACGCTTAAGAATGAAATTTTCGTTATGAGAAGATAACGAAAAATACAGATGAAGCAAACAGAAGAGGAAGGCGGAGGGGAAGGGAAAAAAAAATAGAGCAACGTTTGAAAGCTCCTTGTTAGGGTAACAGAATCTAGCTTGGCCCCTTCAGATAGGCTGCCTCAGCCAACGGCCAATACACTGACCAAATTTCCTCGCGCCACACAAAGTGGACGTAAAATTCAATTGGGACGGTTTGTCTCACATGATAGACTTGCGAGCGTAATCGAGTTTAGAACGGGTACAAGTGGACAACTCTGCTTATCTTCAATTTAGGTTCTCCCCAATCTCTATGACAAACCACCGCGAACCGGACATTTGGTCTGTGTCTGTGAACATCTGTTGTTACAACTTATTCTGTTGACAAGCGAAGGCGATCCGGGGTACGGAGGATAAAGGCTGCCAACGAAAGGATTTTGAAACAAAAATTGTTTTTTAAAGGAGAATACTTAAACGTAAGATAAAAGCCAAAACTACAGAGAGAGAGAGAGAGAGAGAGAGAGAGAGAGAGAGAGAGAGAGAGAGAGAGAGAGAGAGAGAGAGAGAGAGAGAGAACTTTCAATTAGTATGAACAAGTGCGATGACACAAAGTTTAAATACGGCTAAAAGACATCAGAAAGTGTCTGTGAGTTGTTCGGATAGGCGACAAATTTTATAAACAAATTGAAGCCGCTGAACAATCTCGAAAGTTTGCGTAACAATTAGTATCATCACCAAATGTGTTCCTAGTCGCACTGCTGCGCGAGTTAACATAAGATGATTTTTTTTTCCTGTTTACAACTGAAACTGAAAGAGAAAAATCATTGTGCATCTCCTTTCATGAACTTGCATTCACATTTTGCTAATATTTAACAACTTTTAACGTAGTCTGTAGCGTAGGTAGGGGTGGGAAATAAAGGAAAATAGAGCATCTTTGCCGGTGAGTAATTTTCAAGGTTATCGTTGTAGGATTCAGAGGATGGAATCTTGAATGTTTGTTCTTTAGAATGAGTTTTGATTTACTTTTTTCTTTTCTTTGCCTTTATTACATTTATTTGTTGTTATTCTTTTTAAGTGGTATCTATGTAGAATCATTTCAACATAATCAACAATACTACAAAATGGGAAAAAATATATATAAAAGTGTGGCTATCCGTTAGAACAAGGGAAGTGTGTGTGTGTGTGTGTGTGCGCGCGCTTGTGCACGCGTGCGTGTATTTGTGTGTGTGTGTGTGTGTGTGTGTGTGTGTGTGCACACGCGCGTGTGTGTGTCAAACCAGAGATGTTTGAGTCAGATGTGAATCATTCTCCAATTTGATAGAAATTCCTTTATTTATGGCAAAATATTCCTTTCCAGATATCAGTTTCACTAGTAGTAGCATATGCCAAGTCGATTGCTCTCCTTTTATCTAAGTACAAGACTGACCCAAGAAAGGTCGATTCACAAGACCCATTTTCTTTCCGACAGGCTGGGTGGTGGCTAACTGCCGTCGAAATGTTGTACATTCACACGAGGCGTTCCATATCCGTTTACCCGCTCGCGGTTTCCATTGTTTACTTAGACTCTGTCACGTGAAGACCGAGTAAATTACGATAATTTTGACACTTTAAAATGTTGGTTGATAACTGTGTTGATAAAATAAGTTATGCAACTTCATTATACTTTATGCACCATGCCAAGAAAATTAAAATCCACCTGTTTTATTTAATGCCTCTACAGTCATTTTCCATATCTTTTCTTTATGTAAATTATTTCTATACATTTTGTTTGCCATGTCTAACATCTCCTCATGCCCCTGAACAAGTTCAATTAACCTCTCATACATGGTGTTAACAACAACCAAACTCTAATTTTCATGACTATACAATAAAGAAAAGTCGAGGTTGTAGGTCACGAAACGAACAGGTACGATACAGGTCCTCGTTAACACGAAACAACGTCAACCCGTTGGTTGGGACGGATGGCTAACGGCCGTCAAACCGGCCGAGGTTTCCTGGGAAGGAAGCCGAGCCGACTCGGAAGGCTGACGTCCGAGGGCCGCCGTCTGCCTGACGGGTCATGTGAACAGTTGCATTTGAATACATGTAAGAAACCTAGACGCCGCTTAACCGCCGGCGAGCCTGTCGGAAAGAAAACAGGTCGTGTGAATCGGCCTGAATACGGAATTTTATGACGGGAGTGAAGGAGGCCAAGTAGCCTATATATCAAGCTCCCGAAGAACCAACTCAAACATCACAAGAATTTATGGGCCCCAACGGGTTGATTCAAGGATGATAATGGAATTTGTAAATGCAGTCGTTTTTGTCAATAAGGTTGACATTGGCCTAAGAACATCAAAATAATATTGGTAATGAAAAAGAGTTGAAATTAGCATGGTACTTAAATGGCTTGTTTTTCCTTTATTATGATTGGAATCAGATGGCTATTACTACGCATGCTGCATAAAGGAAGGTTATTCCTCTCAATTTGTATGTGCATTGCTTGCTGTATGTACATTACATGGTCCCCCCTGAAGCAGCCATGCGTGTGAAAGACCTGCCCTAGAGTGTCATATGGTTGGTGGTCTTCTTGCAGATGACATATAGGTTTTAGGTGGCCAATGGTGATCCAATCCTTTCCAAATTAATGTTGAGGAGGAAAGTTGTTGCAGTATGACATATACAAGGAGCGGGCCTGTACATCTGGCTTTAAGCGCTGGCTTGGAAGTGTAAGTGCCCATGAAGATATGTGTTTCAGTGTGTAGGCCTTTTTGTATGTGCTGTAAGTCTCACAGCGTGGGGCAAATTTCCCTTAAGCCTCATGTAGTCATTGGTTATTATCAGAGGAGGTGGAAGATGGAAAAAAATCCACAGTGTAATTGGTAGTAGTCCACAGTCTTAGGAGTACATAAGCATGATGTGGAAACCAGCTGGAATCTGTGTGGTGAGAAATCAAATCTCCCGAGAAGGTATGATGGAAACTTTCAACCATTCTGTTGTGTGCAGGGTTGTAAGTGGTATTGTGATGTAGGATAATGAAGACAAAGTGCCATAATGATTTCCAAAATAAAATTTAAAGGCAAAAGTGGTACCCTTGTTGGAAGTAATATACTTTGGGATACCGAATTATACTATCAATCCGGAAAGTAAAGCAGCATTACATGAGGCCGATGTTGCATCTTGCATGGGTATGGATCTTCAGGCCAGGGAGTGATGCAAGCAATGACTATGAAAACCAAATGGTATCCTTATAGCGTGGGCAAGGGTCATTCCATATCAATGTAAATGTGGACAGAATAACACTAAGGTTGACCAAAAGTACCCACACCTAAATCTATGGATTGATGTACCTCTGAAGATCGGCAGGAAATATAGGCATGCAACCAATACTGGACATCGTTAGTAATGTCATGCCATATGAACTTCATCTTCAGAAACTGTGCAGTATATTGGTATGGGGAGTGTGAGAGGGCATGGATCAATTGAAAACCCTGTCAGCACATGGAGGCAGATTTCCATAGCATAGCCTACCATTACTGATGTAACACAATAGGGTGGTGTTGGAGTCATTGAAGGCATCATCTTCCCAAAGTAGAGACAGGCAGAATTCCTGCAGGTTTGATATTTTTCTTTTTATTTTGTAAGGCTTCAGTCACGGCCATACAATCCATTTCAAGGTGAATGGCATCCCGTTTGTTTCTGGTACAATTGTTTTCAACAATGGCAGCTGAGATTTTGGCGTTGATAGTGGATCAAGTGAAGGAATATTAAGTAACATCATGCACAAGGGCCATGTGGTTGGTACAATTGACAAAAATCAAGCCCTGAATTGAGTAGTGGAAGAGATGGATAGCGAAGTATATCACTATTAGGTTGCAATTAAAGGTAGAGTAGCTGGCTTACTCCTCAGAAAGTATCCTACTGAAGATGTAGAGTACCGCCCATACAGCGATGTCACTGGGATAAGTAGAGAGTGATAGGTTTTCATTTGGCACAGAAAACGTGAGAGCAGTAGCAGTTGATAGGGCTTTCTCTGCATGGAAGAAGGCCACATCCAGAAGGGAACCTCACTTCACGTTTTTTTTTCGTTTTTTTTTTTTGGGGGGGGGGGGTGGATTTCCCCTGAGTGAGCAGCAAAGGGGCCAGAGTAATGGCGATGGCTGGTAACAATTAGTGATAATAGTTCACCATGCCTATGAACTCCTACAATGATTTTGATGGTGGGGAACTACTCTACAGCTGATACTTTCTCAGAGAGGGAGTGAATGTCCTCAGGATTGATACGACCCTAGAATACCACTCCCCTCTACCAAAGGTACATGTGTTGTACTGGACTACAAGGCCATTCAGCTGCAGGCAGTTAAGGATGATGTGTATGTGACACAAGTGGTCTTTTTTGGAGGGTGAGAATATCAATATATCATCTACGTAACATACGCAGAAGGGGGTTCCCTAAGATGTCCTCATGAGTCTCTGAAATGTAGGTCCTGCATTACAAAGGACAAAGTAGGATTAATTTTGGGGACGGGGTAGTGTTCTGGTTCTGTCTGCATGTTAAGATGCATACAATGCCCAAAAGAGCATAGATAACCATCATTCTTCAGGATGACGAGCAGGAGCGATGACCATAGGCTTGAGAACTTTTGATAAAGGCATATTTCTTCTATTTTGGTAAATATGCATTTAGCAGATGCCAAACGATGTGGCCTAGACATATGAATTCTGCAAACACTGGGTCACTCCTCATCTTGATATGGTAATAGATACCATACTTAATAAGAACTGCAGGAGTCTGTCAAAGTTCTGGATGGGAGATAGCATTATAAAGTGAGAAGGTGAGTATAGGTCTCCATGGGCATACTGATGTAGGGAGTGAGGTGAGGTGGAGCAAGTGATAAAGAGGTCGATGAGTAAGAGCTGACATTGAGTAAGCATTGATGTGTGGTAAACACCTGGAGGTGGAAGTGGGCAAGGAAATCTTCACCAACGAGAGGCAATATAAAATCGAGAAGATGAAATTCCACTGGTACTGACTTTCCTGTCAGTATCTCATAAATGTGAGTAGGGATAATAAATCCACTGGTGGCTACCTGACAGGCATTCCCAGTCATAAAATGATAGGGTCCCACTCTGAAAAGGTAATGCGTTTGAAAGGAAGAACATTCACCAGTATCTACTAGAAAGTGCACATTAGATCCTGAATCATGCAAAAAGAAGTGTTTAGTAAAAGGGAGCCCTATGTCAAGGAATATGATATACTTTCACAAGTTTTTACCATCGACATCTGGAATCATATTTTTCAGCAGCAGCCCCAAATCTGTAGGGTTAGTAGCACAACTGAGGGAAAATGGATGTCATGCAGTGACTGATGACCTTATTTGTTGGGGTGCTGGCATGGGGCTGGCATATGTGGGTTATGGGTGATTTTCTCGCTTAACAGGCATGTTACCAGAGGGCATCGATATCTTACAGCAATAATCTATACTTCAGTCAGCGGTTTAGGTTGTCACCTTTGTCAGGAGTGGAGTTACTGTGCCTTTGTAACACTAAGCAACTACCTAGACGAGTCATAGCAACAACCCATTAATATATTTAGGTCAGATCATATGCCTGAATGCTTGATTGCCTAATACTGCAGATGAAGTATAGCTCATATGAGCTCTCTTTACGCCAGAGTTCATGAAAACTGGAGATGACTCTAAGTAGATCTTGTGCTAAGAGGGACAGTTCTTTTTGAGACTTGGTATTTTCCATCTCCAATGATCACCTTAAGAGAGAGTATCTGAGTGTGTTCTTACTGTTTCGAGAACTAATAGAGATTTCTTTAAGAACTCGTTTCTTGTGGATGAAAACCCTTTAATATAGACAGGTGGCTCTCTCTGTTGGTTGCCATTTCTCCTCCACACTTATAAAAGTAGTAAAAAAATTAACTATTTGACGACTACGGGACTTCCCTATTGTCCTAAAAATAACGATCCCCTAGAATCTAGATGACTATAGGATGTACCTGACACTAAAAAATAACCTTTATTTCAAATATTCTTTCAAAATAAAAAGTAAGTGCACTTTAGCATAAATTAACCTAAGACTGTCTTAGAATTTTAGTTTAACCATGGTGCATGAGATCCGGAATAACAAATAGACCTGCAGCTAGTCTATACATGCACGAATTGCCTCATTTGACCTTTGTTATTTTTTGGTTTTACGCTATTGACAGGTTTATCGATTATTGCAGTATTTATAGTTTGGTGAGACGACTTTGAACAAAACTTAAAAGCAGGCAAACAGTGTCTAAAGGCTTTGGAAACTTTTCGTAATGTTAGTGATTTCAGGGAATATGTTATATGGCTTTAAGGACGGTTTCAAAGGACCCACATCGTCGGCTCAGAGGTAGGTAGAATTCTAGTTACAGCTAACATTATAACTACTGTATCATATTTTTAAAGTTATGATAGCACAATTAGGTTTGCATTAAACACATTTACAATCGATCCATATAATAACTTAAAAACTAGATATTTATTTTCTTTGAGAACAAAAAAAAAAAAAAAAAAAAAAAACTTAATTGCGCGGCTCTTGCCCAAAACTTATTGGGCTATTCAGTAAAACATACTGCATTAGCTTGGCAACTTACTGCACACAAAATAGAAATATATGACTAGTTAAACAAAATTTCATTTAGTACTAGCTTATAACTACTCTATATTGTTAAAATTACGACAGCTCAATCAATCAATCCCATAAAATAATTGATCTAAACATATTAAATAACTTGAAAAATGTATTTTCTATGTGACCACGATGCTGTAATCATCTTCATTTACATATTGACTTAATAGGGGTAACAAGAATTAAACGCTGATATTTTAGTCATATAGCATGAAATGGTGGTCTCACCAGGAAAATCCTTAAATACAGTTATTACTTGGGATCCGACTTCCTTCATAGCTTCTGGTGACATGACAGATAGCGACCTCGCCTTTCATTTGAAGACACTAAGGTTTTATCCCAATAAAAGCTAGTAAACAATTTCTATTTGAGCAGGATGATAATATGTTGATTTTCATTCATATATATACATATATATATATATATATATATATATATATATATATATATATATATATATATATATATATATATATATATATATATATATATATATCTGAGCGGCGATACCTTAACGTAGTAAAAGGGTTTGCAAGTAACCATGATAAGCAGAGCTGTAATAGTAATGCCCATCCTTACTAGGTTGATTTGACAAGAACGATCAGACGAAAATATCCCACAATAATGATTCTGCTATGGCCAGCGATATTAATAAAAAGTGACGGAACCTCAGGTGGAGTAGAAATGGCTGCCTTTGCTGATGGTGTTGATATATATATATATATATATATATATATATATATATATATATATATATATATATATACATATATATATATATATATATATATATATATATATATGTGTATATATATATATATATATATATATATATATATACGAATATATGGTCTAGTATAGTGTATATATATATATATATATATATTTCATTTGTGTATTTATATATATATATATATATATATATATATATCCTATCATTCAGGTTTATAGTAAGGTATGTAATATTACATAAGACATTTGTCATACATGTAATATGTATTTTCATTTAATTCAGTACATGTAAATTTATGTTATTTTTTAACAATTACCTTTTTTATATCTCGTATTCTGTTACGAAGTTGCATGTAATCTCGTTTAGGTATGCTATATCCCATACGAGGTAAGAACATGAGGTCTTACGTCATGTTTATATATCCACGTGGTTAGAATGTGCATGAAAATTTTCTGAATAGATTTTCTCTTTCTTTATTATTTCCAGGAAGTAGGTGGGTGGAATTAGATGAGAGAGGGTTGTCTTGCAAGCAAGGTTTGTTCCCTTTTCAATTTTCTACATTGGCAACCTCACTGCTAGAGCCTTGCCCTCAAGCCACAAGAATGATCTACTAGTATTACCTAGAAATATTAAGTCAATATATATATGTTCCCTAAGAAATTGTAAACAGCAGAAGAGATCCAGCCTGTCCCTTTGAAAGAGCCAAAGTTCGTCCGCCCTCTCTCCTCTTAAGTGTATCAATTGTGTGCCTTCTCAAACATGATTAATGATTTCTATATAACATATATATCATGCATAGTGTGTTCAAACCTTGATGAATCCATTGAAGGTTAAATCAATTGTTATGTGTCAATGTAAGTAATTGTTTAACATAAATTTTTGTAACTGGCCCTGTGAGATTTATGCTAAACTGATTAGTGTATTTATTTTGCATAGCATTTCGGTCACCTCGTATGATGCAAGACTTAAACGTAACAATTACATTTATGCAAATTTCCTTTAGTGTTTAATCATTAAAGTATTAAATTGTTACCTATTTCCATTAATTATGAAAATCATATATTTCTGTAAATCAGCTTCCAGTGAAACAAGTGATTGTATAATTTGTTCAGATACTTTCCCTAACCTTAATCTAAGATTTTGTTCAGATTTAATATTTAGATTGATTTAATTTTGGTGTTAATTCTTTTGTATTTTTCTTGTAACTTTTATGGACAGTTTTTATTTATGTAAATTGTGTATTATTTTGATCACCAATATTTCCTTTTGTGCTTCATCTTATCCCTGACTAAGAACTGAAGAGTTTTTTTTTTTTTTTTTTCAATTTTTTCAAGTAAAACCTCACCCAGTTTTGTTTTGAGTGTACGTGAGAGATTTTGGGGTATTCGGTGTTCATATATATTGCCGTCCAGGAGTTATGTAATATTCTCAGAGCTCTGGTATTTTTTTTAAGTGAAATAGATTTATGTATATATAAACAGATGAGTTTGGTGCTCGGGAGTTTGTGTAAGTCGCAAGCCGTAATACATATATTTGGTGTCCAGACCCTTGGAATCGAGCGGATCGGTTTTAAATATTGGTGATAACAGGGCTGTATTTTGATTAAAGTTTTGAACAATTTAGTGTTATTAGGATTCTGTGGATTATTAGGATATATTTTTTTGAAGAGGTATAATTTTTTTGTAAAGTATAAGATGTCACAACTAAATATCCAAGAATTTTTGAAAAACCCAATTGTTCAGGAATTGTCGAGGGCTAATGTAACTAATACTCAGTGTCTCTATTTTAATGGCATATAGCGGCCATGAAACGAGAGGGATGATTAAAGCTCAAATTAAGTGTCTAGGCTTAGAAGCATTGGAAAACTCGGGAAAGTTGTTGGAAGAAGATATTGTAGCAGCTCGCAAACTTTTGGAGAATGCCGAAGCAGAGTTCGTAGCGAAGCAAGGATCAGTTGACCTAGGAACTGAAGGCATGAAAGCAGAAAGGAATGTAGAGGCTGAGATTCGATGAATTGCAGCAAAAGAGAACATGATTAAGTTGATAATGGTGGCAGAACGGTAAGAAAGAGAGAGAGAAGAGGCAAGAGAAATTGCAAGATGGGAAAAAAGAGAGAAAGAAGAAGCCAGAGAAATCGCAAAACTTCTGAGGGAAATGGAAACAAGACGAGAAAAAAGAGAGAGAACAAGCCTTGCAAGGGAGTTGGAGTTGAAGGCCATTCATTTTACAGACATACCAACAACAAATTGCAATAGTAATGGAACTTGGCATTTTTGCTTCTTTTGACTCATGTAATAACATAGTAAAAGTCAAGGAAAATCGAGGTATTAGAACACATTCATTTCGAGCAACCACCTTTTGAATGCTATGCACTTATATGCTAATAGAAATAGCATAACATTTTTTGTTATAACAGTGCTTTTGTTATTTCTTCCACATTTCTGAAAAGATGTCAAAATTTTTTATCATTAAATAGATAAATTGAGATAATTAACATCTAATAGCCTTTTTTTTCTTTTCAGGTTATCCAGTAGCATGGACGATTGCGTTTTCTGCAGTGAGTCTCTCGGCAACGACGAACAAACCATGGAATTTGGTGCCAAGGGGTGTGGTAGAATAAGCAAGGCAAATGACCTATGGCAGGCTGATATCAGTGTCGCACCTGGACAAGTTGTACACACTAAATGCAGGAATGACTTCTGCTCCCAAGACATCAGAAAATGGGGATATGACTGTAATGATGGTTTCAGCGGCACTGTGCGTGTGCGTCGATCTACCAGTTCTACGTTTCACTAGAGCGAACACTGTTCCGTGGAACACTAGACAAGTACCAGGGCAGACAAAAAGCGCATAAACTTATACCAGTTCAAACAATGGTCTTCCAGAGGAAGGTTACAGAAAGCTGTGTTGAACGCAATAATGCATAGTCAGAGACAGTAAAGGCTCGAGTAGAATTCATCCAGGACTTGCATGCCGCTGATGCAGTCTATCACAATATATGTAGCATAAACTTCAGAACTGGGACGCAGATTCCACACCAATTCCTTACAGTGCCAAGCAAGCGACCTAGGTATGGTAAACCGGCTGATGACACATGGATTGATGCATTCATACAAATCGCAGAGTACTTCAAAACCAATGACAAGGAACAGACAACGATCCCGGATCTCATAGAGAATATGGGGGAATTTCTTCTTGGAACTGATTGCACTCCTTATGGACTCACTTACATGAAGGAATGTATCCAAAAGCACTTTGGTCAGGATATCAGCATCGCAGAAATAAATGACAAAGAGAATGATGTAACCTTTCACCAGAGGGCCTCTGCGATCATTCACGAATTCCACCAAAGAACAAAGGAGACATCATCTGAAGCTGAGAAGATGAGGCTGATTAAGACGGCAGCAAAACTGATAAAAAGTGATGTGAAATCCTTAAAAAATTCAATAGATATGTACCCATGTACAACTGAAATGTCCTCAACAGAATAAGCCATGTCGTTCCTACCTGAATCGCTAAAACTCCTTCTTCAAACCCTCTCTGTGGGCCGAGATGCTGATAGAAAAGTCGGTTCTCTAAGGCAAGCTATCATGCAGGCAATTCAGCCCCGATTGCTGCTGGCACCCTTACAGATAGAAATTTTGGCGAGACTTATGAAGGAATCTCCAGTCACTACATACGATATGTTGGAGACAGGTATGGTAATACTGTCAAAGTGTTTGATGGATATGTGAGCGCACCCTCCACCAAAGGTTTAGCGCACCGCAGGTGCGTTCTATCTCACAGAAGTCCCCTTCTCAACTTCCCAAAGGACATGATATGTAGTAAGAAGAAAGATGACTTCCTTGCCAACCAAACAACTAAACAAAGCTTCATCAATCTACTGATTGATGACCTTCAACAGCAGCACAATGATGTTCTTTATGCCAGGGCAGATGCAGATGTCTTCATAGTGGAGACAGCCATTGCATGTGCAAACACCAAGGACACCGTGGTAGTTAGCGATAACACTGATATTTTTGTTCTCCTATGTAGTCGTGTATGGCCCGCATCAAACAACTTGTTCTTCCGACCTGAGCCTAAGCTGATGTTAAGGAGGCAAGCAAGATGCTGGAATATCAAGCAAGTACAAAAGACACCTGGATGCCATGTGTGTGACAAGCTTCTTGTGGCACATGGACTCCTGGGTTGTGATACCACGTCAAGACTGTACTCAATTGGAAAATCAGCAGCTGTGAAGAAGCTGAACTCCAGTGCGTATTTCTCTGGGCTTTTGGCAACATTCAACACTCTTGGAGTGTTAAAAGAGGATGTCATGACAGCTAGAGAGAATGCCCTGGTTTGCTTGTACAATGGCCAGCTCGGGGAAACACTGGACATACTGAGGCTTCAACGTTTCTGCCAAAAAGTTTCAACAAGCACTGTCAGAGTTGAGCCTCGTACCCTGCCCCCTACATCAGTATCTACAAAGCAACATTGCCTATGGGTGTATGTTCAGGTTCAGCAGTGGCAAGGAGTTGGCATTGATGCTAATGGTTGGGGATGGTCTATTCGTGACAAGAGAATGGTGCCTGTTAAGTAATCTCCAGTCACTACATACGATCGTGTCCGGAAAATTCACCGCCAGCAATTCACCGCCAGCAAATCACCGTCAGCAAATCACCGTTAAAGAAAATTCACCGCCAGCAATTCACCGCCAGCAAATCACCGTCAGCAAATCACCGTTAAAGAAAATTCACCGCCAGCAAATCACCGCCAGCATACCATTCACCGTTACAGAATTTACCTAATTATAAATCTGTAATTTTTTTTTATTTTACACATTATAAAGGACATTTAAAAATCTTCATTTGTTGCTACGACAATCTATTTATTTGTTTATACATTCATAATTAAGATAACAGCTTAAAAGGAAAAGAAATAAAATAACATTTTTATAAAATATAAATTCGAACATAAAAATCTAGTATGAAATATTATGAGCTATTCCACGCAAGTAATCAATAACATTTACGTCTTGATCATAATTTCCGACAAGTCCTCGAAGTCGTTGGGCGCAATCTCGATATTTTTTCTTTTTCTTGGGAGGTTCCTGACCAGCTACGTATTGCTCAAATCTAACTTGATTTAATGCCTGTTCTTCCTAATGCAGTCAATAAATTTCCAGATGTTTGGATGGCATGCTGTCATCTGTTCTTCAAAAGCTCTGTGCCACCCTTCTACAGAATTGTTGTCTTCGGCAAACGATTGTTAGGCGATAAAATACTCTAAAAAAGGAAATGGGTGAATTGTTTTGCGATGAATTGTTAAGCGGTGATTTGCTAGCGGTGAATTTTCCTTAACGGTGAATTGCTGGCGGTGATTTGCTAGCGGTGAATTGCTGGCGGTGAATTTTCCTAAACTCCATACGATAGGTTGGAGACAGGTATGGTAACACTGTCATAGTGTTTGATGGATATGTGAGCGCACCCTCCACCAGAGATTTAGCGCATAGCAGGTGCGTTCTATCTCACAGAAGTCCCCTTCTCAACTTCCCAAAGGACATGATATGTAGTAAGAAGAAAGATGACTTCCTTGCCAACCAAACAAATAAACAAAGCTTCATCAATCTACTGAATGATGACTTTCAACAGCAGCACAATAATGTTCTTTATGCCAGGGCAGATGCAGATGTCTTCATAGTGGAGACAGCCATTGCATGTGCAAACCCCAAGGACACCGTGGTAGTTAGCGCTAAGACTGATATTTTTGTTCTCCTATGTAGTCGTGTATGGCCCGCATCACACAACTTGTTCTTCCGACCTGAGCCCAAGCTGATGTTAAGGAGGCAAGCAAGATGCTGGAATATCAAGCAAGTACAAAAGACACTTGGATGCCATGTGTGTGACAAGCTTCTTGTGGCACATGGACTCCTGGGTTGTGATACCACGTCAAGACTGTACTCAATTGGAAAATCAGCAGCTGTGAAGAAGCTGAACTCCAGTGCGTATTTCTCTGGGCTTTTGGCAACATTCAACACTCTTGGAGCGTCAAAAGAGGATGTCATGCCAGCTAGAGAGAATGCCCTGGTTTGCTTGTACAATGGCCAGCTCGGGGAAACACTGGACATACTGAGGCTTCAACGTTTCTGCCAAAAGGTTTAAACAAGCACTGTCAGAGTTGAGCCTCGTACCCTGCCCCCTACATCAGCATCTACAAAGCAACATTGCCTATGGGTGTATGTTCAGGTTCAGCAGTGGCAGGGAGTTGGCATTGATGCTAATGGTTAGGGATGATCTATTCGTGACGAGAGAATGGTGCCTGTTAGGGAATCTCCAGTCACTACATACGATATGTTGGAGACAGGTATGGTAACACTGTCATAGTGTTTGATGGATATGTAAGTGCACCCTCCACCAAAGATTTAGCACACAGCAGGTGCGTTCTATCTCACAGAAATCCCCTTCTCAACTTCCCAAAGGACATGATATGTAGTAAGAAGAAAGATGACTTCCTTGCCAACCAAACAAATAAACAAAGCTTCATCAATCTACTGAATGATGACCTTCAACAGCAGCACAATGATGTTCTTTATGCCAGGGCAGATGCAGATGTCTTCATAGTGGAGACAGCCATTGTATGTGCAAACACCAAGGACACCGTGGTAGTTAGCAATAACACTGATATTTTTGTTCTCCTATGTAGTCGTGTATGGCCCGCATCACACAACTTGTTCTTCTGACCTGAGCCTAAGCTGATGTTAAGGAGGCAAGCAAGATGCTGGAATATCAAGCAAGTACAAAAGACACTTGGATGCCATGTGTGTGACAAGCTTCTTGTGGCACATGGACTCCTGGGTTGTGATACCACATCAAGACTGTACTCAATTGGAAAATCAGCAGCTGTGAAGAAGATGAACTCCAGTGCGTATTTCTCTGGGCTTTTGGCAACATTCAACACTCTTGGAGCGTCAAAAGAGGATGTCATGACAGCTAGAGAGAATGCCCTGGTTTGCTTGTACAATGGCCAGCTCGGGGAAACACTGGACATACTGAGGCTTCAACGTTTCTGCCAAAAGGTTTCAACAAGCACTTTCAGAGTTGAGCCTCGTACCCTGCCCCCTACATCAGCATCTACGAAGCAACATTGCCTATGGGTGTATGTTCAGGTTTAGCAGTGGCAAGGAGTTGGCATGGATGCTAATGGTTGGGGATGGTCTATTCGTGACGAGAGAATGGTGCCTGTTAAGGAATCTCCAGTCACTACATACGATATGTTGGAGACAGGTATGGTAACACTGTCATAGTGTTTGATGGATATGTGAGCGCACCCTCCACCAAGGATTTAGCGCACAGCAGGTGCGTTCTATCTCACAGAAGTCCCCTTCTCAACTTCCCAAAGGACATGATATGTAGTAAGAAGAAAGATGACTTCCTTGCCAACCAAACAAATAAACAAAGCTCCATCAATCTACTGAATGATGACCTTCAACAGCAGCACAATGATGTTCTTTATGCCAGGGCAGATGCAGATGTCTTCATAGTGGAGACAGCCATTGCATGTGCAAACACCAAGGACACCGTGGTAGTTAGCGATAACACTGATATTTTTGTTCTCCTATGTAGTCGTGTATGGCCCGCGTCACACAACTTGTTCTTCCGACCTGAGCCTAAGCTGATGTTTAGGAGGCAAGCAAGATGCTGGAATATCAAGCAAGTACAAAAGACACTTGGATGCCATATGTGTGACAAGCTTCTTGTGGCACAAGGAGTCCTGGGTTGTGATACCACGTCAAGACTGTACTCAATTGGAAAATCAGCAGCTTTGAAGAAGCTCTTGGAGCGTCAAAAGAGGATGTCATGACAGCTAGAGAGAATGCCCTGGTTTGCTTGTACAATGGCCAGATCGGGGAAACACTGGACATACTGAGGCTTCAACGTTTCTGCCAAAAGGTTTCAACAAGGACTGTCAGAGTTGAGCCTCGTACCCTGCCCCCTACATCAGCATCTACAAAGCAACATTGCCTATGGGTGTATGTTCAGGTTCAGCAGTGGCAAGTCGTTGGCATGGATGCTAATGGTTGGGGATGGTCTATTCGTGACGAGAGAATGGTGCCTGTTAAGATTGAGATGAATCCTGCTCTTGATTACCTGCTAGAGGCCATTCACTATGGATGCAACACACGCTGCAGCACCCGTTACAACTGTTGCAAGTACAGCCTGGAATGCTCTTCCCCCTGCAGTGAATGCAAAGGACTTCACTGTTCTAATGTGACCTTGCCCGAACCAGAAAGAGATCCAGAAGAAGAATGCTGGTCCTGAATTTGTCAATGTGGTCTGGTACATGGAGATATCTTGGCAACAGGATTAAACTTGACTCTCATTCATTCAACTCTTGATCCTTGGCCATGATCATTATAATTTAACTAAGGTGAATGCCGATGTCGAAATTTAACATGCTTAGAGTGGTTTGTCTAGAATATACACTGAAATTTTTATGCAGATTTTCTCATAAACCATCTCATAACAATTGCAAAATTTAGGAATGTTCTAATGCTTCGATTTTCATTGATATTTAGTATGTCATTTTCCACTAAATTTGACATTGAAAAATACATGTTTCATTGCTATTGCAATTTGTGGTAGGTTCGACCCAAAAATTGCGTATAATGACTGGCCTTTGATTAATGTGACAAATGCCCTGAGCTTAATCCCAAAATTCACAGTAAAGCTTCCAATGAATTCTTGAATCTTTTTGAAATGGTCGTGTCACGATGGAATTGCCAGAAGATAAATGGTCTGTGTTATTGCAGAATGTCTTCAACAGGAAAGGATGCAGTGCCTATTTTTCTTGTCTCAGGATCAGATCAAGGAGTGTCAAGTAGTGAAGAGGCGTGTGCTTTAAGTGTATCAAATGACCTCTGAGTACTTATAACGATTCCGAGATTTGCGGAAGGGCGAGAATATGACTTTCTGTGATTACACTTATAAGGTATGACGATGTTTTAAGAGATTCATAGAGGCAGATAACTTAAGAGAGATGGTTAATTTAGGAGAATTGATAGTACTGGAATTGTATTTACGAGAAATTCCTGACCATATTCGAATGTTTTTGAGAGAGATGAAGAAACCTGATGAAGCCTCTTTGCTGAGTGAAGATTATAATATTATCAATTGCACACCATCCTCGGGTTGGAAGTTTCAACAGTCGTTCCGACCAAGTATCAAGTATTTGCTGAACTATGGAAACCATTTCTGTAATAACTATGTGAACAAGTTCAATAGTTACGACAGAAGTAAAACTGGTACTGTTCCAAAGCAAAATGCAATAGTACCATAGCAACAATCGTCGAACTGTCCTCCTTCAGGTATTGGGAAAGACATGCAGAAGCTTAGTATTGTCTGTTATAAGTGTGGCAAGAGAGGCCATATCAGTAAGGAATGGTGGTCGAACTAACCGAAAACAGTCACCCAAATGGTTAATGATAAATCAACTTCAAAGAATCCGAAGGCGAAAAAAGGACAACAAGGAAAATGAGCCAGCTAACGTTTACATGATGAACAGGACAACCCCAAATAGCGTGGATGCCTCTAAGCCGTATATTTATGAAGGTATATCAGCCGCAATAGAAGGGAGTGAGCAGATCCCGATCAAGATATTGCGCAACACAGGTTGTAACCGTAATGTAGTAACACGAGGCGTACACCTGTTAGTGGAACAGTCTCTCAGAGGAGACTCGGTCCTTTTGAAAGGAATAGGAAGTGAGGGGATTACCCCTATTTGCCGTTTGAAACTGTCATGCGAGTTGGTGACGGGTCATTTTGATTTTGCAGTAAAGGATTCATTGGCTGTCGAAGGAGTAGAAGTCCTGCTGGGTAATGAGTTTGGTGGAGTGCCGTTTGCACCATGTCCCATTGTAACAGAGAAATCATTGAAGTATAGTCGTACGACTGAACTCGAGAAGTACTACCTGTATCTGTTTCCTAGTTGTGTGATGACTAGTAGTATGATGAAGAAAGTGACTGCAGAAGAAGAAAGTGAAACTGAAGCAGCGATGAACTTGGAGAATTTATTTTCAGAAGAAGAGGATTCCCTTCATGACCGATTAAAATGTTGGCAGAAAAGGGAAAGATCGAGAGGAAACTGATGGAAAATATGTCAAGAATATGAGGAAAAGGATCAGCGAGATAAGGAAATTTTCCCTAGAAAGGATGAAAACGAGTCAAGTAAAAACAAAGAAAAGGTTTGGTATGAAAAGTACGAACAGACAGTTTTCGGTAGAACGACAGGTGTTGGTTTATTTACCAATAAGGAGATTCTCTCTCCCCAACGAGTACCAAAAACCATTATGGATTTTGAAGAAAATCAGTCTTCTGACCACAGTTACCAAAATACAAGGAAGAAGGAAAGGTCAAAGGAAGGTCATATTAACTTTGAAACTGGATTTCAACAAGAAATTCCTTAATCAAGTGGATGCGTCGGACCACAGGATTTGAGCTGTCCTATTACAAAAGAGGCAAGGAAGGAATTTTTATTCCTGTTTGTTTTATGTCGTCGAAACTGAAGAAGCAACGACCCTACTCGGCAGTTGAAAAGGAACTGCTAGCGTCAGTTACAGCGATAAGCAAGTTTGAAGTTAACGTGAACAGACCACAGAATGAAGAAATTACAGTTTACTCGGATCACAATCTGTTAACTTTTATCAATAAAATGAGGAATAATAATCAAAGGTTAACTAGGTGGACATTTTGTTTGCAACCATATTGTATTAATGTTAAGCATATATCAGGTAAAGATAAAGTAGTTGCAGATTATTTATACCAGGCTGAATCTGTGGATTCAGTCCCAGAAAAAAATATCATTTTGGGGGAACCTATCTTGCAAAGCAGGTCTAGCATAAAGTAAATATTCTATTCATGTATTCCATTTGTGTATTTGAGAGGTGTATAGCCAGCTCATAAAGTGAGTTCCTCTCATATAGGTTTAAGTAAGGTATGTAAATTACATGACTTTCGTCATTAATGTAATTGTATTTTCCTTTAATTCAGCAAATGTAAATTTACATTATTTTTTAAGAATTAACTATTTTATTTCACGTATATTGTAATGAATTCTTATGTAACCTCGTTAGGTATGCTGTATCCCATACAAGGTATGAACATAAGGGCTTATGTCATGTTTATATTTCCACGTGGCCTAAAATGTGCATGAATATTCTCGAAATAGATTTACTCTTGTTTTATTGTTTCGAGGAGGGAGGTGAGTGGAGTTAGCTGAGAGAGGGTTGCCTTACAAGCAAGGTTTGTTCCCCTGTTCAATTATCTGCGTTGGTAACCTTGCCGGTAGAGCCTTGCCCCCAAGCCACGAGAATGACATACTAGAATTATTTGGAAGTGTTAAGAATATATATATATATATATATATATATATATATATATATATATATATATATATATATATATATGCCCCTAGGAAATCGTGAGTAGCAGTAGAGATCCACCCTGTCCCTTTGAAAGAGCCAAAGTTCGTCTGCCCTCTCTCTTCTCAAGTGCATCCAGTGTGTGCCCTCCCAACCGAGATTAACGAATTCTAGCTAACATATATCGTGTATAGTGTGAATCCATTGAAGTTCAAATGAAGTGTAGTTTGTTAATATAAGTACATGTTTAACATTAATTTTTGTAACTAGCCCTGTGAGATTTACGCTATACAGAAGAGTGTATTTGTTATGCTTAGCTGTTTGAATACCTCGTGTGATCCAAGACGTAATTGTAACAGTTACACTTGTGTAACTTTCATTTAATGTTTAATCATTAAAGTGTTAAAGTGTTAACTATTTTCATTAATTATGAAAATTAAAATTTCTTGTAAATTAATTTCCAGTGAAACAAGTAATTGTATAATGTTTCTTTTGTCTTATTCTGAGGTTTTGTTAAGATTTAATATTTCAAGTAATTTGATTTTGGTGCAAATTCTTTTGTATTATTGTTGTAACTTTTTTGTTTTAGAATATATTTATTTTTGTAAAGTGTGCATTTTTTTCCATCAATATTTTCTATAGTGCTTGCTTGTATCCCTGACTAAGAACCAAAATAAGAGGTTGTGTTTGAATAGTTCAATTATAATAATTACCCTGATTTGTTTTGAGTGTGCGTAAGATACCTCTTGATATTCACTTTTCATATATATTGCCGACTGGGAGTTATGTAATATTCTCAGAGCTCGGGTATTATTTTTCAATTATAACATATTTATGTAAAAATAAAAATGTGAATTTAGAGCTTGGGAGTTCATGTAATTCGCCATCTATAATAATATCATATTTATGCGTGCACGTGTATGTGTGAAAAGTGAAAAGACTTTTTTTGGGGTTAATACTTTTGCCTTTTTAGTGGCATCAACGAAGTCACGATGAGAACAAATGTGCAGTGCTATATGTACAGTATATGCTATTAGTTTCTTGTTGATTCTAGAAATGTCAGATTTTCAAAAGGGGATAATATAGGATTACTGGAAAACACTTCAAGGCTCAGGTTCAAATTGGGTCTTTAGGTTAAGACAATCAATACAATGGGTGGGTGGGCAATGTTTTCCCGTTGGTATCAAATGTTAATTTCTGACAACTTATTGGACTGTCTCATGGGATTGTTCAATGCTCATTGCAGGTTCTAGTTAGTATTAGTGCATGATTAGTCGTACTAGATGAAAGGAAATCCTTCTCCACCCTCATCAAACCCCAAGAGTGCCTGGCATGTAAGGATGTGTGCACTAAAATGTACACCTCCTAACATGCACATCTTTGAGCAGTTGAAGCGTGGAGATTGACAGGAACAGTGGGACCTATCATCTAGTCTTGCACTCACATTGATGACACGAGTAACTGTGGATGGAGCGGGATGATCTCTTGTTGGGAGTGGCACTAGTATCGGCATCCCTTTCTTCATTCCACAGATAGATTGATGCTAGTGGTAGCTGAGGGTGGGGAATGTCATCCTGATACAACACCATAGCCTGGTAATAAACTCTGGCAAATTCTTCATGTAAGACTCTTCATATTCGAGGCAGCTTTTGAGCTTCTAGTTGTTTCTTGGTGAAAAATGTCTGCGTAAGATCACCAACATTCACTTAAGTTGTAACAAGCTCCTAGAATTGGCAAACAATTGTCTCAGTAGCATGTTCTGTGTCAACTCCCAGCTTCTTGAAGTTTTCTAGGACAGCAAATGCACATATCACCTCCATGTTGCATCTGTTCAGCGCCTGCAAACGGGTAAGCTTCCCCTTTCTGGCAATCTAGCTTTTTTTCTGCTCCAGAAAAGGCATGAAATCCTTGTAAGGCTTCAGCACTTTTCAGTCCCGAGTGAATTCACTATTGGCCCCAACATAATTACTCACTTTTAGTTTCTCACACCAATAATGAAATATCTATTCAGGCAGAGGTGATGATGACAATATATTCCAAGGGGAAACACATTAGTGTCAGGTGACTGGATGTAAATTTCTGTTTCTCCTCTTTGAACAGTATTCATATTGTGGAAAATAAGCCCTTGGTCAGCCTCTTCATGGGAGTGGCAGAGAGGGTGAATATCAAAAGAATTTATGAGTAGCCCACCTCCTGCTGTGAAGTAACTATTAAGACTGTAGGCCTACCTACAAAATGGTGGAGAGCTTTCTTTATAAGTTATCCATCAGTTCATCTTTGGAAGGTGCTAGACAATATCTTCTTTGCCGACACCTAACCAAGTGGCGTTTTATCAGCAACATAAGCAGTGGCTGGTTTGCCACCCTAGTGACTCTCTCTTGTGGCCTCCTTCAGTGAATTGAGAAGTTCATAGTGGTCAAAGACTAGACGGCCCTCATCATTGTGAAAGCACTGGCTGCCCAGTGTGGCTGCGAAGTGGTCAGCCCATTTAACACATTTCTTGACCCATGGAGAACAGAAGCACTCTCAAACAAATGTCTGATGTCACTTAGTGATCTTTAGCATAGCATCCTCCATGGCAGCATCCCGGAAGCCTTGATATCTCATGTAGATGGCTATGTGTGCATATCAGAGAAGGCAGACTTGAGATCCGTCATGTTGAGAACTTCCCCAGCCCTTAATAAACTACTTTGCCAGTATTATTATTATTATTTTTTTTTCCTGCACTTTGTTCTCACTGCTGCTGGTTGCACCTCGTTGGACATTCTGAACGAAGCATGTAAAGTGATACTTAACATTAATGGCAAAAATATCCTCCTCAGTGATAGCTACACTTAGCAGCACATTCCAAGTATAATTCTTTCTTATATCAACAGCATTTTGCAGTTGTTTTCCCACACTGAATGTAAGCACCTGATGAACTGGCTCTTTGGTCTCTTGTTGATAGAAGTAACATAGGGTTGCATTGAAAGGGAATGTGATGGTGCAAATTGAGGAGTCTTGCTTTTAGGAGAATCTGGTACACTAGTGGCAGCTGCAGAAAATGGTTTTCCACGCTTCTTTTTACGATGTTGACTCTCCTTGTTGGCAGGCTTTTTGGTATCGTACTTTGGCCCATTCTAGGACTGTGACATGTCGACCCATAACCTTTTCTGTTGCACATTGCTTTCTTTTCTTTCAGATCAGTAGCATAATATCCTTGGAATCATCTTCTGATCTATAGATATTCAGTATCTACATACTATCCTCTTTCATGCACAAACTGGAGGGACAACGTGAACTGTAATATGCTTCTTATGATGGTTCAGTTACTAGATCACGAATGTTTGGCTCCTGACACTGATTTTACAGTTTGAAATCAGTTTCTGGTTTGGGTTTATTACTGTTAATGTGCTACACTGTGTGACTGCTTAATACAACACACGAAAATTAAGCACCCCCAGGGGTTAATATAGATATGTATTTATTATTCTAAGGCCTTAACTATCATGTACAAAAATCATAAGATGGGAGTCATCATTGGTCATCTTCTAGAAAAGCAAAAGTAAAGTGCCCTATCAGTACAAGTTGGTTTGAGTCGATAGTGGGGTAGTGGCTGAAAAGCTATTATTTCTTTAATCTAGATAAACAAGCATTCCACAATGAAGGCATTGTCACTTCCTAATGAATATTTGTACAGGAATACTTTAGATAATGAAAATTTAAGATTATGGTACTTCAGACTTTAAAATGAAACTTGCTTACAGCAGTGTTCTTGGCTAAATAGAGCTAAATACTGAATATTTTTATTCTATTTATATTACATATAAATAGAATTGGTGTATATTTTAAAATGAACTAAAAATAGAATACAATTTTATCACTGCTATATTTCGATAGTATACCGAGTAAATATACAAGCAATGCCCTTTATAATGGTATATGATGCACAACAATTTCAATTACATCCAGATGAACAAATATACGAAGAAAAGATTATCTATGTATGCATAGAATTACAAGTAAAACCAGGCATTAAGCTGTTTTGTAATGAGTATATGTATTCTGGCCTTTTACGTTTTAAAGGAACATTGATTAGCACTGTGTAAAAAACAAAAAATATTTCAACTGAAGCGAAATAAATTTCCTATATAATTCATCAATAATGTATAAGAGGTTTCCCAGAAAAAAAAATATGTAATTTTAAGCAGAAACAGAAAATAAAGTTTGATCTCTATGCAACTATATATACTATACACTTTTTCTATAAAACAAATTCTATATTTTCTACGTTTTCCTGTATGACATGTGAAAATATTTCGAATACACTTTCACATAGTAGCCTATATATAGATCATAACAATTATTTTCAAATATACAAAAAAAAAAGGTAAAGAAAATCATCTATCTAATCATAAAATGCTCATGTAAAAGACTGCCTAAATATGGAATAAGAGGTCAACACACGCACAGGTAAATTTGGGGTGAGCGGGAATGGGAGGGGTAAGCTTAACTTGAGCATGGGTAAGTTTTGTGACGTCATTGAGCACCATTGGCCGGTTAAAGAGCACCATTTTGCGTTAGCTTGCTTTCAATCCGGCCTCGAATAACATTACTATTTCAGAAAAATTTATATTACAAGATATTTATATGACTAGATTTCGTGATAAAATACTTCCTGTGAAAAGTGTTTTTTAAGGAAAATGGTTTACAATGTCGCATATCAGAAAAAAAAATATTAAAATTCTTAATGGAAATATTCAATCATCAATGTACAAATAAGCAACGTGCATGCATATTTGGATACAATCTTTTAACAATGTCTCAAAGCTAAATATTATATATATTTATTCAAATATGATTGTACAAATACTTTAAAAAATTGAGCAATCACGATTATTACATTTTCCAGCCTTTTAACTTTAATAATTATTTTCCTTGTGGAGTTTATTTCTTAAACTGATATTCTTATGCTGACAAAAATTCGACAACAAACAGAATAAATGATCAAACAAAGTGGTAATCCCATTACATTTGTAATATCTAATGCTATTTTTTTTACTACTCTGTTCCTATGTTGTCCTTTTCCCCCATGATAACATTTAAAAAGAAAAATCCATATTCTTTATCATAAAAGTAAATTCTTTTGATGGTTTCACTAATTAATTATTTGCTCTGTTAATTATACCTGTTCACGAATTGTCCCTCTTTAATACATGAGACCGAAGATTTGCGCCGTAGGGAAACTTGAGGGCAATGAAACCAGTGAAATAATCCAGACCTTTCTATGTTGCATCATCCAGGTGTTCATTATCAAGGTGTTCATTTTAAACTCAGCGAAAATACTCATTATCAGTGAACACGTTAAAAGAAATTCAAAAAGAGAAATAATCATCAATCAACGCCACACATGCCTGTATTCATGATATATATATATATATATATATATATATATATATATATATATATATATATATATATATATTTATATATATATATATATATATATATATATATATATATATATATATATATATATATAAATATATATATATATATATATATATATATATATATATATATATATATATATATATATATATATATATATATATATATATATATATATATATATATATATCTATATATATATATATATATATATATATATATATATATATATATATATATATATATATATATATATATATATATATATATATATATATATATGAACATGTATGGATACTATATGTTAAGAAAACATGTCATAGAGGACAGTGACTGCAAAATTAAAAATTATACAACAGAAAGTAACCTTTTTACTTAAAAATATTCAACTTTTCTAAATCCTACAGTCCATTAGTAAATGCAGTTATCGTACAAAAAGAATGAATGCCTTCATATGTCAAGCCTACATTCTGGCTCATTCATTGGACTCTCAGTGTGAAAGAGATCTAAGATATAGGAATGGTAAACACAAATACATTATACTGTCATTATGTTCCTAACCAAAATGATAATTGCAGGCAAGAAACTCTCAACTTACATAAAAGAAACGTTTCACAAAAAAAATTAATTCCTCGGAAAACCAACACAAGTGCAAATATCCGTAACATTCAGTCTCCATGGATACGTTCGTATCCCTACGGTATACCTGGATCAACAAAGGTCATTATCCAATAGCCACAACAGTAGTTATTAAGTATGGCCATAAAATGCAAGGAAATCACAAGAAAAGAATATCACCATCAAACATCATCAAACATAATGAAATATTATTTAATATCTTCAAACATTCTGAAACATCATCTAATATCTTTAAACATAACAAAACTTTATTCAATATCTTTAAACACAATGAAAGATGTTTTAGGTACCTGTATCAAAAATCAATTAATGCGCTTCATCATCAACAGTTAACCAACTGTATTATACTAATAAAAAGTATCACTATCAAGCAAAGCTCTGTTCCTCCATTTGGAACACTTCTGCAGGCTTCTGCAGGTATCCATGCAAAATACAAGAGAATGGTACTAGTACAAATCATTTGGGCTTTGCCTATACTCTGCATTAAGTGATGTGTACCAACCGTGTGTCACACAATTGTACATAATTATTTTGTATATATTATGCTTGTATCTGCGCTCTTCCCTCGCACTAAAAAGAACCTGAATGATCATGTCTCCGGTTTTGCTCTGAACATTGTCTGTCTCTCGAACATGTTATGTCCTGTTGCCTTGAGGTTTTGTATATAAAGAAGAGTGTTCCTTAATTCCTCAGTTGATTGCATCCTGCCTTTGAGTTCACAACTCCTCTCTCGGCCCGTCACAGATGCATGCCTGGGATCCCAGGAACCACTCCCACTGCTGGATTGTTCCCTATACCCCCCCTATTCATTGTGTGAATTCCGGCGGCGGTCTCCCTCAAAGCATCTCGCTTGAGTGCAACAAAGCAACCCTTCCTGAAATAGGGTTCGCCAGCATAAAGAATTTAGCCTCCTTTCTCCCCCTTCAACAGGGTTCAGGTAGGGCATCAAAAGCATTACAACAGAACACCAGTCCAGTCAGACGGTGCACTAACAAAGTAATCACTCAATATCAACAACAGGAATGTCTAAATTCCCAAGTTTTAATCAGTACCTGTCAACTTACAACAAGGGACATCAAAAACTCTAAGGGCATCTCAACGCCCAAGTACAGCAAGTCTCTCTCTCTCTCTCTCTCTCTCTCTCTCTCTCTCTCATGCAGGCTTTCCTTAAGAGCGTCCTCATGGTGACATTGTACTCTGGGCTATGGTTTCAAACTCTCCATACATCCAATTTTTAGAATTCCAACCTGGGCAAGCTGCTGTCACATTGTTTGTATCGAAAACGGACCACATGCTTTCTGACACAAGTTTCATAACAGACACACACTTTACATGCATTGCCTTTCACCACACTCTGATTATCTTATCTTGTGTTGTCTTATCTCTTTTGCTTGTACTCAAACTAGGCAGAACTCAAAATCTGGCAAACATACAAAAATCATTCTCAGATATCTATTCATCCAAGTTGCCCTACATTAAGCAAACAAAGGCTCTTGTGTTAACAACACATCACAGAGAACCAATTTGAAATCGATACTTCCTAGTGCAATTGGGGAGAGGAAAAAATTATTCCGATCAAATATACGCTAAAAACTCAAACAACTAAAAATACGATAAGGTGGAAAACGTAAATTTACATTAAAACTGAACAGCATATAATTTCGCTAGTCAAATTTTTTTCAAATTACGTTAAAACTTTATTCAGAACATAACACATTCTTAATGACGTGTCACAGACGCTCAATAAGAAAAAAAAAAGATTTGTTTTTTTTACTCCCATTAGGTATCCAAGGGATAGAACATTTTATCTGTTTTGTTCATAACGACTGAAATAACGAATAACTAAAACTCATATATACTTCAATTAGCATAGCTGCTCAAAGAAACACATTCAGCAAGTGCCTAATTCCCCTAAGAATAGGTAGCAACAGTTGATTCTGTAACTAACCAAGATAAGAATACCGTAACTGCAACTTTAATCATTAGCAAAGAACTAATTCTTTCTTACTTAATTTTCCACAGAACTTTTTTACAAAAATCTGACACTATCAGGCATAAAGAAATAATTTCTCGTTTAGTCATTCCCATCATTTTTTCTCTTATTCTGCGAACATATTGACGACGCTCTTGCGCGTGCATAATCTCCTTTTTCCTCTAAGCTTCTCATACACGTATGCAATTGCAATTATTCACACACATGGATTTACATGGGTTGAATCTGCTGAGTCTCATCTTGCAATAATCATCAAACTCTTTCGCATTTCCTTATGGTCACTTTCTTTAACACTGCAACTGGTATTTTCACAATTCTCTCATAAACATCACAATTTTCTTACATCACTTATTTAGTACACAAACTTGAAGTTACACCTTTAAATTATACACAAGCATGGTAAAAAAAAAAGGAGAAAGAGAAACTACATCTATACACTAAAGAGTCTCCTTTGCTTTTTAGACAAGTCACTGAGACTTGCACAAGTCTGAAGGGCAATTAACTAGGCTTTTGATACTGTATTTAAATGGACATAAGGCCTTAAAAATACTCGGCTTTCTCTCATTGATTCACCAAATCACTTAATTATACTTAAAATCATCTTTCTCGTTATTATTTGACACGGAACATATGTTCTTTTTACTTTAACACAATCTGACATGAAACATCTGTTTTTTTTTTCTTATCAGACATTAATTAATTAATGAGGGGCAATGGATGGCTATGTATAATTACTCTCTCACTCAAAGTTTATTCTGATAACATGATTCCCTTCTTACTCATAAATACGTTAGTAAGTTAAGAGCATACTTCTGCTTAAGAACTCATTACATGAAATATCTACATTTATCCCCTAAACGTATTTTGGACTCTTACTTATTCCTATAATCATCGGTTTTGTGTCTATTTTTTAGACAAAGCTACAGGCTACACTCAAGGTTAACGCTGATATGGTGTCTAGTTCGCCTTGGTCACATATTTGTAACGTTAGTCGAATATGTTCTTAAAACAAAGACAATATTTTAGGTCATAGTTCAACAGTGTTGTTTAGCAAGTGGATGGAGGGGCGATTATTGCTGAAACATTACATTCTTATTTACTGAATCCTAACTGCTACTACATCTTTTAAAACTACTGTGTCACACATATCTGCTTTTCACACATTCCGATCATTTATTTTATTCCTTGACAAACTAAAAAAAGAAAAAAAAATCTACGGCAACTTGTTCGCCATTTGTTAATTTTTTCTTATTACTTATTTGTTCTCGGGAGTTAAAAGAAACGGATAAACTAAATAAGAATTCAAATTCTCTTCTTTCTATCATGTTGCCAAATAGCACCTAACAACAATAATTTTTTTTACTTAATTCTGGCTTCAAAGGCAAAAGAAATCACGTTACTGCTAAAATCTTAAATTTCTTTTCAATAAAAAAAAAAACTCTTATTCAAGATAAGCTCTTCAACAAAGACTGTAACCTGATAATTCTTGCTCAGGGAATTCACATATCATCACGTTCGCTTCATTAATCTAATTTTTATTTCAATTACCCTGGTTTTGAATTACACCCATGCTCCCTGCTACATCATCTGACGCTACTCTCCAAGATAATTTGTTTACAATGCTCGGTGTCGTCAATCGTTCCAAACACTGGTGAAACAAATCACTTATGTAATACTTTAACTAAAAGAAAACTAAATGCAAATTCTTTAAATCTCGTACGTGACAGATTACTAATTACTTAACAACTATTGGCCACAGAAATCACTTCGATAATTACGTTAATAAACTTATCTTCATTAATTTGAATAATCTTATACAAAAACTGACAAACAACAGTAAAACGCTTTCTTCTAAAACATTTCATAACGAACTAAATAGGCTACTGATCGACAATGCGGTGTGACGTAAGAACAATATCATATCACAAATTTCCCAAGTTATCAACATACCTAATTTACACTTCTTTCTCCATATTTTTACTAAGCACACGTTTAAAAAAAAACATCATAAAAACTTCAGAAATTACGTCTTAACACTGAATTTACAACTTCCTACATATCAACTATGGCTGAAACATTTCTTCTCTCTAATTAAACAACTGTTGTTATTGTTAATACAGTTATTTCAACATGAGACTACTTCTTTTCCAAAATACACATTCAAAACGTTTGACAACGAAGGTCTCGAAAAAAAAAAGAAAAAAACTTAAACTACTTTAAACCAAACAGACTATACAATGAAAACTCATAGCTTATACAGTGTAAAATCAATTTCGTATTTACCCTCCCAGCAACAAAATCAATACTATTCTCTTCTTTTGAGGAAAGAAAAGTCAATCTTTACTCGAAGCTTTAACACCGAAAACACTTTGCTCGACTAGTTACTTTCTTCAATCAAAACTAGTGTTCTTTCATTTTATTTTACATTCCGTAAAGACAACCGTATGACAAAATCTTACAACATCGTTACTCTTAAAATTACTGATTTTGTACCACGTTACTTAACTTATGTGTGGGTTGATTGCTGTGGATCACCTCGGATCCCTTGTCATACAGTTGCTGTCTGGGACCTCATCCAATTTTCGGGGCATACATGTGAGTGTACCGTCTTCTTTTCCTACAGGAACATTGACGCGTCGTCCTCTCTGGGACGAATGTGTTTCCATACAGTTTCCTCCCTTGTCCGCCGTCTGTTTCGGCTAATCCGTCTCGGCGGAAGGGCACTAAGGTCTCCTCCCGGCTTCTCGTGTTTCATTTTCGTATCTCTTCACGTCTAAAGTCATTTTTTGGTAGCAGTGGCACTCGATCTTTTGCTCATTATCATACTTCTTTTTAATCCTCTTTATCCCACCGTAAGGCCACCAAATTTGTCACATGGCGTGGGTTATTAACGAATGATAAAAGATGAGAGGCGGCGAATTACACGATTTTTACATCGTAAGAGGGATTATTGTCCAAGTTGATTTTCACAACAAAAATGAGCATAAATCTTCTTCAAAGCCAGTGAGATAGAACTTTAAATCTTGTGATTCCATAACAGAAGACATAAAAGTTTCTTGTTGACTTTCAAATGATTTTATTAGTTCAATACAAATAGATAAACACGGGGAGAGCGGACACTCGGGGAGACAGTTATGTGATTAAGATTATTACAACTAAAAATGAATAGTTATTGCACGTCTCATGGCGTATCGACGCCCACCATGGTTAAGGTAGGCTTTCCGTCGCAGGTGAGTCTATTAAGGGTTGCCCATTCATTTCTGGGACTCGAAGGTAACTGGCCTTCGACTAACTTACTCTGGGTATTCGTATTTCCCCTACATTGCTGGGAGGTCTGAGGCCTTTTCTCGACTAAGGGTAGTAGTGACAGGTGATGTAACCGTACCCTACTGGTTCTCACTCTGCATGCCCTCTCCCCGGTGTACTTTTTAACATGGAACCAGATTCAGTACCCGTGTGCTTAGGTCAGCACATACCAAACAACGAGGAAAGTGGCTCGAACTGCTTCCCACGAGGTCATAGTTTGGCAACATCCACCCTACTTCCTGCGTATTTACTTTTTTTTTTTTTTTTTACGTTATTTGTTCAATATGTGACAGAAGGAATTCCATGATGGGCTAATATGTCTTACTTATAACTGTAATCGAACAGTTTAACATGTTTCTTAAACAAAAAGTTCCATAAAAGAAACAAAAAAAATATAAATAAAACACTATATTTTGACCAAAACACATCAGCCCTCTTCAAGGTGTAAACTAAAATGAGGAATAGAGTGGACAGTGACGGTTTATTTACGAAAGCAAAAATTTTTTCCAATTATTCTAAGGTTATATTAAGTGCTGGAAGGATTAGCCAGATTTAATTGAATTAAATTTGGCTAATCATTCTCATTATATGTCCTGTCAATATCTTTATTGTTCTTAATTATTAATTGGCTTATGTTCTCATGCTTTAGTAAGGCTCTAAGTTTCTGATGAATGTTCTCTTTAGAAGAAGTGGGATTTTACTTTGCATATCTCATTTTTTTTTTCTAAAAGCTCTCCCACCAATGGTTATCCTTCTTTTAATTTCGGCCTCGTGTCCATCTGAAAAATATTACTGTCTGTACTAAGTGGGTATATTTATTGGCATTCTCTAGAGGTTTTCCCATAACTATTATTTGCTGAATGCATTTTCATTGAAAATTCACCTAATCTTATTCATATTAATTTTCAATCAATTAATTCCTGCTTTCTCTATACAAATCTTGTATCATCTTTTGCAATTCCTCCCATGGTTCACTGCATAAAACTATGTCATCTGCATTTAATCTTAAGGTATTCTCCCTTAATATTAAATCCTACATTTTCCTAATCAAAATATTTAAAATCTTCTTCTAGGCAGGCTGTGGATAATTTAGGAGAGATGCAGTCTCCCTCTCTAACTCCTTTCTCAATAGAATTTTTTTCACTATTTTATGTAGTTTTAGAATTACTCTACTTCCTGTAAAGATATCTCCTAGTGTTCCAACATAAGATTAATCTATTCCTTGTCTTTGAAGGGCTTTTATTACTGCTGAGGTTTAGACAGAATCAAAGATTTCATTTCTCATAGTCTACAAATGCTGGTTTAAATAGTGGTTTGTCAAACTGTTGATATCTTCATTAGCTAGGTAATTACATGGATGTGGTCAGTTATTGAATACACCTTTCTAAATTCTACCTGTTTTTTGGGATGATTACAGTCTAGCCCTGATATGATCTTTGTAAATATCTTATATATTACTGAGATTAAACTTATTGGTCCTTTGTGTTTTCTTTTATGTTAATCAGTATAATAACAGAGCTTTTCCAAGGTGTAATTATAGAGCATTATTACAGACATTTTATGTAAATTTCAGGAAGTCTATTATTAGACCATCTTTTCCTGTTTCTTTGTATCTTTTCATGTCTATAAATGCTTTTGCTTTCTTTACCTTTTCTGTTGCGTTTGATACAAGAACAAGTGTTTCAACATTTTTAATGGCGAAATTATTTCTTTTATCACTATCATAGATTTTATACAAATCTTCTGCAATTCTTATCATTCCATATCTATTGTTTATAATATTTCCACTTTGATACCTTGAAGTAAAACTCTGTTGGCACCCTGTATTCTACTTGGATATACTGTATATATATATATATATATATATATATATATATATATATATATGTATATATATATATAAATATATATATATTTATATATATTATATATATATATATATATTAATATATACACACAGAAATATTCATACACTTATATAAATATATATATATATATATACATATATATATATATATATATATATATATATATATATATATATATGTGTGCGTGTATATATATATATATATATATATATATATATATATATATATATATATATATATACACATATATTATATATATATATACATATATATGTATATATATATATATATATATATATATATATATATATATATATATATATATATATATTTATATATATATATATATATATATATATATATAAATATATATATATAAATAAATATATATACATATATATCTATATATATATATATATATATATATATATATATACATACATAAATATATATATATATATATATATATATATATATATATACATATATATAAATATATATATATATATATATATATATATATATATATATATATATATACATTTATTTGTATATATTTATATATATATATATATATATATATATATATATAGATATGTTTATACATATATATATATATATATATATATATATATATAAATATATATGTTTATATATATATATATATATACAGTATATATATATATGAATATACATATATATATATATATATATATATATGTATATATATATGAATATATATACATATATATATATATATATATATATATATATATATATATATATATATATGTATATATATATATATATATATATGTATATATATATATATGTATATAAACGTATATATATATATATATATATATATATATGTATATATATATATATATATATATATATATGTATATTTATAAATATATATATATATATATATATATATATATATATATATATATATATATATATATATATATATATATATATATATGAACAAAATAAACACCAAAAATGGTTGGGATACCCATAATCATACCACACTGTAAAAGAATAATGTAAAACATGTTCCTGCAATAATATGACTAAATAACTAAGCCTTTATGAGCAATTGGGTAACATGGCGCTCTGGCGCCGACCGCATGCCGGACGCAGAACAATAAACGCATGTAAATCTAAAAATACACAGGTGGAGACAAAATTCTCCAACACACAAAAAGGAGGGTACTTAACTTAGACGATGAGGAAGAAGCTGAAGCATCCATGATCGAAAATAGCTGAAAGAAAAGCTGAAATTAATCAAGCAGAAACTCTGCAAGGGATCGTCAAAGATGCCGCTGGGAAAGGGGAATGGTTCAACAGGATACGTGTTAGTTGTAGCATATTGAGATGGGGACTTGTAACGGCTCACCTTCCCACGTATCCTACCCTCAACCTTATTCTTCGTGACAATGCTAATTTTATTCGGTGGAAGGATAACCATGGCTTGTTATTAACATGTCCCTAACTTATACACGATATCTCTGGGGATATTCGCTCCGAAGGACACAACTCCATTGATACCTCTAAGGTAAAATTACTTGGTATATCACTCGTAGAAATATACAAAGTAGAAGCTGCCAATGAAGATCTTCCATCGGGACGACATGGCTATCTCACCAAAAAATAGATTTTTAACTGTGTTAAAATCCGTCTTTAGCCCCAATATAAGATATGACTTTTCTGTGTAGATACAAATCATGACCTAGGCCAAGAAACTAATATTGGGCACATATTGGTACATAAAAATGAACATGGATTTTCCGGTTTTGTTAAGGGAAAATCAGTAGTTGAAAAATGAGGGAAAGAGTTGTTTTCCCCTTATATTATAGGGAAAAAGTTTTGATTGCATTTTCCTGTGAAAAAAGTACCATTCATAAGTTCTCTATATAAGTCCACTTTCAAGATAATTAAATTTCCATTTCCAAATTACACGTCCAGGATGATGAGTACTGAAAAAGCACACCAAAAGGACCTGTAGACCAAATCTTTAGTCAAAAGGACAAAGAAACAGGGAAGAATTTTGTGCAGGAACTCAATTCGGTGCCAGAAATTGATAATTTGCAATGTATAATAGAGAAATGATATCAGCAAAGCTTTAACGCTTTGCAATTTGAGCCCAAACGTTTGTATTCAAGAAATCAGCGAAAATTACTTGTTCCTCTTAATCATGTTAAAATCGCAGGTCAAGTAACGTACCTATAGAACTTGGCCTTCAGGAATCTGTAATCAACTTATCAAAATCAAAGGAGAGATAATGATGGAATACGAGTGTCTGTGAGTAATTTCCTCTGACGAGTGCAGCGCTTCTAAAATAAGGAGTTACGATAAAGGCAATGATCTTTTATATGATCCAACATTCAATGCAATGTGCATGATGGTCAGAGCACTTACGACTTCCTTGAAACACGTTGTTTATTTTAATTTTGACAATGACATGAAAAAAGATCCATTTTAACTGATGATTTTGTTTATTTGCTTTGCAAATAATTTATGGCGTAACTAAAAGGGACAGACTATACAATAATAATATAAGAGAAGCTCTGGGTGTGGGACCTACAATTCTTACAATTAAAAAGAACCAATTGAGATGGTTTGGACACATCTGCAGTATGCCAGAAAGGAGGGTGTAAAAGTAATATTTGATTGGGTTCGGGAAGGCAAGATAGAAAGAGGAAGACCAAGAACTAGGTGGAAAGATAACATCAGTAATTTGTTAGCAGCATGTGACACAAATTTCATTGAAGCTGTAAGAATCTATCGTAATCGTATGGAGTGGATGAGAATAGTCAAGAATCTCTCAACCGACAGACTAACATATTCTAACAGGCGTTTGTGTGAGCAGGTGAACATTCGGTTTGATAAAATTAGGTTTCCTGTAGTAGCAATGGTTGATTACTTAGAGTCAACAAGTATTAGTTTTTGGGATTACTTAAGCATCAACATAGACAATTCTGTATCGGTTAACTCAGTAGATAAAAAGAGTGCCGATGCACCAAACCTATTAATTTCCTTGTTCAGGGATTTTTATTGTCAGATTTTTTGCTCACTAAGGTTCAGTCTGGAAGTTGATTATAAGAGCTAAAAGTCATATAGAGTACGTGAACTTTCTTGAAAGCACATAAATGGAAAAGGTATGTAGCACAATTACTGTAGGGAACAGTATACAAATATCTTCAGTAATTCGATAACAAAGTCCGCTTCACGATAACGATTGGGAAAGCTCAAGGCAGTTTGTATGCTTGGAAAATACTTGGTTTGCTTTAATGAATTCACGAGAGCCTCGTTATAGGAAACCATTATAAGATGCATTTAGTTTGAATTTGGATGCACAAAATAAAATGTTGAACAAAATGATTCAAGTATCTAATGAAAAGAAAATAATTAATAACATCGTGTAATTCTATAATGAAATTGCTGAGAAGAGTCAAAGATAAATTTGATGGGTCATATATTCTTATTATTAGGCTAATAAGACACACGGGCGTATGCCATCAACACCCATCAACAGTCGCATTTAAGCACCAAATAAGAACCCATATTTGAGGCAAGGACAGCACTCAGTTCGAATCAAACTGCAAGGTTGAAAGCTGCAATGGTGATATGATGACAGCAGCCTCATTTTCCTGTATTGTTGTCGAACAAAAAGCAGTCCTTGTGAATGAAGAAACTTCTAACCAAATAAAGCTCAGACTACCAACTGTGTTGGTTTTTTTACCAGTGGAATTAGGTAATTAATTGTAACATGATGACAATGTAGAATTCGAAATTGAAAACTAAGCATTTGAAAATTGTTACGGTCTCAAAATCGTTACAGGTTCTTTTAGTTAGTGAAATAATTGTATACAACAACAACCAAAATTGAAACATGGGAAATTAATATAAAAAGAAACTCATAAAAAAACACAACACTTTTATTCACAAACTTACAAACAAAACTAATATTACTTTTTCGGTTACTTTAACTGACAAATCAAATATATCAAAACAACAACAGAAAAGGGGAACAGTCAGCAAGGTAGAAATACTTAAGAATAGTTTTCTGCAGCTGCTGAGACGATGCTGGTATGGAAACTTCGGGCTTGAGAACATAGCAGAAGGGAGGCTGAAATTCATATGATAGTGGCACGATGACCGGATTCGAAGATGTCAGAAAAGGGTGGCATCAAGAAGGGACATTCAAAGGTCTTCTTCCAATAATTCGAAGATACTGTTGAAGTAAAGCAGGCTGCTGGTAGTGTTGGCTACTTCTCGTCACAAGCTGGCTGCTTCAATTTGTCTCTTCTCGGCCATAACAGAATTTTTTTGGAGATAGGCTTTTGTTTGTCTGAAGGGAATGTTAGAATCTAGCTCTCTTAGACTTCCGGTCTTCTAAGTTTCTTATCTCGTTAGGACTTGGACCTTATTTGCTTTCGACATAGTTCCTCTCTTGTCTAATGTCCTGTCCTATATCTCTTGGACAATCTCTTCTTGAAGTTTATATACCCATGTATGGGCGGAGTAAATTACAGTGGGCAGTGGTCATCTCCATAGAAGGCATTCTTTTTAACAATTCTGCATCTCTATTGGCTTCCCCAAAAATGCCCATTTCGATCCCGCCATGGAAACTTCTAGAAGAAATTTCTGATGCAATCTGGATCACGTGTTGAGTCATAACAAAAAGGCAGTACGTGTCCTTCCCTGATAAAATATATCCTAAACAAGGATTTCCCTCATGCTCGGTTTCCCAAAATATGCTGACTCCACTAATTAAGACGATAACATCTTGGTCAAAACAGGACAAGTTCCCTTATCATGGCAGGCACTCTCGGTGAGGCTTGGTTTACTTCCAAAAGGTTGCCAACAATGAAATGATGACAGGATTGCCCAAACAGGGCCATAGTCGAATCTCGTCTCGCCTCGCTGCTCACACTGGGAATAGATATTTTTGTCTTTTATAATATCCTTTTAAAAGTATTATGCCTACCCATGACACTCTCCCCTAAAAAAAAGAAAATCTACTGATTTTACTTTTTTTTTTTAAAGTCTGCAACGATAAAACTCATTCATCCCTGAACTGAGGATCATCTGCATGAAACTCCAACTTAACATCAGGAAAACATTCTTCTTTAACATTCCATTCACTCAACACAAAGTTTCAGGGAAAAAAAATCTTAATTTGCTGAAATAAAAAAAAAATTCTTATTTTGAAAAATCTCTGGAAAGGCTATCAGCAATAACATTATTCTTTCCTTTTTATGTGAATTATCTTAAGATTATAATCTTGTAGCTCTAAACCCCAACGCATGAGACGTTTATTCTTATTCTTAAATCTTTCCAAACAAACAAATGAATTTTGATCTCTATACACAGGTAAAACAGGACTACTACATACATAAATCTCAAAGTGCTGCAAGGCTGAAAGTAAACTGAACAATTCTCTCTCAATAGTTGTATAATTTTGTTGAGCTTTTAGTTTCTTTGAATAATATGCGACTGGGTGCTTTGTTCCATTCAATTCTTGCAACAAGACTCCTCCTATACCAATGTCACTAGCATCCATCGCTAAATTGAATTCCTTGCTAAAATCAGGTAACAATAATACTGGCTCATGAAGCATAACGGCCTTTAATTTATTGAAAGCTTTTACACATTCCTCATCAAATACAAAACTTCGCCCCTTCGTAAAAAGATTAGTTATGGGAGCGCTTATTTCTGAAAAATTGTGTACAAATCTAAGGAAATATGAATCCATCCCGAGAAATCTCATGGCCTGCTTTTTGGGTGCTGGGATTGGGAAATTGTTGATAGCTTCTGTGTTCCCACTCTTAGGGCAAATCTTACCGAGACCCACTTTATGCCATAAATAACGGATTTTGAGCAAAGCGAAAAATCTATTTTTGAGTGAGATATCCATGTCGTCCTGATGGAAGGTTCCTTTTGGTAGCTTTCTAAGGGATATTCTGCCACAGTGATACTACCAGAGAATTAACCATAGGTCTCCAGAATTCTAACTCCTAGCGCGAGTATCCTTAATATATTTTTTAAGGATATCGCATAATATCAGGGGACGTATTTTTTTATACGACACATAGCAATCTTCACCCCGAATATATTTAACTATTTGAGGGGGAAGAGTGGAGAACTAAGGGGAGCCGTTATCAGGGTAACTGGTGGACCCCTCCCTGTACTACTATGTCCCATCATTCCTTTAAGCATTTAAGCAGGAATAGCTGCAGATAGAGTAGTTTCGGGTGGATTTTTTTTTTTTGGGGGGGGGGGAGGAGGTGAGACCATCAGGACGACATGGCTAACTCACCCAAAAATAAATTTGTTGCTTTGCTCAAAATCCGTTTTTGGGGCTCGGCCATGTCGTCTTGATGGAAGCTTACCAGAGAATTAACTTAAAAGTACTATATCTGTGGGTTTGTACAAGTGCCTTTACTTTGAATGAGTTCCTTATATGGTCTCCTAGACCTTTATATATATGACATTACCGTTATTTGTCATATCCACTAAGTTTGGAACTAACTTAGGGCTTCCTGCCCCCTGCAGGGAAATTGTCGACTTCGACTATAAGGATTCTAAGTTTGCATTTCCATAGGAACACGAGGGAAACTTCTTCGAGATCTTACTAACAGGGTATCTATTGTAAGGAAAATAGAAAGGCTCTGGAAATCTTTTATTGTAATTCTGAGGATAAAGAAGATGCAGATACATTCTTTTGTTTTTATTTTCATAACCAAAAACATAATATATTAATGTATCGTGAGAAGGAATCTTGCCTACGTATATGAACATCCTGGTATATATATATATATATATATATATATATATATATATATATATATATATATATATATATATATATATATATATATATATATATATATATATATATATGTATATATATATATATATATATATATATATATATATATATATATATATATATATTATGTGACGAACCACTGTGCAAACAATTACCCCTTTACAATCGGCGGTAGTTCTCTTCACACAATAAAATAGAAGTCATATGGGTAGACTTCCAAATTAACTAGTTTCTTATTACGAGTGTATAAGATTGTCGATTATGATCAAATGTATCTTCTTAAAGCTGGTTGCAGACAATCGAAGCACCAATAGCAGGATAATTGGAGGACAGGAACAATAAACTATGTTATAAACAAATCTTTAATCTTACGTTAAATAAAATAATGAAAAAGCACTTTAAAGCAACAATAATAAGCAATGCAAAGTGAATGGGTGAGCAAGGTAGATGAATCTCGTGGTGAGAATAATGTATTCTAACAAAATCAATAAATTTGGGGTTACCTTATAACATGTAAGGTAAGAAAACAGGGATGATTTAAAGCAGGAAGGTGAGTGTAAACAAAAGAGAATGAGAAGAATAGAATGAAGATGGCGCTGAAATAAGGTGATGTATTTACAAAGAAAATGGAAAAATAAACAGACAAATCAGATATGTTAGCATATGTACAACATATGGGGATATCACAGTCTCCCCTTGTTTTTGTTTTTTTCCATTTCCCGAGGATCAACCGAGGTTATCCTTGATAAGGAGTCTGCCACAATGTTTTCTCGTCCTGATATGGCGATTACTTGGATATTATATGCAGAGAGTATGTATGACCATCTTAAAAGTTTAGGGTTGAGAGTAGTGGGCCTATAGAGATGCGACAGAGGAGAGTGATCACTGTAGACGTAGATCGTGTCTTGTCCATCAACATAAATCTCGTATCTCTGGATGGTAGCTACGATGGCGAATAGTTCTTTCTCCACAGTGGGCCAATTTAGTTGGGAACCCATAAATCGTCCACTGGAATAAGAGACTGGTAGTAGATCAGCTAGTGTGGGCAGGTTTTCTGTTATGGCTGTTATTGGAGCAGGATGCTGTAATAAAATACCCCCATATCCAAGATCACTAGCGTCTGTTTGGAAATAGAATGGTTTGGTGAGGTTAGGTGCCAATAATATAGGAGGAGATGACAAGTAAGTTTTTAGCTGGTTAAATATTTGATCATGTTGTTGGCTCCAAGAAAAATTTACTTTTGAAGAAGTTAAAGCAAATAGTGGTCCTGTGAATGGTGAGGAATTTGGACTGAACTTAGAGTAATATCCTACCATACCTAAAAATCTTTTTTAATTCCTGTTTGGTAGTTGGAACAGGATAAGAAGTTATGGCGCTAATATTTGCATCATGGGGTAATACTTTACCACTGCCAACTCGATGATCAAGGTAAGATACCTGACCTTTGCATAAATTACTTTTCGCTAAGTTGATCGTTAATCCATGCTGTTTCAACCTTGAGAAAACTTCTTTTATCTTTTGAATATGGTTCACCCATGTGTCAGAGGCAATAATGATGTCATCTAAATATACAAATACTTTTTCCACGTCCTGTAAAATTAAAGACATTACTCTTTGGAAGGTGGCAGGTGAGTTGGCTAATCCGAATGGCATTACGTTATAACTAAATAATCCAAATGGAGTGATAAATGAAGAAATTTCCTTTGCCATTTCTGTTAATTTAATTTGGTAATAACCCTTCAACAAATCTATTTGGGTTAAGTAGGTCGAATTACTTACTTCGTCAATGATATCTTGTATTCTTGGTAGAGGATACGAATCTTTAATTGTTAAATTATTAATCTTCCTGTAATCGGTAAAAAGGCGAAATTTACCATTTTTTTTTTCTACTAGGAGACATGGGGAAGCCCACGGTGACGCACTGGGTTTTGCCAATCCTTCTCTTATCAAGTAGTTCACTTCTTCTTTCATGATACCCAATTTCTTCTGTGATGTTCGATAGAAAGCTTTTTTAATGGGTGCAGCACCTGGTTGTAGTTTGATGTCATGCTCTAGCATGGTGCATCTGCCTGGTTCATCTGAAGTTATACTAGGAAATTCATGGAATAGAGCTACTAAAGATTTACATTTTGCTACAGATAAGGGTTGTAGATAGTCTGATAAGTTTTCCAAGATCTTTGAGTTTTGAGAATCCTGCCAAGATGCTTTAATTGGATCATCTGTAAATTGATCCATAGGACAATCTATGTATGGTATGGCACTAGTAATCATTACCGTTTTACTTTCAGCTGTTGAGGGAGACAAATAGGCCTTTAAGAGGTTTATGTGGATTAATTGAGTAGACTTACGCTTATCTGGAGTGGCGATTATATAGTTGGTTGGCGAGATACGTTGAGTGATGGTATAAGGTCCCTGGTATTTCTCTCGTAGGGGAGAGCCTGCAATCAGATGGTATAGCAGCACTGCATCTCCTACTTTGAAACTTCTGGTTTTAGCCTTTTTATCATAGTTAATCTTCATCTTCTCTTGAGCTGTTATCAAGTTAGTTTTGGCAATGGAGTGAAGATCTGAAAGTTTCTTGTTGAGTTCTGAAATATATTGGGAAAGAGGTACCTCATTATCTCCCAACTTCAGTTGACTGAACTGAGGATAGTTCGTGGCCTTCGACCGAAGAGTAATCAAAAGGTGACATACCAGTAGACTGATTTCGAACTCCTCGTATGATGTACATGATCAGTACCAAATCGCAATCCCACTCGTTACCTGAACTATGGATGTATTTCCGGAGAAGTTTTTTAATAGTCTGGTGAGTGCGTTCTAATGCTCCATTGGTCTGTGGATGGTAAGCCGAGGAAGATACTTGGGTTATATGGTAATCTTTCATAGCAGTTTTAAATGCATGACTCATGAAATTTGTTCCTTGATTACATTGTAGTTCAGTTGGAAATCCTACAACAGTAAATATGGACACTAGTGACTTTATGATGTTCTTGGCTGATATGTTTCTTAAAGGTATTGCAAATGGATAACGGGTAGTTGGGCATAAGGCCGTAAGCAAGTATTCGTGTCCCCTTTTTGTCTTAGGCAAAGGGCCTACACAATCTACTATGATCTTACTGAAAGGTTCTTTAGGCACAAGTATAGGTTTTAATGGTGCAACTGGTACTTTCACATTAGGACTACTTACTTTTTGACATGTTGTACATGTTTTTACGTACTCTTTAATGACATTCTTCATGTTTGGCCAATAAAAGTCTTGACTGATGCATTCATACGTTTTAGTGATACCAAGATGAGAGTCAGCAGAGTGAGACAATTCTAGGATCAGAGGTCTTATATCCTTAGGAACAACTACCTGGAATTGATCCTTCCAGGTTTCTAGATGACTGTTTTTGCTGGACCTGAATTTTCTCATTAGTACAATATTATTAATATAAAAATAAGAACACTTGTTGGTATTCTTTGGTTTCACTTGGTTGAAACACTGCTGTAAAGTGACATCTTTCCTTTGTTGATAGCTAAAGGAATCAGGCTGGATCTTATATGTACTCATTAGCTCGTTGAAATCCATAGGTTCAGAGACTGGCAACGGGTTTGATGATGATTCAGTAGGGGTGTCCTTTTTACTGCTTCGTGTCACTGCTAAGCATTCCTTCTGTACAACATCACCTGGAGATACTGCTATTAAGTTTGTTAAGACAACAGAGTTAGCTATGTCATTACCCAGGATTACATCTACATTCTTGCATGGTAACAGTTCTGGATTTACAGCTACTTCAGCAGTTCCAGAGAAATAAGGACAATGAAGGTTTACATTAATGAGAGGCAAGATAGACTTACTGGTTAGGTCATTAACTGCAACATACCTGTGAGTTTCACCTTTAGATTGTATTACTTTAGGAGAGACGATCGTTTGAGAGGATCCAGTGTCTCTGAGTATGGTTACAGGTTTACCATTTATTTTGCCTGAGCAAGTGAAGGGTGCAAACGCTTGGGACTCGTGTGATGCACAATGGAAGGTCTTTTTCTTCTCCACCTTAGGTTCTGGTTCCTGTTTTGGCAGATTCATTTGCTTAGGAGAGAATTGAGGGGGATTAGGTTTTCTCTTTAAGTATGAAGCTGCACAATGTGGATCAGGACATTCTGAAATATGATGTCCTTCTTGTTTGCAGTATGTACAAGTTTCCTTAGGTCTAGTTTCTCTATATGGGGTTTTACCTACTTTATGAATAAGAGCATAGTCATCTGCCTTTAAAGCGGCTTTCTTAGGGTTAGATTCATTCTGCTCTCTTAGATACACATTAATGCCACCTGGTATTTTCCTTAAGAACTCCTCCATTACTATTAAATCTTTCAACTGCTCAAAAGTTTTGACATCTACTTTGTCTACCCACTTCTGAAACTGTTTAATCTTTCCATTCATAAATTCTAAAAAGGTCTGCTGAACTTGCTTCTGACTATTACGAAATATTTGCCTATATCCTTCCGCAGTAATAGAATAAGCATCAAGGATTGCCTGTTTAATTATGAAATAATAATGTTCTTCTAACATAGTGGCACATACAGATAATGCTTTACCTTTAAATGAGTTCCGGATGATCAAATACCATTTGTCCTGAGGCCAATTGAGATTCTTGGCTGTGTCTTCGAACACAGAAAAGTAGTTATCAGGTTCCCGTTCTTCAAATGTGGGCAGCAATTTCTGCACCTTGCCCACATCAAAGGGTTCGGGAATTAGCTTACCTTCTTCCTTTTCTTTCAGTCTTATAAATGCCACATCCTGTTCTGTTAATGTGGCCGCTTCTCTCTCAATCTGCAGCCTAACACGGAGAGCTTTGTTTTTCTGTTCACTTTCTTTTTCTTGTTGCTCCAAAGCAGTTGCAGCAGCTTCCACAGCAGTTTCCACCTTGATACGTTCTAGGGAAGCAGCGGCAGCAGCCGTGCGCTCAGCAGCAGCAGCAGCCGTGCGCTCAGCAGCAGCGGCTTTCCTCTCTTCTAACTCAGCGGCGGCCGTTGCGGCTCGTATCTTCATCTTTTCCAACTCCAGCTGCAGACGTAGTTTATCTAAGTCACCATTTGGATTGGTAACGGTTAGAGCTCGAACGTCAGCCAATTCTTCTTCAGGAACAATATATTCATCTACAAGGAAGTTCAAAATATGACAAAGAATTACACATTTTACGGCAGTTGCGGGAACCTGTACATCATAATGGCGAGCTAGATTCTTTAGGTCAGTTTTTGTGGCAACTGTGAGAGATTCCACATGATCCCGTGGTGATACAATAAATTGTTGTAAGTTGAAAGGCATTTTGAATGTCGTCCGTGGCGCAAGATAAGTACAAACTAAAATAAATATCCAAACTTTATAAGAATAAGTATAAGATCATACGATCGCAAAATAACAATCTTTCGATCACAGAAATACAAAATAGCGATCACAAAATTACAAGATCGAGAGATCACAAAATTACAAAATTATATGATTAAATCACATTACACAAAAATAGCTTAAATACAAAATTGAGTCTCGCGAAACTTACGATAATACTATAAAACTTTTATTCACCGTTAACAACTGAACAATTTTTTTTTTTTACTCCCGAGATCTTGAACACGCGGCTAACTACTTCATAATTACTCAAACGACATGCTTAACATCACAAACTTTTACAACAATTTTACCGAATCAGTAAACAAGGCTTCAAAACGCAAAGGTATTTTTTACTTTAAACATACCTAATTAGCACGTTCTAGTTTACATTTCCTTTTAATTTATACCAGCTTAATACGATAACTTTACAATGTTACCTTTTAATTTATATAAATACTATATTATTCTCGTTATGATAAAATATCTGGTTAATAGTCAACACCTAGTTTAAAGTAATTGATTATCAGAATAATGCGCAAACTGGACAAAATACGTAGTATGCGCTTTATAGATATAACAGGAGTAATTTAACACAAATATTAAATATTCATTTACCGACACGTAAATGTTATTTGTACACCAAAATAGTACTTTTAACACCAAACAATATATAAGTCAATTTCCTGACTAGAGATAACGATTAGAATTACGAAAATCTCCGAAATTGGAAATTGGCTAATTTCACTTACGAAATTTATATAACAAAATAAATCACTTTATAATGAAATAGAGATGGAGGAAATTGCACTTATAATGAAACTTAATTTAATAAATCACATATAATGAAATTTGACTTATTTCCTAAATATCACTTTTGAATGGCGATTTTAAGAAGTGGCAAAATCTTACGGCTTCAGATTTTTTTTTTTTAATGAGAAATCTCTGGGATACGAGATTTGAGCAGGCAAAACTTTAAAAGCTACCTACTGGGGGCATCTTCAATTAATAAGGGTGGTTTAGAAGCTGGACAATCAGCATACCTAAGTCTTAACTATATTAAGCGTGACTTTTTCCTCTTACAACCAAATGACTACCCAGACATATATTATACATAAATGTCTAATGAGAGGGAGACGAGACATCTACCTTACCTTGGAATTATTACTGTAGTCCTTTATCCTTGGTACGACACAACACAACACTCGATACTGTTCATAATCACTGGAACTGTTCTTTCACGATTCAATCACTCTATATAGATTTGATGAATCATATCGCACATCAGATCCCGGACAGGCCCCCAACTATTATGTGACGAACCACTGTGCAAACAATTACCCCTTTACAATGGGCGGTAGTTCTCTTCACACAATAAAATAGAAGTCATATGGGTAGACTTCCAAATTAACTTGTTTCTTATTACGAGTGTATAAGATTGTCGATTATGATCAAATGTATCTTCTTAAAGCTGGCTGCAGACAATCGAAGCACCAATAGTAGGATAATTGGAGGACAGGAACAATAAACTATGTTATAAACAAAACTTTAATCTTACGTTAAATAAAATAATGAAAAAGCACTTCAAAACAACAACAATAAGCAATGCAAAGTGAATGAGTGAGCAAGGTAGATGAATCTCGTGGTGAGAATAATGTATTCTAACAAAATCAATAAATTTGGGGTTACCTTATAACATGTAAGGTAAGAAAATAGGGATGATTTACAGCAAGAAGGTGATTGTAAACAAAAGATAATGAGAAGAATGGAATGAAGATGGCGCTGAAATAAGGTGATGTATTTACAAAGAAAATGGAAAAATAAACATTAGACAAATCAGATATGTTAGCATATGTACAACATATGGGGATTTCACAATATATATATATATATATATATATATATATATATATATATATATATATATATATATATATATATATATATATATATATATATATATATATATATATATATATATATATATATATATATATATATATATATATATATATATATATATATATATATATATATATATATATATATATATATATATACATATATATATATATATATATATATATATATATATATATATATATATATATATATATATATATATATATATATATATATATATATATATATATATATATATATATATATATCTGTAAGGGAAGAATATACAAATATTAATTCATTTGTTAAATGCCACTCAACAATGTGAATTAATTTTTTTGGGTTCACTTCGACTTTGGATATGCTTCAACACTGTGTACAAATGTTCACACGGCATTGGTCTTATTGGTTAGATTCTGCACCTATACAGAACAGTCCATAAATCACCAAAGTGATTTTTAATAAAAGGTATTACACTCAAAGGTGCTAACACCTATCCACCCGATACACTGTTGAGTCCCAAAACAGTCCACTGTTCATTGCAGCACTAGACGACAGATTTTATGATACTACCTGCCGCCACCACAAAGTGTTTTGTCTCGTGCGCTAGCTTCGCATAATGTTTATAAAAGACTTTGGATGATTTCCAATTTGTATATGAGCGGAGCCTATACAAGTCCTTGTGTTGAAAGAAGTTCAACTAAGAAGAAACTTTTCTTGGATCATTACCTGCGGGTGTACTGTCAGGATCCGCTCTGTGAATAAAGTAGGTGAGTTTCGCCCTCAGTTGTTTTAGGGTTAGGTTTGATCCTGAGATTTTGCCTCGGAAGAGCTGTCCCTCCTTGAAGTCTGAAGTTCTTCGAAGGTACACCTTAAGACACTCTACTGGACATAAAGAGACATCTTCCCTCAGAGGGCAGATTCTCCAAGGACTCCACCTTTTGGTGGGCAGTTCGTTTTTGGCGAGAAAGATAGGATCAGGGAAAAGGTTCAGTTCTCCCGCTTCTGTAAACTGAATATGGCCTTCATTTCTGGATAAGACCTCAATTTCACTAACTCTATCCCCCGAGGCTATAGCAAACAGAAATATCACTCTCTATGTTAGATCCTTTATGGTGCGATCCTCGTTGTTCATGTTCGAAGCATAGTGGAAGAATCTGTCCAATGACCATAATATGGGCTTGGGAGGGGTTTTTGGTTTGAGTCTAGCGCATGCTTTCGGTATCTTATTGAAGATTTCACCTGAAAGGTCCACCTGAAAGGCGTAAAGAAGAGGTCTAGTCAAAGCTGACTTACATGCAGTTATTGTGGTGGAAGCCAGGCCTTGTTCGTGTAGGTGGTTGAAGAAGAAGATCCAAAAATCTACTGATATTTCTGTCGATTTCCTTGTTTTCACGAAGGAAATCCATTTCTTCCAAGATGATTCATATTGTCTCCTAGTTGAATTTGACTTATATTCTTCTATAAAGTCGATCTTGTCTTTTGAGATCCCAAACCTTTTCTTGGCTGCTAAGGCGAGAAAATGATGAGATGTAGGTTGTTGGTTCTCAAGGATGAAGCGTAGGCAGTCGACTTCTGAACCAGTTGGGATAGAACTAGGTTCGGTAGAGGAAAAAGCTTCAGTTTAAATTTTAGAACTAGAAGGAACCAATTGCTTCTGGGCCATTTGGGGGCCAATACTGCTGCTTTTCCTCTGAAGAATCTTAGCTTGTTGAGGACCTTCGGCAGGAGATTGTTCGGTGGGAACAGATAGATTTGATTCCATCTGTTCCTATCGCTTCTACTTGAGGGTCCTCGTAAGGGGCTACATATCGAGGTAGTTTCTTGTTGTAGCTCGTTGCGAAAAGGTTGATCTGCAGTTCCTGGACTTTTTCCAAGATGAAGGAGAATGAGTCTGCTTCTAGGGACCATTCTGTCTGTATCGGCTTTTGCCTAGATAGAACATCCTCCGTCACATTGCGGAACACTTGCAGGTGAACTGCTGATAAGTGCCATCTCTTCTTCCTTGCCAGGCGGACTCAGTGTCTTTCGCTCTCTGCAGAAGTAAACTGCTTCTAAGTGTGGTTCTGCTTGGAAACACGAAGCGTGGTTCTGCTTCATGTAGAGGAGCTCTAAAAGTCTTACTTTCCACAATACTTAAAGGCAGGTGGTCACATGCAATGGAGTCTACGAGTTTCTTTACCATAGACTGTTGTTTGATGTGATTAGTGTTAAATTAGTTTTCTTGTGGAGGCTTAGTTTTGAAGAACGAGGTTACTTTTGTGCTGTGAATGTGATGCACAGCTCTCACGCTTCTTCTTTTTCTGTTCACTCTCAGTGTCTCCTTTTCAGCATACTGAAATTTGTGAACTCTTCTGAGGTGGATAACTAGGTTAGATGTTGCCTTACATGATGCTGAATACGTCTTTTTGCACTGCAAACAGTAAGATATGAGATTCTTGTCAGTAGACTTGACATTGGCAGAATAAAACATTGCTAGTGTAGCTGATAGTTGAGGCAATTGTATGTCCTCCAGGGCCTCCTCATCCCAAATTGAAGGGCCATCTGCTGTATCAATGTCTTTGTTATCCATCTGCAAAGAGAAAAAAATGGGAAGTGAAAATCAATTTAATTTCACTTAGTTGTTGTTGTTATTTTTGTTGTTGTTGTTGTTGTTCTTCTTCTTCTTCTTCTTCTTCTTCTTTCATTATTATTATTATTATTATTACTATTATTATTATTATTATTATTATTATTATTACTAGCAGGTCCACGTCCTATGAACGGTTGTTATTGCAAAAAAATTAGATTTGGAAAGAAAATGCATGCACACACAAACACCTTAGTGACCTTACCTCTATTATGGCACAATTGAGGTATTGTATGTCATCCTCCCCCTTCGCTACAGCTATCGCTTGTCACTTGTGTCAGTGCTGCCGATAAACTAAGTACATAACTCACACCACCAGCGACAGCGAGTGTGACAGGGACGGTAGTGCTATCTCTGTCCAACTACCATCATGGTAGTGGGTGGGGCAGGGATGGCTGTACAAGAACGCGATGTGTACTCGTACGCGATGAGTAAACGACGTGTAAATGACCCGTCATAGTTTCGTAAAACCATGGTTGTTGACCTCTCTCTCTCTCTCTCTCTCTCTCTCTCTCTCTCTCTCTCTCTCTCTCTCTCTCTCTCTCTCTCTGTGTCTTCAAATGATTTTGACTGGAAATATCAATTATAAATACAAATACAAAATACTTTTTTTTGTGGGTGCCATGATACAAATACTTATATAAAATACTCTTTTTTTGTGGGTGCCATGATACAAATACTTATACAAAATACTTTTTCTCTGGATGCTAAAATACAAATACAAATACAAATGAATCAAAATTGTATTTAAATATAATTCAAATACAAATACAATTGTATTTGATCCACCCCTGGCCAGCTGTACTGCCTGTTGCAAGGTTTGTGAATGACAGTCCAAGAGAGGACTGAAGAATTCTCAACAGTATAATGGGTTTCCCACCGGCAGCCGTCAGGGCCAGCTCAGCCCTTCCCCCCGGAGCATTCGCTTCCGTTAGGGAAAGACATAAGGGGGAGCTGGTCGAGGTGGTAACCTAACCGCCGCTTGTAGGAACCCGGTCGGTAACTCAGTCACCCCGGCAAGCAGGGATGATTGTAAAATACCGGCCAAAGGAAAATTGTGATGACTATGCCGACACTAAGGGACAGAAGGGGGAGGGAAAAGGGTCTTATATTTTACAAGGAAGAAAGGCAACAGCAATTATGCCCTCAACTTTCGGCTGTAAATCAACGAAGAATGGCTTCCTGTGTCAATGCCGTCGTGAGCGGCAGGTGAATAAGAATTCCCCTATCGGCGACATTGTCGGTTATAAGATATGTCTTATAGTGTACAAGGGAGAAAGGCGGCAGCAAGTATGCCGCTTACTTTCGGTTGTAAACTAAGGAAGCTCCGACAACGTCATGGGCGGCAGAGGAATCACGGTCCGCAGTCGGTGACATTGTCGGCTGCAAGACAATACACACTGAGTTACTGTTTGAAGCGAGTTACTGTCATGCTTCAAAGCCGGCATACTGGGCGGCAAAGAAGATCAACTGTAAAAAACTATCCAAGTCAAGCCGGAGTTAACTACTCGCTGGTGATGACGAAAGATAGGCTTGCCGCTTGGGATGGCGGCGCTGAGTGGGGAAGAAGGATTCATCCTCTCTTCTCTAAAAGAGAAGCGTATCGAAATATATCAATAATTCCAGAGGATATATATATCCCCAACCAAATTAATAGAAACGATACAAGAGGTTAAACAATGGGATTAACATTACTAACATATACAAAACGGGTTAGGCTAGCCTAACTCGAGTGAGGACCACGGCTACAAGTGATATCACTGAGGTCCTATCGTATACGAAACAAACGTTATATTTTAGAAGAGGAAATATTATATATGCATATGTAATTTTCACTGGTATAATTTTGCCTAACTAACTAGAAAAGTTCTTTATAGCTAAATACCAGGAACGTCGCACTACTAACTAAATAATTTAATTTTTGGGCTCAGCTATGTCGTCCTGATGGAAGGTTCCTTTAGGCAGCTTTCTGAGGGATATTTGGCTACAGAATACTCTAAGAGAATTGACCACAGGTCTCCAGAATTCTAACTCCTGGCACGAGTATCCTTGAAATAACTCTTAAGGATATCGCATAATATCAGGGGACGTATTTCTTGATACGACACATGGCAATCTTTACACCGAATAGAGTTTTCGCTCTGAGGGGGAGGAGTGGTGAAATTGAATAGGAGCCGTCATCTAGGTTACCCGGTGGAACCCCTTCCCGTACAACTACGGCGAACTATTCCTATTGTAGTAGCGAATTAAGCACGGTGTATCTCCCTATTACTCTCGTTTTTTTTTACTATTTCAAGGATTATTACCATGCAATCTCCAGCATCTTCATCATCTGGAAAGTTGAGTATTTAATCTTTCCTCTGTATAATTTTTGGCTCCCTTCTCACAGTTAAATAAGCATAATTTATATGTTTAGTGGGTCAGAGCCATCATCGGAGGCGGCCATTTTTTATCCCTGTCGTACGCCATAAATGCTTTATTTAGTTAGTAGTATGACGTTCCCGGTATTTAGCTTTAATGAATTATAGCTATTTAGGCAAATTATACGAGTGAAGATAAGATTACACATGTAATATTTCCTCTTCTGTTAAACGTTTCGATTGTATGCGATTGTGTATTGGTGATGTAGCGTAGCCGAGATCCCGACTCAAGTTAGGCTAGCCTAATGCATTTAAGTATACTTTAGTAATGTTATCCCTGTTTATCCTCGTGTATCGTTTTATTAATTCAGTCGCAGATAGCATATCTCCTAGAATTACTCACATAATTCGATACTTGTCTCTTTTTAGAGATTTAAGGATAAACCCTTCCTTCCCTCTGAGTGCCGCCATTAGGTGGTAACCCTATCTTTGGTCTTGCCATAGGGTAGTGTACTCTAGCTTGACTGGGATAGGGTTTCTGTCTATCATCTTTGCTGGTGGGTATCCCTGCTTTGAAATACAACAGTAACTCAGAGTAATCAGTCTTGCTGTTGGCAACTCTACTGATTGGGGATTAGTCATTCCCCCGCCGGTTGCAGGCATAGGAAGCCCAAGACGGCGCCGGCATAGCAAACTATGTTTCCTTGTTTTGGTGCCGACAGTAGGAGGCACACGTGCCGCCTTCTTTCAGTAAAAAATATAAGACCCTTTCCCTTTCCCTTCTGTCCTTTAGTGATGGCCTAGCCATCACAACATCTGTGGCCGGTATTCTACAATCTCCCCGCTTGCTGAGCGTATTGCGATGCCGGCAGGGCTCATACAAAGGCGGCTTGATTGCCGCTTCGACCTTCCCCCTAACGGAAGCAAAGCTCTGGGAAAGGTTGTGCCGGCCATGACGGCTGCCGGTGGAAGACCATTTACAACTTTAAGTATTCTTCAGTCCTCTCTTGGACTGACATCTACAAACTCTGGAACCGGCAGAGCAGCCGGCAACAGATATTGTGGCTGGATGGAAGCTTGAATTATTATATTCTTTCCCCTTCCATTTGAATCCTCATTCTAGAAAAAAGGCAGTAGAGACAGTTGTCCCTACAACCCTAATTATTGTACTAAACCATAATAATACGGGAGCCTTTCTCTCCATGCTTTCTCTCTCTCTGTCGGCTAGTGCCGTCAGGTACTAGCCTAGCCGGTAGTATGCCGGCAGAGCTACAGTATAAGACTATACAGTAGCCAGTATTCCTGCAGTATACCAGATACAACAGTTAGAAAACTACAGTATATAATATACAGTAGTATGATTTCAAACATATTCTGTGTATCCTTTCACAGTCCATTATTGAGACCGCTAATAATGTTGAAGTGAAGTATTCCTCCAATATCCTGATGTATCCTAGATCATCAGATCATAAATATCTTTACCCTACAATATTAATATTTCCCTTGTGGGGGAGTTAGTGCTAGTATACACTGACTCCAGCTCTATGTTATAGAGCTTTTCCACCCTATATTTCCCTAATAAGGAAATTTAAAAATATTGATATTAAGGGAGGTCACAGCATTAGCCTGGACAGGAAACACAGATATGTGTCTTTCCTATTTCTTTTCCAGCTTACTATCCTAAGTTATATTTACAATATTAAGATCTATTATTAATGCATGAGATTGATTTATCAGTGTGATAAATTACCCCATACTCATTTAACTTTTTCTTTCCTTACAGGAGGAGCTCAAGGTGAAGTGTGCAGTCATGTACTGCAACCACAAGAGTAAGAACTTTTGCGGCCACAACATGTGCAGATCTCATGCCCCCTGCTCCATCACAGCTGAAACCCTGAGATAGTGGGACCCGAAGGGTTACAACGTCTGCTCGGCCTTGATGACCGTGGGTATCAGCCATCCCAAGACGACGGAGTCGAGGGATGCTGCGAGGGAAACGCTTTGGAAGTGGGTAATAGGGTTCCAGAGGAACTCTCCGGGACCTTACCTACCAAGTGACACCATTAGAAGCCTGTTGTTCCCTAAGGCAACATCTGATGCAGTCGTACCTCAGGCACGGCCTGAGCCTCCCTGCATACAACTAGCGATAGAAGCCGACATCAATAAGGCTCTAGAAGGCATGGAAATCCATCAGGAAAGGATTTCAGAGGTGTCCTCGGACACTGAAAAGGACCTCCTTCAAGAAGATCCTGAAGAAGAGGTGGCCCAGCCACCCGAGGACCCTCTACTGTCTGTGACGGCATTTCAGCTTGTACCGTCAACTTCTTCGGCTTCGGCCCCAACCCCTCAACCAGACCCGCTGCTCCCCACGGGCCAAGCGTTCATGGCGCAGATCCAACAAATGATGGATTTTTTCCGCAAGGAACAGCTAGAGATGACGAAGGAAGTCAGAGAAGCACACCGCCCAGTCGCTTCTCTCAGCTCCTACAAGCGGCCCAGAGTCTCTGACTTACCTCAATGCTCCGAACCCGACTCCTGGAGGTACGCGAAGTTCATGCCCATGATGAATGGAAAACTCTACGTCTCGGAGAAGATGGGACAATACCCCTTGATGATCTCCAATTCTGGCCAAACCTTGCGGCTTACCCGGAGTGCTTCATCAGGCTGAAGAACAAACCTACGTCTAAAGAAGAAACGAAACCTAAAAAGACCATGACAAAGCACTGGCTCTCTTGACGAGTAGCCTGAAGAAGGCCGGATAGTCGAACTTCAAGGTTTCTGCGTTGAGCAAGAAGCACCCTACATTCCTTGCTCCCTCATCCAGAGCTTTTCGCTTCACGTCAAAAGCTCTCTACTACGTGCTAAAGGAAGTTGATACGGGCAAACCATGCCCTACGCTAGAGGAGTGTAGACCATTGTCTCTAGCCCTGCCTACAGGCGAGAAGGACTAGAACGAGGTCCACCTAACCTTCTCGGTCGCAAAGCTAGACGCCGATATTACAGGACAGCACTTCAATGAGAACCTTCCGAAGCTGTCGGACTTTCTTCTGAGAAAAGAACAAGAGACAAAAGAGAGACTAGCCGCTTCTCTGTCTCTCCAGAACTACATGGAGATGTGTGTAGGCATTGGAAGCACCCCAGAAATGTACACAGGCTTAGCCAAGATGCCCATGGCTACACTGGTCAAGGACATGTATGCTTTTGTGAAGGCTAAGAGGGCCTGTAGAGAATTTGTGTTTGCCAATGCAACGGTCAGACACGAGCCCAGAAAGTTGATCCCTTCCTGTATCTGGGGTAAGGACCTCTTCCCAAAGGAAGCAGTCCAAGAGGTGGTTCCCAAAGCTGCCACGGAGAAGAGGAACCCTCTCAAAAAGTGGGGCATGTCTGCCAAAAGGAAATCTTCCCCTGATGCTGGTCCCCAACCCACGAGAAAGACGTAGAAGCCAAGACTGCCTCATTAACCTGCGCAACATCCTACAGTCACCATGACCGCGGTGCCCCAAATGGTTGCTCAGCCGCAAACACCTTTCCAGATGGTACCTCAACAGCTGGTAACCCAGTCACCAGCCTTTGAGAGGCACACCCCTACCTTTCGCCTAAAAGATGAGGGTCTAGACGAAGCTCCTCAGAAAAACCCCCCAAGAGGTAGAGGAGGACGTGGTCAGGGTAACAAACCCTCCGGATCATCCAGGTTGAAGGAAGACTCCTCCACTTTCGGGATCGTTGGACCTTTGATACCTGGGCCCACAGCCTAATCAAGAATGGACTAGGATGGGAATGGAACAGATCTCCACCTTCCTTTCCTCAATTCTTCCAACATTCCACCCCCTTATTGGAAGAATATACCTTAGAACTCTTGAACAAAAAGGTTATAAGGAAAGCAAAGTCCATCAAATACCAGGGAGGGCTGTTTTGTGTTCCCACGAAGGACTCGGACAAACTCAGAGTCACTCTAGACTTGTCTCCACTCAACAAGTTCATCGAGAACAACAAGTTCCGGATGTTAACCTCACAACACATAAGAACCCTGTTACCAAAAGGGGCGTAGAGTCTCGGTAAACCTAGCAGATGCTTACTGTCACCTTCTAGTCAGCCGCCCCTTCTCCTCCTACCTAGGATTCAAGCTACAGAAGACAAAGTATGTCTTCACAGCCATACCCTTTGGACTATAAATAGCCCCAAGGATTTTTACGAAACTTGCGGACACAGTCGTACAACAGCTACGCTTAGAGGGCATTCAGGTAGAAGCATACCTGGACGACTGGCTGATGTGGGCAACATCTAAGACTGCTTGTCTGCAGGCAGCCACGAAGGTGATCCAGTTCCTGGAACATTTGGGCTTCAAGATCAACTACAAGAAGTCTCGCCTCTCTCCAGCTCAAGAGGTTCAATGGTTGGGAATCCATTGGAACTTGCAGTCACACCGCCTTTCCATTCCACCGAAGAAGAGGAGAGAGATCGCGGGTTATGTCAAGAGACTACTGGAATCCAACAAGATTTCAAGACGCCAACAGGAAAGAGTACTGGGCTCTCTCTAGTTCATACCAGTAACAGACCCAGTGCTAAGAGCAGAACTAAAGGATGCATCAGGAGTCTGGAGAAGATACCCATCAAACGCTCAAAGAGATCAAAAGAGACCAACACCGACCTTACTGAGATCGCTTCTGAGGCTGTGGTCGAAGGTCAAGAGCCTAGCAAGGACTATTCCCTTACAACCACCTCAACCGTCAGTAGTCATCCACATGGATGGGGAAGTCATTCCCATCAAAGGAAAGTTCAAGGGACCTGGTCACTCCAGTTCAAGACCTTTCACATCAACATTCTGGAGGCCATGGCAGTTCTCCTGACGTTGAAGAAGCTATCCCCTCACAGATAAGCCCATATCAAGTTGGTCTTGGACAGCGTAGTTATAGTGAGATATATGAACCGACAAGGCTCGAGATCGCCCTTCATCAACCACGTGATGTTGGCCATCTTTCGCTTAGCAAGAAAGAAAAGATGGAACTTACCAGCAGTTCAGCTACAGCAGTTCAGCCGATGGAGTCAGAATGGTCCCTAGACGCAGACTCATTCTCCTTCATCTTGGAAAAAGTCCCAGAACTGCTGATCGACCTCTTCACAACGAGTGACAAGAAACTACCTCTATACGTAGCTCTATACGAGGATCCTCGGGCAGAAGCGATGGACGCCATGTCCCTCGATTGGAACAGATGGAATTATATCTATCTGTTCCCTCCAATAAATCTCCTGCTTAAAGTCCTCAACAAGCTGACATCCTTCAAAGGGACAGCAGCAGTGGTGGCCCCCAAATGGCCCAAGAGCAATTGGTTCCCTCTAGTGATATAACTGAGGCTGAGGCTGTTTCCTCTACCGAACACAGTTCTATCCCAACTGGTTCAGAAGTCGACTGTCTACGCTTCATCATTGAGAACTCAAAAACTACATCTCATAATTTTCTCGCCTTAGCAGTCAAGAAAAGGTTTGGGATCTCAAAAGACAACATCGAGTTTATAGAAGAATACAAGTCAAAGTCAACCAGAAGTCAATATGAATCGTCTTGGAAGAAGTGGGACTCCTTTGTTAAAGCAAACAAACCAACAGAAATCTCGATAGACTTCTGCCTGTCCTTCTTCATTCACCTTCACGAGCAAGGCTTGGCTTCCACCTTGATAACTAAGTGTAAGTCAGCTTTGACTAGACCTCTTATATACGCCTTCCAGGTGGACCTGTCGAACAAAATCTTCAACAAGATTCCGAAAGCATGCGCTACACTTATACCAGCCGCCCCTCCGAAACCCATATCATGGTCTTTGGACAAAGCCTTGCACTACGCTTCGAACTTGAACAATGAAGATTGCTCCCTAAAGGATCTAACACATAAAGTGATATTCTTGTTCGCTATAGCCTCAGGGGATGGAGTTAGTGAAATAGTGGCCCTATCTAGAGAGGGCCATATTCAGTTCACAGAAGAGGGAGAACTGAATCTTTTTCCCGATCCTACCTTTCTCGCCGAAAACGAGCTACCCAACAAAAGGTGGGGTCTTTGGAGAATCTGCCCTCTGAAGGAAGATCTATCTTCGAAGAACTTCAGATTTCAAGGGAGGACAGCTCTTCATAGGCGAAACCTCAGGATCAAACTTATCCTTAAAACAACTGAGGGCAAAGCTCACCTACTTTATTCGCAGAACGGATCTGGACAGTACACCCGCAGGTCACGATCCGAGAAAAATTGCTTCCTTGCTGAACTTTTTCCAGCATATGGACTTTGATAGGCTCCACTCATATACAGGTTGGAAATCCTCTAGAGTCTTTTATAAAAATTATGCGAAGAAAGAGCATGAAATAAAACACTCTGTGGTGGCGGCAGGTAGTGTTATAAAACCTGTTGTTTAGTGCTGCGATGAACAGTGAACTGTTTGGGACTTAACAGTGAAAAGGGTGAAAAGGTGTTACCACCTTTGAGTGTAATACCTCATATTGAGAATCACTATGGTGATCCTTGGACTGTTCTTTATGGGTGTAGAATTTAACCAATACCACCAGTGCCGTGTGTATATTTGTACACAGTGTTTTAACATATCTAATATCTAAGTGGAACCTAATAATCTCACATTTTTTGAGTGGCATACTAATATATATTTCTTCCCTTACAGGTGATAAATATATATGTACTTCTAATACATTCGTTGTTGTATTTATTTTTGCCTATACAAATAAATACGTAAAATGTATTTGCATCTTATTCGCCCTGCAAGTAGTCAAATAAAACTAGCCAGAGTCTTTCATTTTCCTAAAATTAAAATGATTGACTTTACTCCTCTGTGTGAAAATAATAGTAATAGCTAAATTCTACTTCGTTCTCACGGATACAACCTTAACGCTTCTATAGTCAGTTTTGACATATTCCCGGCAGGGGGCAGGAAGCCCTAAGTTAGTTCCAAACTTAGCGGATATGACAAATAACGGTATTGTCATATATTCTTGTGGTCTGGGTGACCATATAAGAATCTGAGTCAAGGTAAAGGCACTTATACAAACCCACAGATATAGTACTTTCAAGTAATTTTCTGGTAAACTTCCATCAGGACGACATGGCTAAGCCCAAAAAACGGATTTTGAGCAAAGCGAAAAACCTATTTTGTGGTAATATGGCCATGTTGTCCTGATGGACTCCCCCTCCTTTCTAAAAAGGAGTATACATTTGTAACAAATACCCACCCGAAACTACTCTATCTGCAGCTATCCATGCTTAATTGCAACAAGGAATAGTTCGCCGTAGTAGTACGGGAAGGGGATCCACCGGGTAACCTTGCTGATGGCACCCCTTCAATTTCACCACTCTTCCCCCTCAGAGCGAAAACTCTATTCGGGGTGAGGATTGCCATGAGATGTATCAAGAAATACGTCCCTTGATATTATGTGATATCCTTAACAGTTATTTTAAGGATACTCGTGCCAGGAGTTAAAAGTCTGGAGACCTGTGGTCAATTCTCTGGGAGTATCACTGTAGCCAAATATCCCTTAGAAAGCTGCCTAAAGTAACCTTCCATCAGGAGGACATATCCATATCACCCTAAAATAGATTTTTCGCTCTGCTAAAAATCGGTTTTATGACGAGCGACAGCGGTCTCAAAATGACCTCCTCCGGAGATGGCTGTGCTCCACATAACACATCTAAATTATGTTAATTTAACTACGAGAAGGGAGCTGTAAATTATATACAGGAAAGATTAAATACTCAACATTCCAGAGGCTGAAGATGCTGGAGACTGCATGATAATATTCCAGAAAACAGTAACAACAACAAGAGAAACGTGCGAGCGCACTTAGCTTAAATGCTACAGTTCAAAGGAATGATGGGCCATAGTAGTACAGGGAGGGAGTCTACCGGGTACCTTGATAACGGCTCCCCTTCGTTCACCACACTTCCCTCTCATAGAGTTAAATCTATTTTGGTTCAAGATTGCTATGTGTCGTATAAAAAAATACGTCCCCTGATATTATGCGATATCCTTAAAGATATATTAAAGATACACGCGCCAGGAGTTAGTGTTATGTATTATTGTAACAATGTACTATGTTATTTCAAGTGTTTCAGGTATTGCGCAACATTGCATCATGTTGCATGAATAAGACGTGTTATGCTTTGATCATAAGAGTAATGATTTGTTTTGGTATTAGGATTCAAACATTTGTTGGTTACCTCAGATAAGATGTGATTCTTTATGATTTATGCTGGAGTAGGATTTAAGTCTTTTCAGAGCGATGCTCTTTTGTTTAGCAATGTTTGGGTTTGTGAGATTTGTGTAAGACGCTCCATATACACTTGAGAGTCAGCTGTCACAAAGTGAAGTTCATAATGTAGTCTTTTATACATTAAAGACGTATTTTATAATACCAACGTATTATTATCCATCAAGCACATATCAACGAAGATGGGATCAGCTGAGAAATAATTACTAATAATTTATCATCTCTGTTCCAGGTAATTATTATGGTTAATAGAACTTCCTACCTAAGCCTCCATACATTATATTTTGGCGACGAAGATGGGATCAGCTGAGAAATAATTACTAATAATTTATCATCTCTGTTCCAGGTAATTATTATGGTTAATAGAACTTCCTACCTAAGCCTCCATACATTATATTTTGGCGACGTGTGAGGTCGACGGACAAGCAGGGAGAAGCAAGCAGGGAGAAGCATTGGAGCCTATGTACAAAGACGGCCAGCACAAGAGAAGGTTTTGTACATCGGAAATCAAGAGTAAAATCGCCCAATGAAGATTTTACCAGCAGCAGAATAGGAATTTCATCAAATACACAAAGGGGTGAAATTTAAAGTTGGGTAGGTAGGAAGTATACTTGTGACTGCAGAAAAGTAGCTTAACCTACCACAGTTATTAAGGTAAGCAAACAAAATGCCTTTTAACATCGAGCACCCAGAAGCTTTTAGCGTCACTGCTGAGCCTAATTCTGTTGCAACACGATGGCAACAGTGGTGTGAGGAATTTAAGATTTATTTAGAAGCATTAGGGAACATGAAGGATGCACAAAAGAAGGCATTATTACTTCATACAGCAGGTAGGGAAGTTCGGGAAGTGTTTAAGACTTTGCAGCCTACAGATGACACAAGTGAAGCTGCAATTAAGGCTCTTACCACATATTTTGCTCCTCAAGTCAATAAATTTTTTGAAAGATACCAGTTTTCAGCGCAAGCTTATCAGAAAGAAAATGAAAGTTTAGATGCATTTGTGACTAGACTAAAGAATTTAGCTGTTTCATGTGAATTTCTAGAGTTAGAAAATGTTATCATAGATCAAGTAATTGCACATTGCACATCAGAAGAGCTAAGAAAGAAATTATTGCAAGATAAAGATTTAACATTAGAAAAAGTATTGATAACAGGCAGAGCTTTAGAAACATCAAATAGGCAAAGTCACATAATAGGTAGTTCTACAAGCAATAGAATGGAAAATTCTAAAATTAATACAGTAGGTTCTAAGTGGAAAACCAATGAGAATCAGAGAAGAAATATGTCAAAGCCTAGTCATAGAAAGGTGCCTAACACTAATGTTCATAAATATCAGAATCAGGCTTATTCACAGAAACAACAGGAAAAACCCAAGTGTTTTAGGTGTGGTAAAACTGATCATCTTGCATACGAAGCAAAGAAATGCCCTGCTACTGGACAGACATGCCAGAATTGCAGAAAGCTAGGTCATTTTGCAACTGCTTGTAGATTTCCTAAACAGTACGCAAAGAAAATAAATGCTACAGTTGATACTATGGGTCAAGAGAATAATGAGGAAAATGTTCATGATAATCAGGTTAGTTCAGAAACTGATTTTGCGTTTCACATAAATTCAGTCAATAAAGGTGCAAAGAAACATATCATGGTAGAAGTAATCATAAATGGTAAACCAATTTTGATGCAAGTTGACACAGCAGCCGATGTATCAATTATGTCTGAGAAAATGGCTAAAGGCATTCCTAATTTGTTATTAGAAGGTACAAATAGAGTTTTGAAAAGTTATAATGGTTTTGATATTCAGGTAATAGGTGCTTCGAACGTAGAAGTACAGTACAAAGAACAGAAATTAGAGAGAATGCCATTAACAGTAGTAAAAGGTAATGGACAAACTTTGCTAGGTTTAGATTGGCTACAGTATTTGAAGTTAGATTGGCCTAGTATTTTGAAGGTTGCAGGTAGACAAGATGAAAACAAAAATGAAATGTCTATGGGTGATATCATATCAGAGTTTCAAGACGTATTTGAAGATAAAATAGGTACAGTAAAGAACGCAAAGGCAATTTTAGTTTTGAAACCTGACAGTTCTCCTAGATTTTTTGCTCCGAGACCAGTACCGTATGCATTGAAAAGTGCAGTTGAAACAGAAATCAAGAGATTAGAAAGTGAAGGTTCTTGGGAAAAGGTCACATATTCAGATTGGGCTACACCATTAGTTCCTATTGTGAAGGAAAGTGGACAGGTTAGGTTGTGTGGAGATTACAAAGTAACGTTAAATCCACAACTGCAAGTAGCTCAACATCCCTTACCAAATCCGAAAGACATGTTTGCAACTATGTCAGGATGCAGTGTTTTTTTCTAAATTAGATTTAAGACAAGCATTTCAACAGCTTCCCATGGATGAAACTTCACAAGAATTATGTACAGTAAATACATCCTTAGGTTTGTTTAGGCCAAAGAGATTACCTTATGGAGTTGCAAGTAGTCCAGCTATATGGCAACAAACTATGGATAAGATTTTTTCAGGAATGCAAGGAGTATTCATTTTTATAGATGATATTTTAATTGCGGGTAAAGACACAAGAGAACATAGAGAAAGATTGCGAACAGTTCTGAAGAAGTTGAAGGAACATAATATTAGAGTAAATAAGAACAAATGTATTTTAGAAGTTGATTCAGTGGAATACTTAGGTTTTGTAATAAATGGCAAGGGTATTCACAAAACTAAAGAGAAGATTAAAGCTGTACAATCAACAAAAGTGCCAGAAAATGTTAAGGAATTACAATCATTTCTAGGTTTAGTAACATTTTATGGGAATTTCATTCAGAATTTGTCTACAATTGCACATCCATTGTATAATCTGTTGAATAAGGGTGTAGAATGGAAGTGGACAAAAGAGTGTCAGGAATCTTTTGAAAGAATCAAGCAGGAAATAACATCACCTACATTCTTAGTACATTATCGAATGGATTTACCAGTTAAATTAGTTTGTGATGCATCAAACATAGGTCTAGGTGCAGTATTATCTCATGTAATGCCAGATGGAACAGAAAAACCAATTGCATTCACTTCTAGAGTATTGAACAAGGCAGAAAGGAATTACTCTCAAATAGAAAAGGAAGGTTTAGCATTGTTTATGGAGTTAAAAAATTCCATATGTATCTTTATGGTAGGAAAAAGTTCACACTTGTTACAGATCATAAACCTTTATTAGCAATATTGGGTCCAAAAGCAAGTTTACCTACGTTGGTAGCTGCAAGACTACAACGTTGGGCAGTTACGTTAGCAGCGTACCACTATGATATAGAATACCGTCCAACATCAAATATGGGTAATGCAGATGCTTTATCCAGATTACCCGTAGACAAAGCTCCAGAAGAGTATGATGACAGTGTTTTATTAATTTCAGTATGTAATGTACCAATAACTGCAAAAGATGTAGCACACAGTACCAAGCAAGACCCAGTACTTAGTAAGGTTTTGGAGAGTTTAATGACAGGTAGGGACTTATGTGGAAAGGAGGAAAATTGTAAACCGTATAAGGATATATGGTATGAACTGAGTGTGACACAAGGAATAGTGATGAGAGGTTCCAGGGTAGTTATTCCTAATTCACTGAGAAATAAGGTTTTGTCTGAAATACATGCTGATCACCAAGGTATTGTAAGATCAAAGTCAATTGCGAGAACTTTTGTATGGTGGCCAGGTGTAGATAAAGATGTGGAATGTTATATAAAGAATTGTATGAATTGTGTTATGCAACAAAACAATCCTCAATTTGCTCGAATGCACCCGTGGGAGTTACCCAGGTATCCATGGCAACGAGTGCATATAGATTTTGCAGGTCCTTTTTTGAATTATTTGTTTTTGATAGTAGTAGATGCTTACAGTAAGTGGCCAGAAATTATCCCAATGAAGACGACAACGTCTTACGCCACAATAAAAGAGTTAATGCAAATTTTTTCAACGCATGGTATTCCAGAAAGAATTGTTACAGATAATGGTCCACAATTTACTTCACAAGAGTTTAAAGAATTTTGTAATGTCAATGGTATTAAGCATACATTTTCAGCTACATATCATCCATCTACTAATGGAGAGGCTGAAAGATTTGTCCAAACATTTAAGCACAATATGAAGTGTAGAAGAGCGAATTCAAGTAGTGTGTTTTTGCATGTGTCAAAATTTTTATTGTCTTATAGAACAACGCCGCACAGCACAACAGGCGTGGCACCCTCAAATTTGTTGATGGGAAGGAGGATAAGGTGTAAGTTAGGTTTGTTGTATCCAAGTTTGCAAAGTGATTTAGAAGATAAAGGGTATAAACAAGTAGCAAAGCTTCCTAATGTAAGACATTTTTTACCTTTGTCTGATGTCATGGTAAGATCGTACAACACTCCAGAGAAGTGGGTACCAGGAGAGATTGTAAGAGAGATAGGAAATTTACATTATGATGTTCGTGTTGGGGATAATGTTGTAAAACGTCATGTTGATCAATTACAGCCGTTAAACAGAAAGACAGTAGAGCATGTGAATGTTAGAGATGAGAAACTTAAAGAAGTAGTTAGATCAAATGAGTCAAGTATTAACCAAGATGGTCCAACATCCAATGTAGATTCAGAACCAATTCATGTACCAGTACAAGATGAGGTTAAAGTGCTTCCTAATAGGATTAACAGAGGAAAGCCCCCTGAGAGATTAGATTTATGAGTGTTTTTACAATGTCAAGTTAAGGGGGAGGAGACTGTTATGTATTATTGTAACAATGTACTATGTTATTTCAAGTGTTTCAGGTATTGCGCAACATTGCATCATGTTGCATGAATAAGACGTGTTATGCTTTGATCATAAGAGTAATGATTTGTTTTGGTATTAGGATTCAAACATTTGTTGGTTACCTCAGATAAGATGTGATTCTTTATGATTTATGCTGGAGTAGGATTTAACCCTGGATAGGTACGGTCCTCGGACACCCCTTTAAGGGTATACTCGGACGCGAACGACCCCGACGCCAAAAAAAATTCTTGAAAAATCAGTTTTTGCAGTAACCTCCTTTTTTCTTTTGCCAAAAAAAACTTCAATGAATGCTTAAAACAACTGTATAGATAAATACTACTCATCTGCAGAAAAACTATTTATTATAAATATTTTAAAAAATTAAGTAGAAAAAAAAGACCTGACATAAAAATTCATAAAAAAAAGTTTATACATATATACACAAATCCTTTTAGGAATTGATTCTTGAATGTTTAGGACACATCTTGATGTATTTTGGATGAAGTCAGACCCATGGAGGTGAAGATCTGAAATGAGAAAAAAAGGGTAACTTTTTTTGGCCAAAAAAATTTGTCCAAATTTCATGAATTTTTTTGGGTACCCAAATGAAATAGGAAGTGGCTAATTTTTTTAGGGAATAAACATATGTTATCCTAAAATAGAAATATGTAAAAAAATCTTCATTATTTTGTAAATTACATTTATATCAGGGGCCATATCTAAAGGTAATTTTTTGAGTACTTAGAAATTCCGTAAAAAAATACATATATTTAATATATAATATGATATTTTTGCAGATAAAAATATACCAAAATATCACAAATTCTATAGGGAACAAGAATATATATAGATAGGGCAGCTTACGCTTCGGATATGTCCACAAAATGGCCGCCAACCACACTGACTCAGACTCCCTAATCTGCCACTTGAAATGTAGGAAGGGTATGTCAATTTCAAGGTGTTATTTACTAATCTAATTATTATTGGATATGCATAAAAATTGTATGGTGGGTTGCTGGATAATTGTCGATTATTTTACGACTATAAAATTAAAATTCTGACCCAAAAAAATTTTTTTGAAGGGAAATAAAATCGAAAAAAAAAAATGTAAAACAATATTTTAGCTAAAAAAATTTGATGATATTCAATCAAAAAAAAAGTAAACAAAATTTTCCGACAAATAAACATCTAGAGGAATCATTACTCTGTGATAGTTCCTTAGTACGTAGTAATTTTGAAAGAATTGGGAAAAAACGAAAAAATGGCAATCACCGGAAAATCGAACACATACCTATATATACGCCATATCTGGCTAAAAAAAAGATAGGCATGGGTAGCCAGATCATCTAGAAACACTTTCCAACACTATAAAAATATAAGTTTTGCGACACTACTTGCCAATTCCTTACGGTAACATGACTAAGCAAAAAAATGCAAAACAAATAAAAAGGGGCACTCGAGGAAAAATGGCTAACATTCTAATATACGGCATTTCAGAAGAAAAAAAAATTAAGCCACGTGCTAGGCAAACCATCAAGGCACATTTTCCGACAAATAAACATCTAAATGAATAATTACTCTGTGATAGTTCCTTAGTACGTAGTAATTTTGAAAGAAATGGGAAAAAACGAAAAAATGGCAATCACAGGAAAATCGAACACATACCTATATATACGCCATATCTGGCTAAAAAAAGAAGATAGGCATGGGTAGCCAGATCATCTAGAAACACTTTCCAACACTATAAAATTATAAGTTTTGCGACACTACTTGCCAATTCCTTACGGTAACATGACTAAGCAAAAAAATGCAAAACAAATAAAAAGGGGCACTCGTGGAAAAATGGCCATTCTAATATACGGCATTTCAGAAAAAAAAAATTTCAGCCACGTGCTAGGCAAACCATCAAGGCATATTTTCCGACAAATAAACATATAAATGAAATATTACTCTGTGATAGTTCCTTAGTACGAAGTAATTTTGAAAGAAATGGGAAAAAACGAAAAAATGGCAATCACAGGAAAATCGAACACATACTTATATATACGCCATATCTGGCTAAAAAAAAAATAGGCATGGGTAGCCAGATCATCTAGAAACACTTTCCAACACTATAAAAATATAAGTTTTGCGACACTACTTGCCAATTCCTTACGGTAACATGACTAAGCAAAAAAATGCAAAACAAATAATAAGGGGCACTCGCGGAAAAATGCCCAACATTCTAATATACGGCATCTCAGATAAAAAAAAAGACATGCACGTGTTAGCCCAACCATCAAGGCACACTTTCTAACACATAAACATGAAAAAAAAATCAATAATATACGGCAATTCCTTACTACGTAGTAAATTTTTACAAATATTGAAAAAAAACAGAAATTGGCAACCGCAGTTAAATACCCAATATACCAATAACTACGTCGTATCTGACAAAAACAAAATCACGCATGGGTAGCCAGATCATCTAGACACACTTTCCAACACTAAAAAAGCAAAAGTTTTACGACACTATTTCGCAATATCTTACGGAAAAATGACCTGGCAAAAAAATGAAAAAAAATGAAAAAGGGACACTCGCGGTAAAATGCCCGACATTCTAATATACGACATCTCAGATAAAAAAAAAGACATGCACGTGTTAGCCCAACCATCAAGGCACACTTTCTAACACATAAACATGAAAAAAAATGAATAATATACGGCAATTCCTTACTACGTAGTAATTTTTACAAATATTGAAAAAAAAACAGAAATTGGTAACCGCAGTTAAATACCCAATATACCAATAACTACGTCGTATCTGACAAAAACAAAGTCATGCATGGGTAGCCAGATCATCTAGACACACTTTCCAACACTAAACAAGCAAAAGTTTTACGACACTATTTGGCAATATCTTACGGAAAAATGACTTGGCAAAAAAATGAAAAAAAATGAAAAAGGGGCACTCGCGGTAAAATGGTCCTCGTGGTGATGAACGACGTTTTAACTAAAAAAAAAAACATGCACATGGTAGCCAAACAATCCACCAAGACTTTCCACAACTGATAACCTATACAAGTTGCACCATTCTACGACAATTTCATAATACGTAATAACTTTGATAATTATGCAAACTACCCCAGAAGGGTAAACTCGGACGCGAACGACCCCGACGCGTCTCAGAAATCGGGGAAGGAGTACAGCTACAGCAATGCACATCTGGACACTACTAGAGCGTGTAGGGGAGACACCTCCTGCAGGTCGATCACCCACAAATTCAGTCACGGGGGTGAGTCACGTGAGAAAAACCTGTTTTTTTTTGACGCTCGGGGTCGCAAACGACCCACCGTACCTATCCAGGGTTAAGTCTTTTCAGAGCGATGCTCTTTTGTTTAGCAATGTTTTGGTTTGTGAGATTTGTGTAAGACGCTCCATATACACTTGAGAGTCAGCTGTCACAAAGTGAAGTTCATAATGTAGTCTTTTATACATTAAAGACGTATTTTATAATACCAACGTATTATTATCCATCAAGCACATATCAACGAAGATGGGATCAGCTGAGAAATAATTACTAATAATTTATCATCTCTGTTCCAGGTAATTATTATGGTTAATAGAACTTCCTACCTAAGCCTCCATACATTATAGTTAGAATTCTGGAGACCTTTGGTTAATTCTCTGGGAGTATCAATGTAGCAAAATATCCCTTAGAAAGCTACCTAAAGGAACCTTCCATCAGGACTACATAGCCGAACCCAAAAAAGTTTATAGATTTTTCCCTAATTCGCATTTCTATAAATTTAATACAAGGTTTGCCTTTTCAAGGGCTGTCAGGACTTTAGCTAAAATTCGTAAATGTTCTTCCTCAGTTTTTGAAAATATAACAAGATCATCTACCATTTAAAACTTTATTCATTAATCTTTGGAGGGTACTGGCTGCATTTCTTAACCCAAAAGGCATTACTTTAGGTTCATAACTACCGAACGGTGTTATAAAAGTGGATATTTTCCTAGCTTGTCAGCTTAGAGGTACTTTGGCCAAATCAAGTTTAGAGATTAATTTAGCATTTCCGATCCTATCTAAGCAATCGTCGATCCTGGGAAGTGGAAAATTACTTTGCTTATTAACACTGTCAAGAGTGTTGCGTGTGTATTCAGACGATGTTTGGATCGCTCTCTGTGCTGAGTAGTTTTTCCAGTATTCTATAGGAAGGCTACACCTCAAAATGTAGTGAGTAGCCCATTAATAGGTCATGAATATAGTGGCTTAGTTTATTGGTGTTTTTTCGGTGTATTGACCTATTTATATCCCTATATTAAGCGAACAGGGTCCAAAGTAACTGGCATACCCGAATCCCGGTCGGGTTTGGGCGACACTACCGCCATCTATTGTGGGAAATATAAACGTCAGGAAAATGGGGATGTTTTCAGCACCGCTGAAAAGGACGAACTCCTTTGGATTTCAATTTACAGTTTATCCAACTATGGAAATGGTGTGTGATGCCCTTTTTAAGAGAATGGGACTCGTCCTGGATAAAGTGATAGGTGTGTAGTCTGTGAGTAGAAATAGAGTAATAGTAATAGTGGTACCTAGCGTATTTAAGAAACTGATGGAGAGATATGAAGACAATGAATTCAGTTTAAACAAGAGCGGAATTGTTCAAGTTAAGAATCTAAGTTCATCTATAACCTACGTATCAATAAGGAATGCACCATTCGAAATGCCAGATGATGTTTTAACTCTAGTTTTGTCGAGATATGGAAAAGTTGAGAAGTAAGAAAAATCAGGTTTTCATATGGCCCCTTTAAAGGATTATTAACAGGTGTTCGGACGGCTGAAATGCGGTTAAAGGAAAATATCCCTTCGTCCATTACAACCCATGGTTATGCTATGTCCTTTATTTATAATGGACAACTACGTACATGCTATAGATGCGGAGCAGAAGGACACATGATAAAGGATTGTGAATATGAAATGAGTAGACACATGTTAAGTGAAGGAGAATTCCCCAAAATCAACCTAAATAGGAGAAGGACCGAAAATGATTCATCAGGAAGAGAAGGAAAAATTATCCAAGAACATTAAGATATCGTAGAAGTATAAATTGGAGATGAGGGGAACGTGTCAAAAATCCCCAATCCACTCGTCCAGTTGTAAAAGAAAGGCAGGGAATACCAAATAAGAAGAACGAAAAGCCTGTTAATGACGACTGCGACGATGACACAGGAGAGTATTATCAGTGTGAAGGAACTATTAAATCTCAGGAGATTGGAGCATGTGAAATGAAAACAACATTAGTGGAAGCAATGGTTCACAATGCAATAGATGAAGACGATAAAGTAGATGCAATAAATCTAGGAAATGATGTAGATAATATAAATGACCGAGACAATGAGGAGGAATATACAAATGTTAATAAGTGTCAAAATACTACCGAGGAATGTGGGATTGTAAGCGAGGAAAGTGAAATCGCTGCTTTAGAATTGGAAGAACCTCTGGTTCTACCCAATGCTGGTAACAAAAGTGGGACTTGGCATACTAAACGAGGTGTTGGCAATGAATTACGAATAACTCTTAAAAAGGATAAGGCATTCGACACGAAAAATTTTGATGTTTCGGACAACATGTATAGAAATCGTTCTAAGACCCCAAAACATTGTTAAACTTTTGTTGCTATGTTCATCTTTTCCCCTTCAATACTTTGACATTCAATACATACATGTTAAATGTTGTCATAATAAATGTAAATGGTGAATAATGTAGATAAACAGATGAAGTTAATTAATTTCATGTTTTTGTATAAACTTGATATAATTTTTATTCAAGAGCACAATATCAAAGATAGAAGTAAATTTGAATGCCTGGAAAAGTATTGTCAGATTATCATAAATTATTCTCAAAATCTTGAAGGAGATTTAGCTATACTTGTTAATAACACATCCAATGTGAAATTTTAAATTCATAAATTTTGTTATAAGTGCGGCATGTAGAGTTTCAAATGATCGAATTCAAATTTTGAATGTATATGCTCCTTCAGGCAGTGATAAAAAACGAGAAAGAGAAAAATTGTTTGGCAGTGATATTTTATATTTCTTAAGAAACAATATCAATGTTATAATAATGGGTGGAGATTGGAATAGCATTACAAGCATGAGAGATTGCTCAAATCCTGTTAATGATATGTCAAAATCGCTTCTGGACCTAAAAAAATAGTTTACAATTGAAGGATGCTTGGTTTATCATAAATCACCAAACTGAATATAATTTTCTGAGAGAGAATTATGGTTCTAGACTGGATAGGTTTTATGTCAAAGACTTCCAAAATAATATCTCTAAAATTCATACAGTTCCTTTGAGTTAGTCAGATCACTGTGCTTGAGAATTATCCGTAAGATTATAAAATATTGGTGAAATAGGGAAGGGATACTGGAAATTGAAATGTAGTATACTTGAAAATGATATTACCGCAGATAATTTTGCTACATGCTGGGAGTTTATTCGGAAAAACAAATGTAATTTTGACAATATAGTTTTGTGGTGGGAATTTGCAAAAAAATAACTTAAGAATTTCTTCATTAAATGCTCAAAACAAGTAAATAAGCAAAAATATAGTCTGTTAAATCTGCTGAATTTTCAGTTTTTGCAAGAAATGGGGAAATCTAGTTTAGAGCCTGGTAATCTTGATATTGAAAATCAGTTAAAATCAAGAATAAATGATATTCAAAATGAAATATTTGGAGGTATAAAGGTAAGGGCTAAAGTTGAAAACCATTTGAAAGGGGAGCAGGTATCGGCGTATCTACCTGGAAGAGAGAAAGGGGCAAGGTTTTTTTTAAGTAAGATAAAAAGAGATGATGGAAGTGAAATAATAAGGCCAAAAGCCATCATGCATTATGTGAGAGAACCTTTTGAGAATTTATTCAAGAAAGAAGAATGTGATATGAATAGGCACAATGAGTTCTTGAATATTAGAGAGAAAGTTATAGGAGACGAAGATATATATATATATATATATATATATATATATATATATATATATATATATATATATATATATATATATATATATATATATATATATATATATATATGTGTGTATATATATTATTAGAGTAAAGTAAATTTTCTATTAAAGTAAATTTCTCATTTGTTGAAGTCAACCTTGTTCTAGATTTAAGTGGTTTCCACTATAGCTTAAAGTAGTTTTAAAGTGGTGTGTTGTTGATTGTTTCTCGACTACTCCCCGCTTAATTACCTTGTTTTGAACTATAGTGTTAATAATTGTATTTGGTTTGCCCGAGTGATGACGAAAGAGTGTTGATGTCGGAGGTGGGTGCTCGGACAGAAGACCGTTCGGGCTTGAGCACTCTCCCATCCACAAACATTAAGCTGCATTGACCATTGAGAATTTTCCTGACGACCGCATTTCTATTGAATTTGGACCACGGCTCTGGAAAGTGATTGACAGATTCTCGTCTTGGTTTATCGTCTGCAGGTGCTCTTGTCACTTGCGACTTGAGTGTTACCTTGCTTTTGGACAGTGTATTCCAGAGACTGGCCGGTGTTACTGTCACTTGCGACTGGAGTGTGCCCCGCAGTTTCCTGACGTGAGGGAGATCCCAGGAAATTGGCAGCGTCTGTGGCTACCTGGTCCACGCTACCAATTGCAGCTGCAGCGATGTTGGGAGCTTGCTAGCTCGTGAGGTGGCTCGTAGGGAGGCCGTTGCCAGGTAAGGCAGATTATCACTGTTTGCTTGTTAGCGGATTATTGGACCTGGCATACTGTGCCTGCCCTACTTATTGAAAGGAAAAGAGGATGACGTCTTAAGTTGTGCCTCTCCCCTCATTTATTCTTACTAAGAAGTGAGGAGCCTTGTATTTATTTTTTTGTATTAAGGTTAGTGTATTCATGTGTATATCTTGTTTCGTTTTTCTTTTGTCGTGGTAACTATAGGTACGGTTATCCGGTGAAATTAGTTTTAAGGCAGGTTTGCGGAGTTGTTTTATAATAGGGAAATTAATTATGATTATTTTCATGTGCTTAGTAGCTAACACTTCTTTTAGCCTACTAATTAATTTAAGGTTAATGTCTGGTCTGGCCAGCTAAGTTTAAGGATCCTATTAGGTTAATTATTTATTTTTACTATATCATTGTTTGAGCCTTTAGCTCAGTAATTATAGGGAATCCTGAATGTTTCAGGTTTATGTGTATTGGTTATTTTTGATTGTCTGGTTGTGTTATTTGCAATGTCGACAAGGTTGACTTGCATATTTGTTAGATTTAAGTATTAAATATTGTAAAGTTTATAGAGTTGTTTTGTTTCTGCTGACCTTTAACCTGAGTTACATTTTTACTGACAA